>NW_006159842.1:1584503-1586513 GCF_000334495.1 Tupaia belangeri chinensis | reverse complement strand
CCAAAGAAGAGCGCCCAAACCACACAAGCCCCTCCCCAGCCCTGCCGTCCCCACCCACGGAGTCAGACTCTGGCCCGCTGCTTCAAGGACACCCCTTTTAGGAGCGGGCCTGCCAATGCTGTAGCCATGCTGGGACAGCCCCGAGGGGTACTGGAGGGTCCCAAGGGGTTCTAGAGTAACAGGTCAGAGGCAAGCCTGGCAGAGGTGACTCAAGCTCCAGCCCAGAGGAAGCGCAAGGCAGGAGGGGGTGGGAGAGGAACCAGACCCTTTTGAGATCAGTGGGCTCCCAGGACCAGGGTCACACTTGGCCTAGGGAGAGAAAGACCAGCAGAACGGCTGAGCAGCAGGGGGACGGACAGAGGGGTGTGGGTGACACGCATGACAGAAGAACAGACTGTGCACACGTGTTCGTGCAAACCCACAGAGGCCGGCACACAGCAGGGAACTGTGTGGGCTGAGGGGGAAGATGCCCGCACTCCCGGGCTGGACGTGGGTGGGGCTGGGAGCAGGGGAACGAGCCGAGTGCCAGGAGGTGACGTGTTGTCAGCACGAGCCAGACGCAGGCCTGTTTGTATCTGTGACAGCAGGTTGTGACAGAGGACGACAGAGCGGGTCTGTGCGCGTATGTGTGGGCGTGTGCCCCCAGGGACCCGGGCAATAGGCAGGCATAGGCACTCCTGCCACCAAGAGCCCACAGGACCCCCCCCACAGTGCTCTTACACGGCTGGGGACAGGCAGCCCCAGTGTCTCCTCCTTCCCCCGGGACCCCTGCTGACAGCCACCCTGAGCCACAGCTCAGGGCTTCTCCTGCCCTCACCACCCACCCCTCTGCTAGGAAGCATCCTCCTTCCTCCCCAGGGAGTGTCCCTGGAATACCACAATCCCCAGCACTGGGACAAGTCTCTCTTCCCTGGGGACAGCAAATGGCACATGAGTGGGAACAGCCACCACCAACTACCTACTCCAACCCCAGCCACTCACGTCCCTGGGTGTCCCCATACAGAGAGCCCGGCACAGACCTCAGGCCTGGTCTCCGAATCACACCACGTGACCTTGGGCAATTTCCTTAGGCCTTCCTGAGCCCTCCGTTAGAAAAAGAAAGAAATGAAATGAAAACTAGAATAGTGTTCTCACGAGGATTAAACGTGATAAGAAATGTGAAGCCCCTGGCCTCATGCCAACCACAAAGTAGGTACTTCCCTCTCTCTCTAAATCACGCTCCCAGAGGTAAGTGCTGCTGAAAAGTTCGGGGCTTCCCACGGCACACTGATCTCAGAAGCCCCCACCTGAAAATGACCTTAGATGTCACGTGGGGGCCAGCAGGTGGCACGGTGGTTAAGGCGCTGGATCCCACGTGGCAATCAGTGTCTCGACCCAGTAGCCTGAAAACACACCAACTGCATATATGCATGTGTGCCCCAGATCCCAAGAGCAGGGTGGAGGAGAAGGGATAGCAGCATGGCCCTCCCACCTGGGGGGCGGGGCGATTTCTCACTTTTCCTCTCTCTGTCTCTGTGACAAAATAATAAAAAATAGAAATAAATGTAGAAAGTCACGTTGCTGAAGCCACCGTAGAAATGAAGAAAGGTGGCAGGTGGCTCTGAGAGGCGGAGCTCGCGTTACTCACAGAGCTGACCTCGGAATGCAGGTCCCTGCTCCACCACCGCCAGCCTTTGACTGTCTGCTTCAGCCACAGCCAGTGAATACTCACGGGGTGTTCGTCGGAGGCTGGTTCCCTTCACGTTTGGAGGTGAGACTGAGCCCTGGCGATGAGGGTGGGCAGAGAGCAGAGGAGGAGGACTCTACAGGACAGAGCCATGACCCCTTGAGAGTCTGGAGCGATTCTGCTCTGGCCCCAGACTTGCATTCTCACTTCGTGATGCCCAGGCTATGCGGAGAAGTGAGACTCCCCTCCCACTCCTCCCACCAGCCACTTAGAAGGAGCTGGGCTCTGTCCTAAACGCACCTCCATCACCCCCAGGATGGCAGGACTGTGCTGAGACTGGCCCC
>NW_006159842.1:1558144-1584459 GCF_000334495.1 Tupaia belangeri chinensis | reverse complement strand
GCAGGAGGACAGGCAGGGGCCACTGGCCTCCTGACCTGCTCATCACACAGCACAGAAGGCTTCTGGGAGAGGGGCTAGTGCTGGGTGGGAGGTGACTGGCCCAGAGGGAGGACAGGACACTCCAGGAACCGAGCAGCTAGGAAGAGGAAGGCTGAGGGGCACAGCTGGGGCCCATGTGGCAGAGATTCAGGGCCAGTGAGCGGAGGCATTCCCAGACTCACCTTCCTCGACCGCCCTGCAGTGACAAGGAAGCCCCACCTCACCCACAGGTGCATCAGACAGGAATTCCAGAGGTGGTATACCCATGCCTCATCTCCTTGGGGTACCTCCTCAATCCCAGGATGAGGGAGCCACGGCCACCCACAGTGAGGGGAGCCTGCGTGCACAGCCACCTGCTTCCCCTGTCCTGCATGGGGGTGGAGGGCAGAACGCGACAGAGACTTCCTTCTTAGTGAAGCGGGGGTGGGTGTGTCCTGCCTTTTAGTACCAATGTGCCTAAACTGGAGGTGCCAAGCCATTCACCCTTCCCCAAAACTCAGCCATCACATGTGACTGGCATTGTCCACACCCGCGGTGGTCCGTGTATTCATTCCCGGAAGGAGACAGCATGGCACGGTGGGCAAGGGCATGCATGGTGGAGCCCAACCACCCAGCTGACCCCAGCTCCACTGACAGGTGGCTACGGGACCTTGGGCAACTTACTGAGCCCCTGTGCCTCAGTGTCCTCCCCCATGAAGTCGGGATAATAGCCTACTAATAGTCACCTCACAGGAGCACCGGAAGGTTTACACGAGTTAAGGACTGCCCAGTGCTTAGAAAACGCCTGACACGTTATGAAAGTTAAAAAGGCACTAGCTCCTGCTGGGAGCTGCTTGGCCTGTCCAGGCCCCGGATCCCACGGTGAGCTGTCCAGATGTGGCCTCTCCTCTGGTGGAGTCGCCTTTCATCAATAATCATCTAAAAGTGCTGCCCAGCTGTGGCGGGGCCGTGCTGTGTGGTACCAGGGCCACCTGGCGGCACGGGCTCAGACCCCAGGTTGGCCTGAACAGGATGAACCCTGCACACACCTGTCATCCTGGCTGGGGGAGGATGGCAACATGGCAAGGTCCTGGCAAGAGCACTCCCCGCCCATAAGAATAAAATAAGCTTTAGAATAGTCATGTAAGAGGGCCAGCCAGTGGCATGCTGGTTAAGGCAGCTGGATCCCACATAGCCGGCTTCGCGGTTCAGTTCCTGGACCGACCCAGTGACTTGAAAAGACATGTCAAGTGCATGTGCATAGAGGCCCCAAATCCCAAAAGAATGGAGGAGAAGGGATTGCAGCGTGCCCATCCTCCCTGGGGTGGGGAGGGCGGATTTCTCACCTTCTCTGTCTCCCTCTCATCTCTCTCAGGTGTATCCTAAAACAAAAATAAAAAAGAAAGAAGAAAAGAAAAGAAAAGAAAAGAAAAGAAAAGAAAAGAAAAGAAAAGAAAAGAAAAGAAAAGAAAAGAAAAAAGAAATCGTGTAAGGGCCGGCAGGAAAGGAAAGGAAAGAAAAGGAAAAAGAAAGGAAAGGAAAGGAGAGGAGAGAGGAGAGGAGAGGAGAGGAGAGGAGAAGAGAAGAGAAGAGGAAAAGAAGAAGAAGAAAAAATAGCCTAGTGGTTAACAGAGCTGGATCCCACGCAGCCTACTGAGATTCGAGAGTTCTGGCCCCAGTGGCTTGAAAATCACGCCGGGCGTCTGTGCATGCATGCCCCAAATCCTGACGGGATGGAGAAATGGAAGAGAAGGGATTGTAGTGTGACCATGCCCATTGGAGGTTCCTTCTCTTCTTCCCTTTTTCTCTGTCTCTCTCTCTCTCTGGAGAACACACACACCTTCTGGCAATTAAAAACAGTAATATGGGGACCAACAGTTAGCGTAATGGCTATGTCGCTGGACTCCCACGTAGTCGACCACGGTTCGCGTCCCAGACACGGTGGCTTAAATATCCCGCTGGGCACATGTGCGTGCATGCCCAAGATCCTGAGAGGAGAATGGAGGAGAAGGGATTGCGATGCGGCCATCCCCCCGGGGGGAGATTTCTTGCTTTCTGTCTCTATGTCTCTCTCTGTCTGGCCAGCGCACGTGCCCTATAGTGAAAACTTCTCAAAAAATAAAAAAATAAAAAACAGTAATACGTAAAAATTTGCACGTTTAACAAATCATGATGACAGTTGTAAAGACGAGAACAGGAGCTCTGGGAGCCTGCAGCCCCTAACCGAGGTGTACAGGTCGGGGACGCTCTCCCAGTGTGACGAGCCCGCCCTCCCCTGCTGTGCCATTGCTGTGAGAAGGTGCCTGCATGGGCGAAGCCCAGCCTGTGCCCCTCACGCGACTGGCCATGCTATGTGCCTGCTCACAGCCCGAGTGAGAAGTCCAGGCAGGGCTCAGCCCCATCATCTCACCTGCCACCTGCTGCCACCCTTCTGGGCTCCAAGGTGTCCTGGGAACAGAACCAGGGCCCCTGCTCCCATCCTCGCACTGTCCAATCAAGAGAAGCCACTCCGCCTATGGAGTTTCCCGGCACAGTGCGGCCACCTGGAAGGTCACAGCCATTCTTCTGGAGTCCTACTTACTCCTGAGAGACTGCCTAAGCCCGACCCCCGGCCGGCAAGAGGGAAGAAGGCCTTGTGCTGGATCCCCACAGTTCCTTCGGCAGACGTTTTTAGTCGTCTCATGTGATCATCGTAACTCTCTGGAATCCGCTGGTGCTGCTACCGTGCCTGTTCTAAAGATGGAGAACCGAACTAGTCTCAGAAAGGTTACGCACTTGCCCTAGGTCACGGAGCTGCTAAGTGGAGTCCTAGGCCTCCGACTGCTCGACTCCAGACCCTACAGCTGCAAAACACCATGGCATGGTCTTTAAAATAGCGTGAGTAATACATCTGCCCTATGGACTAGTGGGTAAGGGAACTGGATCCCACATGGCCAAGTGCAGTTCGAGTCCCAGCCCCAGCTGCTTGGGAGACACACCAGGCGTATATGCAAGGGTGTCCCAAATGCCAGCAGCATAGAGAAACAAAGGAGAAAGGATTGCGGCCGTGCCCTGGGAGCTGCTTCCCCACCCTTCCCCGTCTCTGTGTCTCTCTTAGCAAGTGCATGTGCCCTCCGGCAGTTAAGAAAAGAAAAACGCATGAAGTAGCGTGAGTCACCACGGCCCTCCCCATGGAGCGGGTGCCGTCTATGCTTTGGTTATTTAACTCACTTAATCCGCTAATGGCCCTCTGAGGTGATGCTGCTGTTACTCCCATTTTGCAGGAGAGGAACCGAGGCACTCACAGAAGTTAGGTCACCACCCAGGGCCAGTTAGATGGGGAGTAGGTCGAGTCACCACGGTGAGCCTCACAGCCTTGCGGAGCTGGGGACGGCCTTAGCAGCCCCGAGGGAAGCAGGGATGGCCCGAGGCTGATAGGCAGCCCAGCGCCCAGGGAAGACCTGCCACCCCACCTCTGACCTGTCTCTAGGGGTTCAGCTTCCTTGGCCCCTAGTTGCCCCCCACCTTCAGTTTGCACATGCTGAAGAGCCTGGGCATAGCCCTGTCCTCTCTACCTGTCCTGGTCTGCAGCCCTCCATCCTGCAGCTGAGTCACTTGTGCCTGGCATCCCAGGCTGCTCCGAGGCTGTTCCACCCACAGTCGGCTCAGAGAAGCCCTTCTGCTCCACCAGGGTCTCTCTCTCTCTCTGCAAGGTGACCCCCAAGCCAGCACTGTGGGCCTCATCTAAAAACCACTCCCAGGACAGAGCAGGAAGAGAGGTGTCCCTTGCAGAGCCATGGGTCCCCCTTCCTCTCAGAGACAGGTGCAGACAGTCCGCTCTCTGTCATAGACACCCAGTTCCTCCCCCCAGCCCAGAGTGTCTGTGCCCTTCTTAGGCCCCCACAGGGCCAGCCCCTCTCTGCAATGCACATGACAGGGAAGGGCCCCGGGTGAAGGTCAAGGGCACGAGCAAGGAGGAAAGGCAGCAAAGGACTCAGTTTACTGTTGACTTGTAGCCGCTAGCGCCATCCTGCCACATCCCAGGGGGCCAAGGTGCCCGCAGCTCCACTCCTCCACTCCCCGCCATCTCCTGAGAGCTTAGCCACCCTCCCCCCCGGAGAAATCAGGGACAGGTTTGTTCAGGAGTTGTCCCTGGCAGAGAAGTGGAGGGGCCCCTCCACCCAGCCTGGCTGCATGGGATGCCCACAGGGGAGAGCGAGCAGGAGCGGGGACTGGATAAGCGAGCCCTTGGCCATCAAGGTGACTCGAGATGGTTTTTCTCCCTCCTCCGGATCTCCGGGCTCAATTCTCCAGAGGCCTCCAGTGGAGGACAGAGCTGGTGCGCAAAGAGAAAGGAGCCCGCAGAGCGAGGCTCAGGGCCCGCCGTTGCCTGGATGCGGACTTCAGTGGTCCCCGTGGATCGCAGATGGGAAAGCAGGGCAGGCAGCAGGCTGCGGAGGGGGCCGCAGATGCTGCGGAGGTGACGCCTGCCCCCACCCCCACCACCGCGCCATGCAGAAGCATCTCAGCAAGGTCTTGTGCTGAGCTGGCTTCTTTCTGCCTCCCGGCTGGACCACAAAGTGGGAGAGAATGTCCATAAAGTTCCGGAGCTGCCTCTGTGGTCGGAAGACCTGCCAGGGGCTGCTGGTTCCCCCGCTAATTGGTCTTAATTTCCATGATTTGCAGGTCCCAGCCTCGCGGAGGGCTCGTTCTCCTCCTGATGGACGGGCAGGAGGAGTTGGCCTGGTGAGCAGGCCCCACAGGCACTGAACTGACCCAGCAGGGCCCTGCAGGGAAGACAGCAACCAGCTCTCCTCCGCCCCGGCCCAGCCCAGACCCCTGGGCCAGGAGCCCCGCAAGAGCACAGTCCTGGCTCCCATGTGGCCTCTGCAGGACAGTCCCCGGCCTTTCACAGAGCAGTAGGGCGCAGAAGGAGAAAGCTCCAAACCGGATTCAGACTGGAGCTCTGCCGCAAACTCCTGGGAACCCTTCCCAGGGCCGGATACAAAATAAATGCTCAATAAATCCCTGTTGCTCCACTGCTCAGCTGACCAAGGGGGACTCGGCCTTAGACCATGTGACGCTTGGACCCCTCCGCCTCCTGCTCTCTGGTTCTGTTTGTCCCGGTGCAACTATGGAGTCAGACTGCCATGGTTTAAACCCTGAACACACTGCTACTGTCAAAGTGACCTCGGGAAAGTTATTTAGCTTCTCGGTGCCAGCTTCCTTACATTTAAAATGGGGACATATGAGGATACATAAATTAAATAGGGGGTTCGTAAGGCCACCTACCCCCACATCCTTTGTAGAAAACGTTCATGTATGTTGTGGTTGACGGGATGATAAACCTCAAAAACGTCCCTGCCCTAATCCCTGGGACCTCGGACTGTGCTGCTTTGCATGGCAAAAGGGACTTTGCAGACATGTTTAAAGGATGTCCCGTGAGATGGAGAAATCGCCACGGATTACCCAGCATAGGTAGGCCAGCCTAATCACAGGAGTCCGTAAAGGCAGAGGGTGAATTCTCAGTGGGTTAGGGAGAGTGGGTGGAGGTGGAGGGGGCATCACGGAGAGGCATCATTGGCTAGCTTGGGAGATGGAGGCGGGACCTGAGCCAAGGAAGAGCCACCACCTCTCACCAAGAGAAATAACCCCAGAGCTCCTGAAAGGAACACACCCTTCCTACAAGTTGATTTTTAGCCCTGGGGGTCTTGGGCCAGACTTCTCATCTATGGCAGAGCTGTAAGAGAATGCACGGGGGCTGCTTTAAGCCCCGAAGTTCGCGATATTTGTTTTTTTGGTTTGTTTTTGTTTTTGAGAGGTTTTTTGCTATAGGGCGCGTGCACTCTCTAGACAGACAGAGAGAGACAGAGAGACAGAAAGCGAGAAATCACCCCCACGAGGGGATGGCTACGCCGCAATCCCTTCTCCTCCATTCTCCTCTTGGGATCTTGGGCACACACGCACACATGCCTGGAGTGAGTTTAAGCCACCGGGTCTGGGACTCGAACCGTGGTTGACTGCATGGGAGGACAGTGACATAGCCATTACGCCAGCTGCTGGTCCCGTGATCATTTGTTACAGCATCAATAGAAATACATTTAAATGGTCTTCAAGAAGTTCTTGGGAAATGGGTATGATGAAAAATCTATGCATGGATTTCAAAATTCTTTGCTCCAAAATAAACTTGTACTTAATGCTGTTTTTTCATGACCCTTGGGGACCCTTCCCTTTGCGAAGTCCCTTCATAACTGTAAACACTAAGAACTGTGTCTGGGCGGGGAGGCTGGCAGATGGCATGTAGTTAAGGTTCTGGGCTCCTACATGTGGGGTTCAAGTCCAGGACCTGGCAGTTTGAAACTCACACCAGGCACGTGTGTGTGTGTACGTGCCCAAAATCCCAGGAAGAGAATGGAAGCGAAAGGCTTGTGACTTGGACATCCCTCCTAGTGGGTGATTTCTCACTTTCCCTCCTCTCTCTCCAGCAAGTGCACATGTTCTTTGGCAAAAACTAGCACCTGGAAGGGCCTACTGGGGGCACGGCAGTAATGCAATGTTCTGTGATACGGGGCCCATAAGGGGTGGCCCCTGGTTTTCGTCCCGGGACCTCCCTGTGTACACCAGGCTAGCCACGTGCCTGTGATCTGGGCTGGCCGAGGCGGCGATGGATCACAGTGTGACCACCCTGTCGGTGTGGCCTCCGTGCGCGCATCATGCATTTGACAAATGAATAAATAAACGTACACAGGATGTCTGGCACACGGGGAGCGCCCGGTGAATGTCAGCTCTTGGTTATTATTATTATTACCAGCACCGTGGATGTGCAGGGTTGAGGACACTCTCGCTCCTGTCCAGGGCAGCTGCCCCTGCAGGGAGAGCTGCTCAGAGCCCACATCTCGCTTCACTGGGCAGCGAGACTGAACGGCAGGCAGGCGGGGGTGGGGACGTCCCCCAAATGAACGTCACATGGCACCGCCACCCTGAGCGTGAGGCAGACGGGCAGCCCTCCCGCAGTCCCTTTCTCTCAGAGAGCAGGAGTGGCGGCACCCCAGGAAGGGGGCGGGCCTGCCTGGCACAAGCATGATGGCATTCCTATAGTCGGAGCTGCAGAGGTGACAGCTTCGCGACTTAATTGCATCCCGCCCCATCCCCACACAACCGGGACTGCCAAGAAGAGCGTGGCCGGGGTGGCTTGGCCGTTCAGATGCTCGTCCCTGCTGTGCCGTGTGGGGACGAGAAAACGCTGCAGTAGGAAAGACCTGGGGTTAGGCAGAGGGGGGCCGGTCTCTCACCAAAGAGCACCACACACCAGATGATGCAGGGTTTATTGGCAGATCCAAAAGAATGGGAAGGCCTGCTTCTCCTTCGGAGCGGTGGTGGGAGGCGGCAGTGGTGGGACAGGGAGACAGCGTGGTCTCCAGGCCTGAGTCTGGCTGATCGGAGGGTGCCCTGCCGCCCACCCCTACACACACACACACACACACACACAGACCCCCTAGCCTCCCTTCCTCCTTTGCAGAAGCCCTGCATCCCCAGTTTCCTCCACAGTGACCCCCTCATCCTCTGGATACTGGACGGGGGGGTCTCAGAAATCTGTCCCCAATAGACTGACTTCTCAAGAGCCAGTGAGGCCCACAGTTCCGGGGTAAGAGCCTTTACCTCAGGCCAGGCTGAGCCCAGTGGGGACACAGGCTGTCCAGTGACATCCATGGAGCTCCTGCACCGGGGGCAAGGGCCAGCTTCCTCCAGACCAGGCAGAGGACTTGCTGCGGTCAGACAGCAAGTCCCTTTGTGCACCTCAGGCCTGCCAGAGTGGCCCCAAACCACGTGGGAATACGGGAACACCTCTGAAGGGTCTCCGGCCTCTCTGAAAGCAACCTGGAGAAAGCCCCATCCCCCAAGGGAGTGGGACAGGAAGAGCCACTCTAAAGTCACTGCCAGGACAGGAGAAAGTCATGCTGTGGGGACAGGGTAGCCTGCCCTCGGAAGGTGGGTCACCCCCACAGCTGGGGTGTCTCCTCTCTGGAACCCCCAGTCTCCCTTTCAATGCGAAGATCGGCTCTCAACTGAGCTTCCCAGCTGCTTCTGGTTGCACCGTCCAGGACCGCGGGAGCTGTCCCTGCTCTTCCCTCCACGGCCCCTGCCCTCACCCCCGACTCACTGCCTCACTTTTTAGAAACTCCCCTCACCTCCTCCCCTGGACTTGGCTCCAAACGCAGCGAGCCAGTCTACGTGCAGACCCTGCAGGGCTACGCTAGTCCACGCGGTACCTTTTCTGCAGGATATGCAGCCTCCCGGGGCTCCAGGCCCCTCTCCCTCTAGGCCAGGTGTCCTCGCACAGTGCACAACTTAACCCCTGTCAAAGCCCTCCTGCTTGGCAGGGAGTGCACCCACCGAAGAGTCCTGAGAGGTAGTTCATTCTTAACCCCTCATTTCGCAGGTGAGGAAGGGGGGACCCCGACGAGCAGGGGCATTTATCCAAGGCCACACGGCAAGCTGGAGGCAAAACCAAGCTGGAAGACCCTGGCCTTTTGACTCCCGATCTGACGTTTGCTCCTTTGTCCCACTCTACCCAAGTCTCACTCTGGGGACAGATGGCAAAGCCAAAGCAGCAGGAGAGCTCCTGAAAGCGGCGCCTGGGGAAGCCTTCCCACGCTAATTAGAGGAGGAGTGATCACCTCGTCGCAAATTCTGTCTAGACGTAAAATTGAACATAAAACTCTCTGAACCGTAAGCCACTTCACCCTGGGCTGGTGTGGAACGTAAATACTCATCTTCTCTTTCTCCCCCATCCCCAGCCACATTGACCCCACGCCGTTTCAGCGAGAGTGTGCTCTGAGCGTCCCGAGACCACTGTGTCTGGGCCCGGAAACTCCCAGGTGGAGTTTCTTGCTGCTGGAGACTCCCGCGACCCTCCCTGAGAAGATGACTTAATTGAGGTCAAAGACAGGGCAGTGGTGACGATGACGATGACGAGACCGTGACAGTGACGTGATCAGGAGGAGGGGGAGCGTGGGAAGGAGGAGGAGGGAGGAGGTGGGAGGGAAACTGGAAAAAGGAAGAAAAAAAGAATTCTTGATGTAAAAATAATGTTTTTAGGGGCCAGCAAATGGCATGATGGTCGGGGCCCTGGACTCCCATGTGGCTGACTATGGTTCGAGGCCTGGACCTGACGACTTGCTTTCTCACAATCCCTTTCTCTCTGTCTCTCTCTAGTGAGCACATGTGTCCTATAACAAGTTTAAAAATAATAATAATAGTTAAAACTGATCATTTTTTAAAGAGAGAAAAATATTTTAATTTGCTATAGCTTGCATTTGCCAGAGAGAGACAGGGAGAGAGAAACTGAGAAAGCACCCCCGGAGGGATGGCCTTACCCCAACCCCTTCTCTGTGCTCTTCCTGAAATTCTGAGCATGCACACACACACACACACCTTATGTGTTTTTCAAGTGCCCGGGTCTAGGACTTGAACTGCGCCGTCGGCCATGTGGGATCCAGCTGCCCTAACCACCACACTACCAGCTGGTCCTGATGTCTTAATTTCTTATCCAGGATTCCCCATTGCCTGTAACATCACTGAGCTCTGCTTCCTAGCAACGGAGGCGATGCCCACATGTGCGTGTGTATGCGTGCTCACTCCGTCTCTCCATTTGTCTCTCGGTCTCTCTCTGGGTGGGGCCTGCAATGTAATGTGGTGATTAAGATCAGGCTGAGCCAGAATTCCTGGTTCAAAATCCTGGCTTTGCCATTTCTGGTTCTGAAACTTTAGGCGAGTGCCTTAGCTCCTTTCAGCTTCAGTTTGCTCTACAGCCCCGGGGGGAGACAGCAGACATGACACGTGTGGTCGTATGAAGATGCTGAGGGTGGGAAGATCTGCCACGCCAGGACACTGCGTGGCTGACAGTGTGGGCTCAGTGAGCAGTAGCTGCAACTCTTCTGGCTTCTAGTCTTTTTCTATCTTTTTTTTTTTTAAGTTTACTTACTTGTTTCTTCCATAAGTGAGAGAGACAGGGGGTGGAGGGGACTCCCATTAGGTCCCAATGCTGGGATCCCTCCACCCGCAGCACCAATCGTGGGCAAGCATGTGCCCGGAATACTCAAGGAGGTTTCTAGAGCCGAACTGGGGACTTTTTCACACGGGATTGCCTCGTGGGGCATGACATTTTACTGCTAGCTCCAGAGGTGCTATTTCTTTCTTTTTTTTTTTAGAAAGAGATTTTTGCTATAGGGCACAAAAATCACCCCCTGGCCATGCCGCAATTCCTTCTTCTCCATTCTCCTCTCAGGATTTTGGGCACACACATAGCGTGAGTTTAAAGCCACTGGGTCCAGGACTCGAACCACAGTGGACTACATGCGAGTCCAGTGACATAACCATTACGCCACCCACTGGTTCCCAGGGGTGCTACTTCTTGACATCTTGTTCTGACTCTGTTTTTCTGCTTGTCGGCGGTGAGAGGAGAGAGGTTCGGGCTGCCTGGCGGTTTCCAGCACAGGGTTCCATCCCTACAAGGAGGGGCTCCCTGGGGAAGAAGTGAGCTTGCAGTCATCAGGGGCGATCAAGGAGATCCTAGAAGAGCAGTTGGCTTTGATGTGGCAGAAGGCAGGGTGGGCAGTGGCAATCTCCTCTAAAGTCCCTTTCGACCCCGAGAACCTCTAGTTACCTGAACAAACGCCCACATGCAGGCACTCGCACGGGCAGGGCCTGGCCCACAGAGACAGGCATACAGGACGCACTCTGTCCTGGCTTGGGAAAGGAGGAAGACGTGTGGTAGCCAGCCAGCATCCCCACCCAGCCTGCATCCGCACCCAGCCTCGCCCCCAGCCCCAGCGTCTCCTATGTACACGCAGGTGTCCAGGTGGCCAGCGGGAGCTTTGGGGGAGGGACCGAGGACGATATCTGGAACCCGTCTGTGACCACGCCCAGATCTCTTTTCCTGAGTACCAACTGCCAGCCGCCCCCACCCACCACAGCCGCGCTGTGAGGCAGGGCAGAGGGTGGGGACCAGGAACCAGGCTAGGAACTGGGGTGCTGTTCCTACCTGACAAGAGTGAACCTCCCTCCCAGCTCAGACACTGAGTGGCAAGGACTTCCCTGTCATGCAGGGAACTGAATGACAGTTTGCAGAGAGGCCAGAAGCCTCCTCTCCAGCCAAGGCTCAAATCCCATCCACCCATAGGTCCAGGCAGTGTCTTAGGGGGCAGGATACAGACTCAGGGAAGCCTTGCTGCAGAGCTATGCCTGCCATGCGTCTCCCACTCCTGCCACCTCGCTGTCCCCAGCACTCCTTCCCCTGGAGCTGTGGCCCCTCCGTTAGCCACCAGCAGGGAGGACCTAGTGCTGACAGAGCCAGCCGGCCCAGGCCAGCCTCTGCTCCACCTGGATGCTTCACCACATAGTGTCGCTCTCCGCAGGGCTGCCACAGAGCTCCTCCCTCCTAACAATATCCGCTTTGCCCGGTTTTCAAAAGGGCCCCTTAAGTGCAGAGACGGTCTCTGCCCAGGAGAGGAGGCTGCAGCTGGGACCATGGGAGGTGGGCGCTGGCCGGCCCTGTGGAACGGCTGCTGCAGATTCATCCAGAGGTGATGATCCACTTGCAGAGATCAGACATGGGGTGGGAAGGGGGCAAGGAGCAGGCGGGCAGGGGGTGAAGGTCCCCAGGGCCTGTACCCCAGGCCCTGTCCCTCACTCCCCCCAGCCCCCCACAGAGATAAGCGCTGCAGGAGGTGGGCATGTGTGTGTGTGTGTGTGTTTGCACACCACAACTCAGCTACTCGATCAATGGCCTCTTTGCGGCAGAGAGGAATGATGGACCAGCGACGACTAGAAGATCTGGGGGTGTGGGGTGGGAGGCTGCCTCCTGGGCACCCAGGCGCCTGAGCCATTGGGGCAGGGCTCCCTGGAACTGAAGAGGAGTAAGCCACCCCACCAAGGGTCTCCACACTCTCAGGACTGAGAATGGCACTGATGGGCAGTGCACAGGGCCTCCAGGACTCTGCCCTGCGTGACTGTCAGCGATTGCACATATGCACCCAGCAGGACCTGGCCCTGCTCTCCTTGGCCCCACGCCCACTAGGTGGCGCCCAGCCCGTTGGACCCGCCCCACCTGCCAGCGGCAGCGTGGGAAAGACCCCAGGCCCTGGAGGTGGGCTAGGGCGGCCTGGTTGACGTGGATGGTTGGACAGAGAGGAGTTAAAGTCCTTCTGGTGAAGATCTAAATTCCCTCTGTCTTCATGAAGGCCACACCTGGGAGGTTCTGGAGAGGCACAGGAAAAGTTCATCCGAAGTAACCTACGGCAAACGCCAAGCTCAGCGTGCCGCGCTCAGACACGACCGTGGACCAAGACAGCCCAGACTTGGAGACGAGTTATCAAGACCATGCTGCCCCAGACTGCTCAGCTGGGTGAGAGACCCTCCTTCCTGCTGCTGCTAGGGCCTGGGCAAGGTCCCGGACATTCAGCTGTGACCAGGGAGACACAGTCTCTGTCCTTTGGGAGTGTACACCAGGGAGGGAGAAAGCCCCAGATGCCCAGGCAGTGGAGCACATGCACAGACACCGAGAGCCATATGGAGGAAGAGCCGACACTCACCCTGGGCTAGCCCAGGCCTAGCCAGGCTCGGAAGTGGGGGAGCTAGCGTGATGAAGACCACGAGCTCACTTCCTCCCAGTCCCAAGTAGACCTAAAAGAAGCAGTTGCCTAACATGAGAAGCACATGAAGTCCCCAGTGGCCTTTTCCATCCAGATGGGCAAAGAGCTGACACCGCGGCGTGCTGAGTTCTACATGTCTGCCGTGGTGACATCTCCCCACGTAACCTGTGCTCTGAGGACTGGATGTTAGGTCAGTTCACAGAGGAGGAGACCAAGGCACAGGGAGGGGAAGGGACCGGCCCAGAGTGCCAAGGGCCTGTCTCTGCAGAGCTAAGACTGCAGTCTACACCTGCTTGAGGTCCAAACCCCACACGTCCTCTGCTGTCACCTGCTGCCTCTGGGACGTGTCTACATGCCTTGCTGGAGTGGAAGAGAGAGATCAAAAGGAAAAGGGGTGGGCAGGCTAAGAAGCCTCCAGATGGGGGGCCCTGGCAGCACCCTGGCACGTCACAGCCAGCCCTTTCTGAGCAGTTCCTGACCAAACCGCCAGCCGCTTAACATTCCGCTCAGTCTGCGCTCCCTCCGACGCCAAATGTTTATCAACACATGCTGTAATGTAATCAGCTCTTGGGAAAATACACACCAGGTAACGGATGCTGACAAGAGTGTCAAACAGATGTCCCCTCCCTCCCGCACTCCCTCCCGGCACACCCAGGAGGCTGGGGAAGCGCCTCTTGTCATGCCACCCCTCCAGCCCTGACAGCGGAGATATCCCTGGGAAGCTACCAGGGCGGGGCACAGGCCCGAGCCCCCGAGCCCCCAGCCCAGCCCTGGGCTCATACACCTCACCCCTCTGCAGCTCAGGCAGCACCGTCAGGCTGTCTTACTGGCCCCTCTTTGCAGGTGCAGAAACTAAGTTCCCGGTGATGAGAAGCCAGAGGGAAACTGCAGCAGCCTCCAGAGCGAAAGAAGGGATGGTCACTCTGGCTGTCCTCCCAGTCTCAGGCCACCTCCCTCCTGAGCACGGACAAGCCTGTGAAGGGAACAGCCCTCATCACCTTGTAGAGGTGTTGGACTTAGGGGCCTGGCCGGGTGGAAGGGGGTTGCAGCCCTCCCATTTCTGGCCCACCGGGTAGCAGGCAGGGTGCCGCATTCTCCTGGAGGCTTGGCCATGAGCAGGGTACTCCCACCACAGGTGTGCGTCAGAGGAGAGGGAGAGCCATCCTGTGTCCTCTTCTCCAGAGTTAAGGGCCCACCGCCCCTAGTTACAGTGGCAGGAAGTGCACAGAGCTGGGGAGAGCCCAGATGAGGCAGGGTCCCCCCACCTCTGGAACTGCAGGCCCTCCTGGCCCTCCCCTGATCCACTGCCCAGGCCAGGCAGTCTTGAATGAAATCGGTATTTGCTTTTCCCTCCTAAGTGGTCAATTGCTCTTTTCATCTGAAGGGGAGTTGTAAATGAGACGTTATGGGATTTCTCATGATGGCGGTTTCCCTTTATCAGCCTCCAATTCCCCCTTCTCAGCGGGGGTTGATTCCAAGAAATGTTTTGACCAGGAATCAAGACCCTAGCAGTCCCTGCCCTGGTATCGTAGCTAGGTACCGTAGGTATTATAGGGTCGTGGGATGCTCACTACCGAGAAGCCAGCCCGAGGTTCCAGGCCGCCTCCCAGATGGCATACTTCACCTCTCTGGCTTCTGCTCCTTCAACCGTAAAGCTGGGGGAACCATGTCCGCTCCACCCACCTATCTCACCGGGCTGCTGTGATGATCAAATGAGATTATAGGCCTGAAAGCCCTTTGAAGACTATAAAGCAAACATCCAGCCTGGTTTTGCTGTTGTTATTATTGTTGTTGTGATTGTGTGTAGGTGCAACCAGGAGAGCAAATTAGGCCAAAGTGTGTGTCTTTGAGAGTGAGCTTGTTTGTGTACGCGGGAGTGTAAGTGCGGGTTCTGTGGATGGGTGGAGCTCCTGTGTTTGCACCTGCTCTGAAAGGAGCATACAATGCACGTGTGGCTACAAGTGCATCGTTCACATGCGTGTACTCAAGTGTCTTAATACAATAACAGTGTGTTAAAAATAGAACACGAGGGGCCGGCAGATGGTGTGGTGGTTGAGGTGCTGGACTCCCACATGGCCAACTGCAGTTCAAGTCCTGGACCTGGCAGCTTGCTTTCTCACTTTCCCTTTCTCTCTCTCTCTCTTACTCTGGTCAAATTTAAAATAAAATAATTCTTTAAAAAAATAGAACATGATAATCCTCGGTGCCAGGTACTGTGCTGAACGCCAGACAAGAATATTCCTTTTTTTTTTTTTTTTAAGATACTTCTGCTGCAGGACCTGGGTGCTCACCAATGCGACAGAAAGAGAAAGTGAGAGTCACCCCGAGAGGGGATGGCCACACTGCAATCCCTTCTGCTCCATTCTTTTCTCAGGATTTTGGAAACACACACACACACACAAGCCTGGGGTGAGTTTCAAGCTGCCGGGTCCTAGACTCAAACCATGGTTGGCCACATGGAAGTCCAGTGCCTTAACCACCACATCATCTGCTGATCCTCCCAAACAAGAATATTCTTTTGAAATCCCCCAAACATGAGTAAGGACATGAGAGGGATGTGGGCTGCACCAGGGTGTAGACCTCCATGTGAGCCTGAGTACTGAGCTCCGGCAACAGGCAGGGGTCTTCAAGAAGTTCATGGGGAAGTAAATTAAGTATGAGTTTATTTTGGTGTAAACTTCTTTGACGTCCACTCATCATTTTTTCAGAAAATGCTTTTCTTTTTCTTTTTCTTTTTTTTTTTTTTGTAAAGGTTTTTGCTATAGAGCATGTGTGCTCACCAGAAAGACAGAGACGGGGAAACTGAAAGCGAGAAATCACCCCCCAGGGGGGATGGCCACACCGCAATCCCTTCTCCTCCATTCTCCTCTCGGGATCTTGGGCATGCACGCACACGTGCCTGGCATGAGTTTAAGCCACCGGGTCTGGGACTCGAACCGTAGTCGACTGCATGGGAGTCCAGCGACATAGCCATTATGCCAACTTCTGGTCCCGAGAACGTGCATTTCAGGGAGCATGTTGAAGACCCTCCTTGCGTGACTCTGCTGGAAGGGGCACATCTCAGATGAATGTGATGGATGCTGTCATCTCACCCAGGGGGCAGGGGATCTCTCCGTGTGTGTCTGAGTTTGAATGAACGTGTGGGCGTAAATGTCAGTGATCTGAACGTGTGTGCATGTGTGTGCACAGACATGCGTACAGGGACAACCCACTTCCCTGTTCCTTGGCCGATTAGGATAATTGTGGGTTATTTACCAGCTGCCTGGGCTATGGGAGCCCCCAGCATGCCCACATCGGTACACCATGGTGACAGCAGCATGTTGGCAGGGAGTGCCACTCTGCTCTCTGGAGTCCCAGGCTGCGCCAGGCAGCAAGGTCCCAGCAGAGGGAATGTAGATTGACTACACCAGCTTTGGGGCCGCAGGAGTGCTCTGCAGAAGGACTAGGCTCAAGGGCCCTCACTGTAGGACAGACAGCCACGCCTTCATTCCAGAGGATGGGGCTAACAGGAGACTCTGCATGGGCAGGGCTGTGTCAGTGCGATCCATGGGCATCATCTACCCTTTGGATGTCACCTCCAGGCCAAGGATGAACTGTTCCTGCTCTGCTAGAGTCATGCCATGGCTCCTCGCTCCCTGCAGGATGAGGCCCAGACTCCATCCACAGCACACGAGGTCCACACAACCTGGGCCCAGTCCTCCACAGCCCAGTCTCACGCTCTCCTCTCATGCCCTCCAGACTGAAGTACTCAGAGCCCTTGCAGGGCACACAGCCCCTGGGCCTCCTTGCTGCCCTCCCCTCTGCCGGATTTCCCCACAACGTGACCACCCTGGCTGGCAAGGCCTCACCCTACAGGCTCCACTCACCCTGGCCTCCTGATCCTTCCTGCCTCCCTAGACAAGGGAGAGGAATCCCCGTACACCTGGCATTCCCACAGCCCCTGGATTTGTTTCCCTGTAATCTCACTTCCTCATAGATCCCTGCCTACCCCATCAGACTTTGGACCCAGGAAGGAGGGCAGCGTGTCTCGGTTGTTCCTGGCTTTATCCTAATGCCTAGAGTGGTACCTGCTTGTCGCTGGGTCATAAATATGCCTTAGATGAATTATTCTTAGAAGCCTGTTCTGAGACTGGTGGCCTCAAGCGCCCGTGTACATAGCATGGTGTTCACCCAGACAGGTTCCCGGTTCTCCGATCTCAAGGCTGGGGAGAACCACCCCCTCCTCCACCCTGTCTCCTCCCCCACCCCACCCACAAGTATCACCCTCCCCAACAGGTGTGAAGGTAGTAGTGTTTGTTTTATTTTATTCTTAAGAATTATTTTATTGGGACCAGCAGTTAGCATAATGGCTATGTCGCTGGACTCCCATGTAGTTGACCGCGGTTCAAGTCCTGGACCTGGCAGCTTAAACTCATGCCAGGCGCATGTGTGTGCGTGCCCAAGATCCCAAGAGGAGAATGAAGGAGAAGGGATTGCAGCATGGTCATCCCCCCGGGAGGTGATTTCTTGCTTTCTGTCTCTCTGTCTCTCTTTCTGGCGAGTGCACATGCCCTATAGCAAAAACCTCTCTAAAAAAATAATTATTATTTTATTTAACTTTATTTATTTATTTATTTTGATTTGACCAGAGAGGGACAGAGTGAGAGAGAAGAAAGAGAGAGGGAAAGTGAGAAAGCAAGCTGCCAGGTCCGGGACTGAACCATTGTCGGCCATGTAGGAGTCTAGTGCCCTTAATCACCACACCACCTACCAAAGGCAGTAGAGTTTATGAAGTGCTTTTACAGGAGCCCTTGGGAATCACCAACACCATCCCACAAGTGAAGAACCTGAGGCTTGGAGAGGCAGGATGGTGGAGTCCTAGTTTTCCCAGGACCTTCCCAGTCTGGGCACTGAAAGTATTCAGGGAAGAAGGCCAGGTCGCCCTTCCCATCCGGGGTGTCTGAGTGAGGGGCAGACTCCGCACTGAAACCTAGCACTCTATCCCCTCCCTGCTGGCTGCCTCTGGGCTGCCTCCTGAGCCGCACACGGTCTCTGGTTCCTCGAAATCCCTTGAAACCCGCAAGGACATCATCTCCCCTTTAGCCATCCCCACGGGCACCCTGGCTCCCTCTCGGACTCGGAGCACCTCTCCCCAGGAGCATGTGCTCACCGAGTGCGGGCATTAATATTAACCCAAATCAAATACCATTCAGAAGCTCTTATCTGCAGAAAAAGCACTTTACATAATACAGGAAAAATAAATCTATTATTAACATAACTTCATAATGATACAAAAGCAAATTTTAAAATAAAATTAAAGTACAAAAGCTTCACCCACAAATCATTTTCATTTCTCTGTGTGGCCTTCAGGTTTTTCTCCTCAGAGGTGCGTGCTTTTACAGATCAGTACTGTGGCCTAGCTATCCAACTCGCTCTTTGCACTGGTTCAGGCTCTCCTCATTCAGGGTTCTCTGTCGCTAGCAGTCCTCGGCTCAGGCCACAGGGAGCCCAAGCTCAGGGCTGCTCCTTCCTGCAGGAATTCCCAGCACGGGGCCCACAGGGCTGCACTTGCCCATATGTGCAATTCTCAGGGCAGGAGACAGACCTTTCATCAGGTCCTGAAAAGGTTTCTTTTTCTTTTTTTTTAAGATTTTTGCTATAGAGCACATGTGCTCACTGGAGAGACAGAGAGACAGAAAGTGAGAAGTCACCTCCCAGGGGAATGGCCACACCACAGTCCCTTTTCCACTTTCTTCTTGGGATTTTGGGCACGCGTGCATATGCACCCGGTGTGAGTTTCAAGCCTCTGAGTCCGGGACTCAAACCGTGGTTGGCCATGTGGGAATCCAACGCCTTAATCACTACGCCAGCTGCTAGCCCCCAGGTCTGAGGCCTGAAGAGGCTGAGATCCACAGGTCTACAGCGCCCAACCCCTCATCACACTCCCAGAGCCAACGCCCACCGTGTGCTTTACCTGCTCCACTTGGGCTAACCCAGGAGCTCAACTCTTCCCTTACAATAAACCCCACTCTTGACTCCCATGAGGCTCTCCAGAAGAAAATCTGACTCCTCTCGATGAGGAGTACACCCTGGTAATTATCCCGACCGCAACACCCACCCCCTGGGAACGAGGGCACCGACTAAGGGAAGAGATGGTGGGCGAGGTGGAGGGCCTTCCTCTCAGTCCTTTCCCTCTTGCCGTCTTCCCCATCAGGTCTGTTCCAGGCTGAAGGTTTACTTTCCAGCTTCACGACCTACACTCCCGGGTCCATGCGGATCCTCAGCGAAACCGTCTTCTCAGTCCCACTGTTGCCTGCCAAGTACTCCCACCCCACATCAGGAGTGTCTCTGCTCATATCCAGGCTTCTGCAGGGTCTGCAATGTGGCCGTTCTCAGGAATGGATTGAGGGCTAATTCACTTCCGGATTGCCTCTCCCAGACAACTGGGAGGTTCAAGATGGGGCGAGGCCTTTCTTTTCTTTTTTTTTTTTTTTTAGTTTTAGTTTTTGCTATAAGGCGTGTGTGCTCACTGAAGAGAAATAGAGAAAGAGAGGGCAAATGAGAAATTACCCGCTAGGGGGGATTGTCATGCTGCAGTTCCTTCTCTATTCTCCTCTCGAGATTTTGGCCATGCACGCACACACATAATTTTCAAGCCACCAGGTCTGAGACTCGAACCATGGAGTCAGTCATGTAGGATCTAGCCACCTTAACCTCCATACCACCTGCTGGTCCCGGACTGGGGCCTTTCTAGCATTGCTCAGCCCCCAAGTCTCAGATCCCTGGGACCTCATGGTCCACAAGCGAGGGGCCGACTGCTGGCCGCCATCTTGGTACCACGCTGAGCCAGCCGATCGGGGGATGTTGGGGTGGGGTGCAGCTGCGTTCAGCTGATCCATCCCCAAGAGCAATGACAGCCATGCCAATGGGGAGGCTATGCAGTGATCTCTGCAGGAATAACAATAATTAAATGTTGCTAAGCACTGTGGGAGACAGAGGCACCAGCATAATCACCACAGCTACCAAGGGGATGATAACAGTAATTAGGACCCGCGGTTTCCCAACTACCCCCAGGAGCACTGCCTGGGGTGAGGTTGGCCTCTCAAGTTAGGAAAGTGGGCATCTGTGTGTGTGTGTAGGGGGGTGCTCTGGGGTTGGGGTTTTGGCCATGCTTCCTCTGTGGGATCCCTCCTCCTCTCATCTTCTTTCAACTCAATCTCAACTGACCCCAGACTGGAGACGCAAAAAGGAGTGACCCTCATGCGGCACCCTATTCCAACACATCTTGCCCTAGGCGCTGAGATGTCTGCCCCAGTAAGAGAACTCAGAGGACTGGGGAATCTTGGGGACTTCTTAAGAGGGTTCCCCTCACATCAAAGTAGGCTTTACTGGTCAGTTATTGAATGACACAAAGGGGCTTTGGGGACGGCCAGGAGGGGAAGCCATTATTAACTGTTTGGGTCTTTTCTAAGCCAACAGCTGCCTTTCTGAGAAAGCCTGTGGAAGCTGAGGGAGCTTTGGGGTGAGCACCTTTCTCAGGGCTGTCCTCTGTCTGGATGCCCCCGTCACTGCCCCCAGCCTGGGGTGGGTGACAAAGGTAAGCCCAGCTGCCCGTCCTTTGAATGAGCTGTCACCTCCGCAGTCATCAAGCCGCAGGGCCAGGAAGGAACGTGGAAGCCATCGTCTCCTCTCCAAGGCAGGACAGGAATTCCGTCCACGGCGACCGTGACACGTGGACCCGTGGCCTCGGTCGGAAGGTGACGGAGTTCATTCCATCAGCCGTCAACTCGGAGGCCACAGTCTCCCCTGAACCAGCTACAATCTGCTCCCCTCACACGGCTGCCCATTGGTCCTGGCGCTTCCCAGCGGAGGCACATCGGTGGTGCTTGCTCTTCCTGCAGGTTTGAGAAGATTGCTAATCCCCCCCTCTCCCCCTCCCTTCGGCCTTCTCGATTGTCAAGTCGGAGGCCACCTTCCAACCTCCCTCTGCGGTCACTTCAGCTTCCATTTGACTGCAAGGACCTTGTTAGCCTCCCTGCATCCCCCGCCCCCCCAACTCCTACCTGTGTGCCCTCTTCACCTTCCCTCCAGGTGCAGAAGATGCATCTGCTCCCTTCCTACACCCACTCCTCCCGGGCCTTGCTTCATAAATTACATCCTTTCATGTCCTAGACCTGCTTCTCTAACTTGCTGCCCACTAGCTCTACTCCCTGACTACACGATGATCAGGGGCATTTGATTTCCCATCCAAAAGGGGAAAATAAGCCCGACAGTCTGTCTTGCAAACCCTCAGCCAGCCTCCGATCCACCTGGCTCGCTCTTTGTACCGCCAAACTTTCCGGAGCACAGGGGCACCCGCTGCCTCCACTTCTCCCCCTTCTGTTTGCTCCTCCTCCCGCTCTGATCTGGGTTCTGACACTGCTCGGCCACCGACATCACTCTCTCAAAGGTCACTGGTGTTTTTATGCCACTGTTTCCAAAGACCCTTTCTGATCCTCACCTGCTTTCTGGAGTGTCAGACACTGTGAGCAAACCCCTCCTCCTCCTCCTCCTCCGAATCCTCTTCCCACTTGGCTTCCATGACAACCCTCTCTCCTCACTGCCCTCCTCCTTCACTGACCAATCGTCATCTGTCTGTCCTGCCCACATTGTTGCCAGATCCCTCTCCTGGAAGCACAGCTCTGACAGCTCTCCATAAGCGCTTCTCTGTTCAGAAACCTTCCACGGCTCACCACTGCCTGCAAACAAACAAAAAACCACGGAGCTGTAAAATCACGCAGCTAAAGGCAGTCCAGAGTACAGGCTGCAATAATCTACCAGGGGTTTTTCAAACTTTGGGAAGCAGCAGCATCTTCAAATCCATGAAGAAGACTTTCTCAGAAGCCCAGTGTTTCAAGTACAGGAAAACAATATGCTCTTTAAACATAGCTCCTACTGAAGCAGGGAGTGGAGAGCCCGGGAAATTCTAGGGCTCTCAAAACATGATTTGAAAACCAGTGAACATGTTTAATTCCCGCAGCCTGCCAATGAGAAACCTGAGGTCCAGAGAGGGAAAGCGATGGGTCGAAAGTGGCACAGGATGTGACTCAGTCAATCAACACACTTTCCTTAAGTGCTGCACATCCTAGGGATTAGGGATACAGCAGGGAACAGGACTGACCTGGGCCCTGCCCCCGAGGAGTTGACAGCCTAGTGGGGAGTGAATCGAGTATTATAAACAATCACAGACGTGACTAGGAGTGTGCAAAGAGGGCTGCAAGAGGATATGGGAAGTGACTCACCTGCTTTGAGGGATGAGGGGGTCACCAGGAGGAAGGGACACACGTGAACTGAGTCCTAAAGAACAAGGAGCTGTGAAAAACAAGAGGACAAAGGTTGGTGCCCGGGGACAGCCTGGAGGAAAGCAGAAAAGGCAAGTTTGGTGGCTAGAACCTCAGGAAAGGCCAGTGGTCCTACTCAAGGCCCAGGAGCAGGGTGAGATGAGACCGCAGAAGCAGACAGGAGCTCATAGGCCTTGCTGACACTGGCCAGGGTTTGGCACGCCAAGGGAGGATTCTCAGGCATTGCGATCTAATTATTTGTGTTAGAAGAAAATTCATAGCTAAATGCAATGTGATACCCCAGAGTGGATTCTGGAACTGAAAAATAGACATTAGTAAAAACAAAAAACAAAAAACAAACAAACAAAAAAACTGGGGAAATCTGAACAAATTCATAGATCAGCCAATAGTATATGAATGCTAATTTCTTAGTTTTGATAAATGCCCCGTGGGCTATGTGAGACGTTAACATTCAGGGAAACTGGATGAAGGGTATATAGAAACTACATATTGGCAATTCTTGTAAATCCAAAAGAATTTCAAAATAAAAAGTTTTTAAAATACTTCCACCCTCGGGAACCAGCAGTTAGCGTAATGGCTATGTCGCTGGACTCCCACGTAGTCGACCGCGGTTTGCGTCCCGGACCCGGTGGCTTAAATCTCACACCGGGCACGTGTGCGTGCGTGCCCAAGATCCTGAGAGGAGAATGGAGGAGAAGGGATTGCGGCGTGATCATCCACCCTGGGGGGTGATTTCTTCCTTTCTGTCTCTCTGTCTCTCTCTGTCTGGCGAGCGCACACGCCCTATAGCGAAAAAACCTCTCAAAAAAAAAACAACAACAAAAAACTTCCACCCTCTGGCAGAGAGGAACACAACTGGATGAGGAGAGATAGACCACAGTAATAATGATGACTAACACTGAAACAGTTTTTCCTGTACACCAGACATTGTTCTAAATACTTAACATGTTTCATTCATTTAATCCCCATTACTCCATGAAGTCGGTGCGATTATCTCCCCCTATTTTACAGAGGAGGAACTTGAGCACAGAGAAATTACTCGCTAGCTACCGAGTGGCAGAGCGGGAGTTTAAGAATTCAAAGCCAGGCAGTCTAGCTGCAGAGTCCGGTGTGAGTGACCATTATATTTGACGTCCTCCCCTCGATGCATACAAGCCATACCAGATGGTGTAAGGACCAGGCAGAAATCACGAACACATAGACTCTGGTGACAACATCAGGAATGGAACAATGTCATTAGACTTAAAAAATATATATGGGGGAGGAAGAATCAGTGAGGTTTTTCATTGGAATGTTGCGGTTGAAGAGAGAAGAGGAAAGAATGATTCTTCCTGGGCTTGGGGCTTGATGAAGGACCAGAGCCTACTCTCCTGACACTTGGTCTGTGTTTCTTTCCTCCACTAAAGAAACCTTCCAGACCTTTCCCAGTCTCACCACACCTCCCTGTCCCTTCCTTTTACATATCCCCAAAGCAAAGCAGACCATCCGATGTTCTGACATAGGCAGAAGTTCTCCCACTTCGTGTATCTTCATGTCCTTGTTCGAGCGGTTCCTTCTGCTGGAAATTCTTCTACCTCCCTTGGTCCCAATCTGATCTGTCCTTCAAGGCTTCAGTCAAATATCACTTCTTCCAGCAGCCTTCCCTACTTGTTTTAAGATGAGTAAGGAACCAGCAGATGGTATAATGGTTACATTGCTGGGCTCCCACATGGACAACCACAGTTCGAGTCCCAGACCCAGCAGCTTGAAACTCATGCTGGGCGTGTGTGCATGCATGCCCCAAATCCCAGGAGAATGGTGGAGAAGGGATTGCAGCGTGGCCATATCCCCTGGAGGGTAGTGATTTCTCGTTTCTGTTTCTCTGTCTTTCTGTCTCTCTGGCAAGCACATGCATCCCATAGCAAAAAAATCTCTCTTTAAAAAAAAAAAAAGTGAACTGTATATCTCATTTACTTACCCCCATCTTCACCCAGGCAACCACACCCCTTACCCCTGATGCACCCTCTCTAGAAGTCCATTTAAGAACAGGCCATCAAAGAAGTCTTACCAAGGATGGCGAAGAGAACAGGGGAGCAGGGAACTAATGGACATTGGTGCATCTGGTTCTGAGCTCTCCAACATGACCAGTCCACTTCCACAGCATACCAGGCAGAGTCTGAGGTCACAATGAACCCAGTTCAGCCCTGGTTCTTTTATTTTTTTGGAGAGGTTTTTCTTACAGGGTGCATGTGCTCGCCAGAAAGACAGAGAGAGACAGAAAGCGAGAAATCACCCCCAGGGGGAATGGCCACACTGCAATCCCTTCTCCTCATTCTCCTCTTGGGATCCTGGGCACACACGCACAAGCACCCGGCGTGAGTTTAAGCCCACCAGGTTTGGGACTCAAACCGCAGTTGACTACATGAGAGTCCAGCGACATAGCCATTACGCCAACTGCTGGTCCCAGCCCTGGTTCTTAAAGCACTTACCAGCCCACTGGGACATTTCTGGTTTCCAGACTGCCTTGCACACACTGGATTTGAGAGGGCATTTCCCTGCTTAGCAACCTCCAATGGCTATGATTCATGGAATCTGTGGGCCTCCCCTCTTTTCAAGTCTTGGGTTCAGGCTAGGACCACCAGTTTGTGGGGCCCCTTCTCAGGTTTGGGAGCCCCCTTCTCAAGGCCAGCTGCTTGCCTTCCTCCTGCTGACTCCTCTACGGCCAACCCAATCTCTTGAATGTCTCCCTGCTGGCACACATACCTTTGTCTGACAGACAGTCCCACCCCACTTTAAGCTAAGTGAGGCACTTCCTCTGTGACCCACATATTCAGTATTTGTTAATAATAACATGTACGTCTTAAGGTCTTCCCCCTTCTAGACATCCCTCCTACTAGGCGGAGTTCTTTCAGGGCAATGACGTTTCTCTGTATCCCCCAGCCTGGAACGGCGGCGGTGTAGGGGTACTGAGTGGGCGGCATAGGGGTACTGAGTGCCGGGTTATAGTCACTAACTGTGAAGGCCTCCAGGGACCTGTGTGGATGCTGGTGTGCACACCATTAGAGCACTTCCCAGGAAACCAGGGGACCCTCAGGGCCAGATCCCAAATAATGGGAATGCAGGCTCTGCCCTTGTCCCTCCTCCTCTGACTCTCCTACTCCCAGGAACTAGAATTTACATTTTATCCAAACAGGCCACTTCCCTGCTGGGGGGTGGGGTGGGGTGGGGGTTGGGCAAGTGGCCAAAGGGAGCCTTGCTGGGTCAGGCGTCTGGGAAGAACTCGGTTGTCCTCAGTGGAGGGCAGCCACCCTGCCTGCCTGCCTGCCCGCCTGCCTCCCCCAGTACAGGAGGTCACCAGGGAAGGGGGAGAGGGCAGGTTCTGCTGCCAAGGGCCCAGACAGCACAGTCGTCGACCCCCCGCCACACCCGGATGTGGTGGGTGGTGAACGGGATAGGGAGGAGTGTCCCTGCCCTGCCTAGGACACCGACTGGACGGGTCACTTTCGCGGGAATTCTGCAAGTTGGTCAAAACAAGGTGCCAGCGAAGAGAGTAGAGCTGTTTCGTACTCTCTTTGGGGAAAGGAGAGGGGAGGTGTTGCTTGGATTTTGGAAAAGGAACCCCGGAAGGGAGCAGAGATTTAAAAGCTCAATGAATCAGAAACGTCAGGGGCTGGATCAGTAATGCCCACCACCTACTTCTCTGGCAGCTTCCGGTCGGCCCCCGCAGACTTTCTCCCCAGTGAGCGTGCAAGCGCCGCAGAGCAGAGGGCGCTCTGGCTACCGGGTTCTAGTCCGAGCTCGGCCACTTTCTGGCCGGGGAGAGTCGCCTTACCCTTCTTCGGGCCTTTGTGTCCTCACCTGTAAAATGGGGCCAGGGTGGAGGGGAGAGGCTGCAGAAGCCCTTTCAGCTCGGACATGACTCGATCCACGATTCTCCTCATGGCAGGCTCCCCCACCGCCACCCCCGCCCCATCTTAACTCCACCCCCGCCAAGCAGCTCGTGCCCCGTCGCCGGCCGCTAGGGGTCACTGCCTCCCTTTGTCAGCGACGGAGGAGGGCGGCCCGCCCTCCGGCCCTCTCCCGGGACGAAAGGCGACTGTAGGGGCATCTCCTGAGCGAGGGGGCCTGAGCGAGACCCCACCGCCCTCGCTCGGGATCCGCCTCTGCCTGGGGCCGGAAGGTGTGTGCGGCGGGGCGGAGGCCGGGCCGGGCCGGGCCGGGCGCGCGTCGGAGCCAGGAGGGGGTTAACGCTAACCCCTCCCCCTCGGGCTGACATCACGGAGAGCGGGTGAGAGGCTGGAGCGCGGCGAGTGAGAGAAAGAGAGGGAGAGGAGCGAGCGCGGCTCGACCCCGCGCGGGGGGGGTC
>NW_006159842.1:1557661-1557866 GCF_000334495.1 Tupaia belangeri chinensis | reverse complement strand
GATCCTCGGAGCGCTCGCGGGTCGGCAGTGATCCGCCCTCGTCTTCCCGGCTGCTTCTGGAGCGCGGGGAGCGCTCTCCTCGCCGCCCCTCTCGCCGGATACCCGGCCCCCGATGGCTCGGATGGAGCTTGCGGGCGCCGCTGGACGCTGGTGGGGACTCGCTCTCGGCTTTGCCCCATTTTTCCCCCCCCGTAAAGGCGGTCGC
>NW_006159842.1:1524675-1557617 GCF_000334495.1 Tupaia belangeri chinensis | reverse complement strand
GCGCCGTCGGACGCTGGTGGGGACTCGCTCTCGGCTTGACCGCATTCTTCCTCCCAGGTAAGCGCGTTCGCCCCTGCCTTGCCCCCCCACCTCCCCAGCCGCCCCCATCCACTGCCTCCCCGGGGCTGGCAGCTGGATGGAGGGCACCACTGGGTTGTACGGAGTGAAAGGGGCCAGAAAAGTTGGGTCAAGGCTTGGGTAGGGGAGCAGGAGGTGGAACAGCCGAGAGAGGCTGAGAAGCCCAACCGCCCGCCCTGCAGGGAAGCAGTCGGGTGCACGTCTCTATAGAGCAAGAAAGCACTTTCTCCGCTCCGTTCTTAACAAAAATAATAATATGTAATCGCGTTCTATTTATTTAATAACCAGCTCTCAGCTCGGGAAGCAGTTTGGAAACATGCTTGTTACATAAATGCAAAGTAATCGCGGTCTCGGGGTAAGAGACAACAACCTCAGGGGGAGCGCGTCAGTCCCGGCGCTGGTGGGCTGTGGGTTTGGAGGATGGCGAGGGGCTTCCTTCTTTCGCCGGCCCCTTTGCCATTGCCAGACGGTTTCGGGCGCTCGGGCCCCCTCCTGCCCCACATCGCCGCGCAGCGGGCGCTGAGAGCCCGCTCCAGCTGCAGAGAGCTGGTCGCTCACCTGCGGTTCCTTCCTGGGAGGGTGAGGCCGGGCTGCCTGGGATCGCTACCTCCCTCCTGGCCTTGCGCGGAACAGGGCTCGGCCTGGGAACTCCGCTCTCAGTTCGGTGGGCTCTCCCCGGAGGAGACGCGGGCTTCGTGCCAGCCAGGTGGCTGCATGACCCACTTTCCCGAGAGGCCCCGAGGGTTCCCCGCCTGTCCTTTCTCCAGGCGCAAGCAGCCGGCGGCCAAGGGGTTAACCCGGTGCCCGACCCTAGGGTAGCCTGCGGTGGCCCGTTTGGACTGGTGGGGTGGAGCGGAGGCAGGGAAGGGCGCAGGCACATTGTGCTGGGGAATGAACTGGAAAATGCGTTTAGGAGGCAAATCCGACCGTCCCCGCGCCTGCATTTAACCCTTTGTGTCCCTGGGAAGCTACCGGGTTCCTTCCCTGCCCGGTGACACCAGCGAGGGTCAAGGGGAGGTGGGGGTTCCTTTAGCCCTGTGGGGAAGAACCCCAAGCCCACCTCCTGCCCTAGCAAGATGATTTGGGGGGTGGGTGGCTAGACTGGAGCACGTGGCCCTGTGCAGGATGGCTGATGAGGGGGTGGGGATGTAGAGACCAGCTCTCTCTGGGCCAAGATTTCTAGATCCCCAGCGCCTGGCGAAGCAGCAGACTCACTAAGCAGTTCGCTAGCGAGGGGCCAGTGTGGCTGCCAGTCCCGGGCCTGGGTGCACCCCTGGGAAGCGAGAGCCTGGCTCCATCCGCTCCTGTGGCCCTTTTCCTGCCAACCAGCTCACTACCCAGATGCAAATCCCAGCGAGTGGTGGGTGGTATGGCAAACAGAGACCAGGTGCCCCCAGCCCACCTCTGGGGTGCTGCCTGCTAGACCTGTGGGGACAGGGGAATGGCAGGCCACAAAAGGCACTGCCCACTTCTCAGGGGCAGGACTGAGCCCCCCCCCAGAGGGTGGTCTGGGTGAGCATGAGAGGTCTTCGCCTCACCCTGGGCCACCTGGGACGCAGCAGGAGAAGCAGCTCTGACTCTAAGACTTGCCTGACCGCTGGTGTCTGGGCTTCTGGAAACCCTTAAGTTCCATATGTCCACATCCGGAACTGGGAGGAAGGAGAGCCCCCTGGCGCTCTGGTTGGTCCAGCACACTAAGGGTTAACCTAATCCTGGATGGACAAAGGGCGCGAAGGTTCCCAGAGGGGGAAAGAACTCACCCCATTCTCCCTCTTTTTGTTATTCACTTTTTATTTTTTTTCCTTTATGGATATAGTAGAGACCCAGCCCTGCTCAGCTATTGTGTTTCTTATCCTTTTGAAGAAAGAAATACTCTGTAAATCCCAAGGTTCATAGCATTTTATACACAGCTATGCTGAAAGTTCTCGACTGTTGGGCCTTGAAAACCTGCATATCTGGAGATGCTCCTGTTTTCTCCAGATCACACTGTGTTCAAGATGGCCACAGTGCCTGGCTCCTCCCTTGGAAAGAGAGTCTACCTCCCTTTCTCACACAGGAAAAATTCTAGTGCACCTGCCTAGAAATGAAGTGTTGAGAATGTCTGCAGAACTGCTTTACTTTTGCTTGAAAGGAGGAGACAGTTCAGTCCTACCCACATGCAGAGATATTTGTGGGTACTTTTCATAGTTCATTCAGGGAAATAGGAGAGAAAATGGCTTCCACCAAGTCACAGATTTATACACATCCCACTGTTTAATGTTTTTTTCCCCTTTTATTCTTTATTTCTAAAACCATTTCCCCAGATGCTTTCCTGGGGGCAATTATGCTTTCTTTACCTTGTTTATTTCCTTTGTTTTCCTCCCAATTCTTGTCTCTGTGGGTGTGTCTTATCTTTTGGTGGTTTTCTTTTCTCATCTCTTGTTTTGTGATGCTGGGGGTTGATTTGGGGGACTTGAGGCCTGCCTTGCTCAGCCCACTCAGGAAGTGACACTCACCTGGCTCAGAAATCCAGAAGAGGGGTGGGATGCAGAGAACAGAGCCCCAGCTGCTGGTAAGGGATGGGCGGCGAAGTTCCAGGAGCTGCAGCCTCTGCGCTCCTTGGTGAGATGCCTGTGCTCCTCCGGCCCCCTCTGCTCGCCTCTCCGGGGGTCTGGTATGAAGGGAAGCAGATGGGTATGGTGGTACCCGGTCTGGCACTTGAACAGAGGCTGGCAGGAGACCCGAAAGTTGCCAGCCCACGGCACTTTGCACACCCGCCGGCTTCCGCCCCGTGATCTCCCACTACTGCATCTCTGGGGACTTGCCAGTCTGATGCTCTTTTCTGGGTTCTCCTGGGCTGTGACGGGGAGCACAAGGAGGGGGGTGAAGAGAGGAGCCTGCTGGGGGAGGAGCGAGGAGCCCCTGGTGTGTGTGCGCGATGCCCCTGACTTCGAAATGCTCCCAATCTGGCTATTGAAGTGTAAACACAGAAGTATGTTTTTGACAACACAGACTTTACCAGGCAGAGTGGGAAAGCCTCTGTTTGTTTCCCGAAACGCCGATCTGTGGCTCCTTCCCATTAACTTGGAGGAGAGGGCCAGTGGGCAGCATCTCACAGGGGTGGACAGGGGAGCCCAGGAGGAGGCAGAGAACCTGCTGAGAAGCAGGTGTGCAGAGCCCTGTCCCACCCACACCACACCCTCCCTAATTGGCTTCCCCACACCTTTTGTCTGGAAAGAGAACACACACCCCAGGTGTCGCGCACACCCTCAGAAGACCTGTCGGGCCACAGCGCAACCCCTCTGCAGGCCGTGCAGCTTGCTGTCGTGGTGGTTTCCTTTGAAACTCCGAGTGGCAGGGCTGTGGGTCACATTGCTCCCCCGTGTCTCACAGGCAGTGTGCTGTGATCGGTCTTGAGAGGCAGAGCGACTTGGGCAAACCCATTCTTCAGGCCTGTGGTTTGTAGTCCGTGTCTATGAGGCAGCACTGTGGAGGGTCTCTGAATCAGGGTCAAGGCCTAGGAGGAGTGGAGGAGACATGGCAGAGCCTGGGCCCAGTGGCCCTGGCTGGGTGACTTAGAAGGTGACTCTGGAGCCTGAACTTCTGAGCATGCAGGGCAGGTAGCCCAGGTCTGCCTGGGGCCTGCTCACACCCGGAGAGTACTAGCAGTTCCCTTCTCGGCCACTCAGCTCTGCGCAAGGATTACGCCTTGGCCACTGCCTGACCCCGGATCCAGCTGTATGCTTCCAGGCCGGGTGTGCTGGGCAGCCCCCCAGCGCTGAGGGCTGAGCCAGGCCTGAGTGGACCCACATTGTAGGGGCAGCTGGAGGGGCAGAGGGTCGCCTGCCGTTGCAGTGTCTGGGAGCCTCTATTGTTTTGCAGCTGACTAATGTTCATTGTTCAGCACAAGCAGAGAACACCCAGGGGAGGTGTGAGTGGAGCTTCGATTTTCAGATCAGGCCTTCCTGGTTAACCTGGTAGATAGAAGACCTTCAACCTAGGAGAGGGACCCAGAGACGTGTCTGCATACTCACCTGCTGTAATGATTTGGTTTTTGTCATTTGACTATTAGCCAGCGTGCCAGGCTAGAATGGGCACTAGCCGGCTGTGGGACTGGGGCCTTCACGTCTGACAGCCCACACGTATGATCTCACCTTCCATGTATGCTGGGCGCGTGCACACGCTTGTGCAGAGCTTTGTGAATTTGTGCTGGTGATCTGCAATTCATGGTGCATGTGCAGAGCTGTGGGGATGGGATTGGGAGACGTGTGCACTCGTATCTGTGGGCCACCACGGGACCAGGCCATAAATGTATAATGTCAACTGTTTGTTCTTTACGTAGCTGATTTCTTAGACCTTCTGGCTGGGGTTTGCTGAGTGGCTCTGAGCGCTGATAATGCCTGTGCTCATGTCAGTGTCTGTGAGGGTGACTTTGGGAGGAGACCTGAGATGTGCTCTTGGCCAGCTCCTTCCAGGACAAGCTGCCAGGTCTGTGGGGGGTGGGAAGCTGCTTCCTTTTTCTGCCCTTGGTTTGAGACTGGGCCCCTGCATCCTTGCAGGGAGATGCCCGAGACCTTGACAACATGTGGAGAGACCCTCCTCTCACAGCCTTCTGTCGGCACCCCAGCAAACAGAGCAGTGGTGGAGCCTGTGAGCCGGAGCCAGGCCTGCCCCACAGGTTCTCATGATCCCTGCGTGGCTGGGAGGGGCCGAGGGAAACAGGTTTTCCGCTCCTAATTTGGCATCTTTGCACCCTGCATGGATCCTTGGGGAAAGAATTGTGGAGGCAGTGGTAGCAAACTGCATGGATTTGTGTGTTTGCTTGTTTTCAGATTTTTATCATAGGGTGCATGCACTCACTGGAGAGGGATAGAGAGAAGGGAAAGTGAGAAATCATGCCCCTGGGGGATAGTCTCGCCACAATCCCTTTTCTTCCATTCTCCTGCCAGGATTTGGGACAAGCACACACACATCCCTGGTGTGATTTTCAAGCTGCCCGGGCTGGGACTTGAACCACGTTTGGCTGTATGGAGTCCAGTGCCTTAACCACCATGCCATCTGCTGACCTCCAAACTGCGCATTTTTAAAGGGGCCTTAATGTGGGCTTCGGTCCCCCCCCCCCCCCGGGAGCAGCCCTCAGAGCCACAGATGTGCCCAGGTGGGTGACATACATGGCTCCGGAAGCAGCCTGTGTTCGTGCAGCAGAGAGTGGGAGCACCCTTGTTGGAAAAGGAAGTGGGAGTGAGGGGCAAAGAGCAGGGGAGAGGCAGTCCCAGGTGGTGCTCAAGCCCAGCTAGAAAATGCTTCCACACGATGCCCGCCTCCTCCATAGAGACCCGGGCTGCCAAGCCAGCAGCAGATGTGCCTGCTAGGACAGAGGTAATGTAAGATCTAAGCCTGGATCACCTTGCAGAGGGAATGCCCTGAGCTGGAGATGACACCGCTTAGTCCAGTTAACCCTTTAAGCTCTGGATTCCCTGGTGCTAGCCAAGGCTGGGAGATGGGGAAAGAGAAGAGAGAGGAGAAAGCCCATGAAACCTCACATCTGAACCCTGACCCATTCCACAAGGAGAGGAGGACTCGGTGCAGCAGGAGAGACCTGAGAAGGATGCGAAGAAAGACGTTTTGGCGCAGGCTGTCGATCTTTAGGGCAATGGATAATGCCAGGTTGATCCTAAGTGGGGGTGGGAGGCACTAGGTGTGTATTCTTGGACGGGATCTGGGCCTCTCATGGTCTCATGGAGGAGGGCAGGGTGGCAGTGATCTCAGGCCTCATTGTGAGGGAGCAGCAGACATCTCGGTCCATAGCCGTGTCTGGTGGCCCAGGGCAGAGAGACTGCAGAGCAGAGCCAGCCGGACAGGGCTGGACTCCCAGCTGTTCCACTTGTCAGCTCAGTGACCTTGCTGAAGTCCTGCCTTGTCGTCTCGGTTTTCCCATCTGTAAAGTGGGTTTTGATTCAGAGAGCTTTCCAAGGAGATGCGTGAAGATGAGATTGAGAATAGCATATGAAAGGCGCTTAGCACGTTGCCAGGCATGTGACACAAACACACAGTAAAGGGTCTGTCCTGCTCTCTCTTCCTTTCTTCTAAGCGGTCATGTCCCCACACCCCTCCTGAGCTGCTGATCGGGCAGGCCAACTTCGTGAGCACCCTGCAGCCCACCCACTGCTCGCTTGGAGCTGCTTGGGGATGGGTCCCTGCCTCCCAGAACGTGACTGCTGAGGTCATGGCAGTCCATGGGGGCACAGGTGGCCTGGCTGGCTGCAGACACCTGTGTAGGCCCAGCCCCGGGAGCCGAGTGCTGCATGGGCAGCAGGTGCCGTGTGGCTTTGTTCTCCAGCATGTCACCACGGGCCCTCCCGGCACCCGCTCGCTCCCTGGCTGCGGCCCAGCCTGGGCGCCATTGCCCATCTGGAGCGTTGCTGTGGCAGCAGCCAGGGGCTGGCGGGGAGGGCCCCCTGCCTTCTTTCAAACGCCCACATTTCAGGGGAGAATGGGTTCCTGGGCCTTCCCGCCAGGTGTCTGCTCACCCAGTGAGGTGGTACCATCCAGACAGGTATCTGGGGTCCCCTCCTCACCCCAGCGCCTCCTGCTGCAGACTGCGTCCGCCCCAACTAGGGTCACGACACCTGGCGCTTTTTACAACTCACAGCCCCTGCCGTAACCCCACGTGAGTGGTATTGATATTATTTCCTTTCATAGATGTGGAAATGAGACTTAGGCTTAGAAACTGGCTGCCCGTCTCGTGCCAGTGCAGTAAATTAGACACCAGCAGGGCGTAGGGGGTGGCAGGGTCTTCTGACTGCAAGTCCAGAGCGTCAGGAAGATGAAGGGGACCAGGTTGAGCAGAGAAGAGGCCAAGCCAGGCTGCAGGGGAACGCGTCCACGAGATGGTCCTTTGCTTTGCCAGATGCCACCAGTGCACACTCCGCCCCATAGCCAGCCCACGTGGCGGCTCCCTGGGGAAGTGAGAGCCAAGGTGAAGATGCAGGTTGGAGGGTGGCCCAGCCCAAGCTGACCACGGAGCCCTGGTTGGGCCAGGGGAAGAGGTGACCTTCTAGACACTGGGGCATCCCTTCCTAGGCATGTGGGCTGAGGCATGGGCAGGGCCCCTGAGGTGTGAGCGCTGAGCCCTAGGTCACAGGCGGGCAGGGGTGGGGGCGGCCTGGCCTAGGGCGGAGAACAGGTGCTCAGAAAGCCTATGGAGGGGACCAGGGACCGAGCAGCTGAGAGGGGAGGGGGACGAGATATAGCAGACACAGTCGACTCCCTCTCCTGGGCCCCCCCAGCCCCCTAGTCTGCACAGACCCCAATTTCATTCCCAGTTTATGAGGAGTCTCATTACCAAGCCACAGACAATAAAACCCGCCTGGCCACTCCGGCCCGGATCTCATTAGAGGACATTAGTTCCGCTGGCTGGTGGCTCCGTTGGGACACAGCTGCAGGCGTGGCCTGGGCAGCAAAACAGGCCAGTGGCCACAGGCAACAAGACAGTCCCACTAGGAGTCTGAGTTTGAGACCTGGGTTTAAATGGAGTCTCTCCCTCAGGCGTTCTAGAGCACATGCTCCCAAAGCTGGAAACTCAGGGCCCCTTCCCTTTCCAGGACTCAGTTCACCCCTGCCTGGAGGGGAGAAGGGCATAGCTCTCTCCTCCCAGGCCGTTCAGGGCAGCCTCCTGGGAGCTGGCTCTGCAGTTCAGGGAACATCGTGCCCAGGAGGGGCCCCTAGGGGAGGCCACAGCACACCTGCCCACACCTGCTCATCAGCAGGTCCCCTACGGTCCTGTCCTAGCAGCAGCGATGGGGTCTGGAGCCCTCATGGTGGCCTCTGCCTGAATCTCACCCTGTCTGTCCATCTAAGAGGCAGGGGTAGGGACCTGGGGTCGCTGTGGCAGAAGCTCTGTCCCTCGCCTGTAGATGGAGTTCCACCCAAAGCTAGAAGAACCAGCTACTTCCAAGAGATTGTAGGTCGCCTTGGCAGTGGCTTCCTGGTCCCCCACTCGGCTGAGCACCTACTCCACAATCTCCATGATGGGGCCCAGCATTCCATCTAGGGGTTCTCCCACCAAAGACAGAAGCGCCTCCTCTCCTCCTGTCTCCTCCCTCCCCTGCAATCCCACATGCCTGCTGGGTACCATATACTGCCATGGCTCGAGGGGTGGTACCACGACCAGCAAAACCAGAGCCAGGGCAAGTGCACCCCTCTGGGTGGCTCAGGTTGTGCAGGGAAAGGAGTACCAGGCCCAGATCCTGGCTCTTGGTGCACCCAACTCCTTGGGGTACCCCGTGTGGGGACACGCGAGTCGGCCCACGCATTGGCAGGTGAGCTGGTGTTCCTGCCAAATGAGTCAGGAGGGATGGGAGCCACAGGCTGTTCGGGTAGACGCGAGTCAGTCCTGCTCTGGAGGAGAGTGGATCGGAGGCCTGGAGCTGCCATGGGGCAGTCCAGAGGCCTGCCTGCAGCCGTCTGGAGCAGGAGTCCATGCAGTAGAGGGAAGCTCCTCACTCTGCTCCCCATGCACCCCACCCCAGTTCTGTTATCTTGTGGGTGCTACACTCAGTGGCTGGGATCAGGGTGGTAGAAAAGGTGCCTCCAAGCCACCCCAGGCATGTCTCAGTCCACGGTACCCCCACGGAGAGGCTGGCTGCAGCATCCTCACAGGAGGGCCTGGCTTACCTCTTTCTCCGGTCTGCCCACGTTGCTTTCTGGAGGAGCGTCCCTGACACCAGCCCAAGAGCCCCTGGTGGCTGCTCCCTCCCTGGCTCTTCTCCCACTGCCCTCCTGCATGCCCCTCTCCTCCTGCCCCGTGCCCTCCCACCTCAGGGCTCTTGCACATGCAGTCCCCCCGTTATGCCGTGTTTCCCACAAATACTAAATCCAACACAGAGCCCAGGGCCACTTCAATCATGATGCCTTCCGCTCTCATCTCACGGCCCCTCAGCACCCATCCATGCCCCTGTGACATTGTTACTGTCCTGGGTGCAAAGTAGTTATTTGGGCCTGGGCTTTACCTTTTTCACAAGACCGAGAGCTCCCTGTCAACTGGCTCGGTGTCCCCAAAGCCTCGTATAGGGCCGTCACGTAGTTAGCCAGTAGTTCTTGTACATGCTTGGGGGAGGGATGGCTGTTTTTTTGTTTTGTTTTGTTTCAGTTTTTGAGAGGTTTTTGCTATAGGGCTCATAGCACTTGCTGGAAAGACAGAAACAGAGACAGAAAGTGAGAAATCACCCCCCCGGGGGGGGGATGGCCACACTACAGACCCTTCTCCATTCTCCCTTAAGAATTTTGGGCACGCACCACACCTGCCTAGTCTGAGTTTCAAACCTCCGAGTCTGGGACTCGAACTGCGGTCATCCTTGTGGGAGTCCAGCGATGTAACCATTATGTCATCAGCCATCTGCTGATCCCATGGCCATTTCTTTGGCCTGTGGAGGAGGATAATAATAATGGCAAAGTATTATTGAGAGGCCATGGGTGCCAGGCACCGTTGTAGACAGCTTACATGTGACAGCTCAGACCGAGGCTAGGTACCTGGCCTGCAGTCACACAACCAATAAAGGGCAGGACCAGGATTCAGGCCGGACACAGGCCCGGTGTCATGGTCCTACCACCTGGCTAAGCTGCCTCTGTTCTGTGGGAGCCTGGACGGGTGGGTGATGGAGAGAGGCAGCTCACTGAACCTGGGGTGCTCAAAGGCCCTGCTTCCAGAGGGGCTCCCCACCCCGACCTGGTGCTGGAGCAGGACATCCCTGTGGCACTGGGGGACTTCTTCCCGCTGTGTCTTCAGGAATCTTGGTGGTGGGAGCCTTCTACCTTGGAAGGACACTGGCTGTGTTCCTGGTAGATCCTATCGTGGCCGCTTTGTGTCTTGGGAAGGTGCTCATAGCTGTACTGGAGTGGAATATCTTGACGTTATCACTCTTTTATCCCTGATCTTTGGGGATGATGCCACGGTGGGGGGGGAGGCTCTTAGCATGCTCCACAGTGAGACTGGAAGCAGGTGGAGGAGCTTCTCTGAGAGGATCTGCCTGGGATGGCCCCCAGAGGGGGTTCCCAGGCTGGCCCCAGATCCCAGGTAGCTCCAGGGCACAGTGAGCTGATCCTATGCCAGGTCTGTCCTAAACTTCTGGAAGGTTTCCGTCTGTCTTCCCCTCATCCAGAGATCCCAAATGCAGGCCAGGGAGGGGCCCTGCCAGGGGAGGATTTAGGGTGTTCACCTGTGCTGGCTGCTTTGATCTCCCGGGATGAAAGGGCTGGTGCTTCCTCTGCCCCAGGCAGGCTCAGGACAGGGAGCTGGGACAGAGGCCGTGGAGCCTGGGTCCAGGCACCCTCACCCTCCTAGGGGGGTAGAGAACTGTCCCGGGAAAGAAAATCACAAGAGCAAAAAACCCGAACCTTTTCCAGAGTTGTGGCCAAGGACTAAGAGTCACCTCTGGACCGTCCTCTCGAGGGTCACGCAGGGCCAATGCTCCTCTCGGCACATGCTGACCCTGCAGGTCACCGTGTGGGCTCGGGCCTTGTGGACTGCCCTGCTTAATTAGGAAGGTAAGTCGGCTGCAGAACAGTCATCTGATTTGTTCCGACGCCAAAGAGAAATTCCTCCTAGACCCTCTGCTGTTGCAGATTATCCATGCTCCGTTACCTTGAATTACCACGCGGCCGCTGTGGCCCAGACACAAGCCAGAGCTATGTGGCCAGCTCCCGGGACTGGAATCCACCCTGCACCCAGGAAGCACTTGGAAACGAGGAGGCAGGAGGGCTTAGGACTCCCCTGACTCCCATCCAAGACCAAGGATTGCCCAGCATGTGCCAAGCGCCCAGCTGTGCCCAGAGCCCGCCCGCCCCAGGGCCTGCAGATGCCCACGGTGCTCCTGAGTCAGGACACTTTCCTGCCCTCTTCTCTTCCTCCCTTCCCCCGCCAGGCTGCTCCCTGGTATAAACTGGAGTGGAAGCAGAGCCAGGCATCACCCCAAGTGTAAATAAGACAAGGCGGAGCGGGCCGCACTGCCCTGGGTGATCTTGCCATGATTGCCCACCACCTCCGCCCCCAGATGTCCGGGTCGCATTGGCCTAGATTGCTGTATCTCTCAGGATGATGGATGGGCCGCCTCCCGCGTCCCAGGCAGGGCAGCCAGCCTGCCACGGAGACGCCCTCCCACCCAGCCCTTCCCAGATTTATTCCCGGTGTTTATGGCGCCCAGAGAGTAATCAGCGGCCTGGGTCGCCTGAACACTGATTATCTCCACTCGCTTGATGGATGGGCCTTTGGAGGACTGGTGGGGGGGAGTGGGGGCAGGGGTGATGGAGGAGGGGAGGCTGCCGTGATTCCACAATCAGGCTTCCACAATCAGGCCGCAGCTCTCAGCTCAGCTGCAGGGCTCACTGCGAAGGGGCTCTGTGGCCTCTGTCACTCCGGGCCCCTCTCCCGTCTCCGGCCGCTCCATGACAGTTGGCGCTGTGATGATAATCTGTCTGGTTTGTGTGTTTCTTTACAAGTGTTTCTATGTCCTCTGTGTGTGAGAGACAGCATTTATGGTTCGTGTGCGTATGTGTGCGTGCACTATGTCACGTGTGTGTGAGTGCATGTGTCTGTGTGTGCACATGAGGTTACATGCAGTGTATGCATGCATGTGTAAGTGTGCACATGAGGTCCTGTGCCGTGCATGGGTGAGTGTGTGCGTGTGTATGTGCCGTGCATGGGTGAGTGTGTGCGTGTGTACACACGCCTGCTGCTCAATACACTGGCCACTGTCTTCTCCCCATGGAGCTAGAGCTGGAGGGGCTCATGCCCAGTCCCAGGGGTGGGGGCCAGAGCCTGGATACTGGGGAGGGGGTTGAAGGAAGGGGAGGCCACCAAAAATGCGGACTGTCGGAGGCAGGGTCTACACTGCCCCCCAGCCGCCAGTTGGAGAACAGAAGGTCAGTCTGAGATCATTGTTTTGTCTGTAAGATCCCAAAGACTGGTTTGACCATTTTCCCCACTGAGTCGGCTGAACCCTCTGGTTATGTTGGAGCCAGATGGTCTGAGCCTTTATGGCCTCACCTGTGTCAGCGTGTTGGCCTGCCTTGTCTGCGCCACACTGAGTCCCTGAGCTGTGGAACGGGATGAGCTCATGGGAGGAGTGAGGGAAGTAAGTGCTGCTGTGTGGTGTGATTAGCCCCGGCCTAATTGCTACTGCCTTCCTGGGGCCCCTGAGGCTAGAGAGGGAGGGTCCCTCACCTAGGCCTGGATAGCCAGGCCTGGGAGGCCACCCCCACTGAGCTCTGTGACTTCTCCAGGGTGGTCAGCACAGGCAGGGGACAGCAGGGCTTCCTGGAGAGCCACCCCCCGCTGCGGGTCACCTGGGAATGTGCTGTGTTCTCTTCTTAAAGGGTAGCTGGAAGCAAGAGCCCCATGTGACATGCCCTGTGGGAGTCCCTCTGCCGTGGGTGTGCTGTGGGGCGGGTGACACACCTACTCCTGCATCACTCAGCAGCATGATGCTGGACAGCTGGGCCACTTGCACCCTCTGACCTCTGCCCTCGCACACAGCAGGTGGCACCCATAGCTTCTCTACACAGCAGAGCCTGCAGGGCAGAGGCCTGGCTGGGTGGCACAGAGGGGCTGGGGCCTTATGGGTCATGTCCTGTCTGCCCCTCACTCTCCATAAGCTGTCCCGGCTTGTACATGAAGGGGCAGGTGTGGCCTGACAGGGCCAGTGATCTTCACCCCTTGAAGGTAGGTTAAACCTGAGCCCACTGTCCCCCTTCCCGAAAGCCCTGCAGCTGGTCATGGTAGCCTCAGCTGAATCCCTGCAGTGGTGCCACTCCTACCCTCTGTGGGACCAGGCAGCTCTGGCTGCTCCGCATCCTTCCTTGCCCTGAGCTGGCATCTGTGCCCTGAAGCTCCCACCTGTTCTTCCTATTCCTGTCCCCTTGGAATCACCTGGAGTGTGTCTGATCTTGCACAAGACCTCCTTCGGGCATTCGAAGCTACCCTGGCTCCAAGGTGTTCTCTCCCAGGGATCAGGCTCCTTGTCCTCCCAGGCCATCGGAACCTAGTGTGAGGTAGAGGCTCAGACTGACCCCCCTGCTGCAGACGTGGGGGGCCAGCCCAGAGAGTTTGCCTAGCATCCCCCAGCTGCCTCAGATCCCCAGGAGGCAGAGTGGGCTGTCTTCACACTTTCCCACCATCCTGCCCCTTCCCACCCCTGTTTTCCTTCGGATTAGTGGTAAATTTCAGTGAAAGAGCTGCTTATCTGCAGTGGGAATTAAGGAATTAAGTTGGCGGTGGGGAGAGAGGAGACCATGGGGAGAGGGGATGGGAAAGGGAGCACATTGCAGAAGGATCAGCGTGCGGTGGGGGCGCCCTGCGGCAGGCCACGCTGGCACTCGCCCGTGCCCTCCTGGGACAGAGTTGGGTCCGCTTTGGAATGGGCATGGGGCCTCCGTGAAGGAGGCGCCCCACTGGGATCCTGCAGGTCTCCGTGAAGTGGGCGCCCCACGGGGATCCTGCAGGTGGGGTGATCTCTGGGCAGCCTCTCCTGTGGCCTCTGGTCTCCATCAGCTCCACGGCCATGTCGTGGCGCAGGGAGGGCGAGCCATGACTTGTGGCCGGGTGGGGAGGTCTCTTTTGGGATCAGTTCATGAGGACTGTCCAGGCTCTGAAGTAAGCCCCATGCGGGCCCTGCAGCCCCTCCCTGCCCCCAGGCAGCCTGCTCTTGGCCATCCCCCTAGCCTCAAACCCCTGGCTAGCAGGGACTGCAGGAGGATGGCATTCCAGTGGCCAGCAGGGCCTGGGTTTCCTCCTCCTCTTGCCAAACCTGAGGCTGAGCATGCCGAGATAAGGGGCCAGGCTGGCTCCAGGGACTGGGGTGGGGGCGAGTGAACAGGGATGGGTCCCAGGACACCCAGACCAAGCTCAGGACCTGCCCAATGACAGCTGCAACCTCTGCCTTTCCTTCTCTCCTGACACCCCATCCTGGAGGGAGGAGGAGGGGCTGGTATTCCTTAACTGCAAACACCCAGCCCCAGCAGATAAAGCTGCAAGGCCAGGCTGGCGATAGCTTGGGGGAGGGGAGGAGATGGGGAGGGCAGGGCAGTGGGGCATTCAACCCGGATGGGGGAAGCCAGAAATTGGGCCCTCGAGTCCAGGAGTGACGCTGGTTAATAATTAGTAACTCAGGTTAATAAATCCTTGGTGAGTTTTTTCCCCAATTTCAGTACTCCTCCACTGCAACTCCGGAGGTCTTTCCAGGCTCAGAGGTCTTTCCAGGCTCGGCCCAGGCCTCAGAAAAGAATACCTCTCCTCCACCCCTACCCTGGACTGCCCCTCTACCAGGGAGAGTTCCCCTCCGGCCCTCCCTGGGCCTCTTCCCCCCTCTCCCAGCTGGTTTGTGGTCTCCAGAGCCAGCTTCGTGTTTAATCTCCAGGAGAGATTAGTGACCCGCGTTCCTGCCCTCCCCCACGGGCTGTTTGGATGCCCCTAGATACATCCTGGCAAAAGGGCAGGTCACCCGGCCACCCAAGAGCAGCTTCTCCAGGTATCCTTGCCAGTGCCCCTGCCCCCAGTGACCCCCTTCAGCAGTGGGTCCTTTCTGCTGACCAAGCGGTGTCATGGGGCGCCCCTTGGGCCACCCTTCCCTGATTCTTTAGGAGGGCATTTAGTCCGCAGCTGTCTGCTGGGCACCTCTTCTCCAGGCGCTGTCGGAATGCTTTGAGACGCAAGCTGAAACGAAAGGCCCTGTCTGGTCCATGTGCATGGGGCGGTCCCTGAAGACCCGGTCACTCCAGCTTGGCAGTTCAGGGCAAGGAGGAGAGGGGGCAGTCTTCATCACTGACAGCTGGGGACGTCTGTTGGCGATCCCCTGGGTTTCCATGCTTCTTGCCCAGGGTTCGCAGTGCAATCCCAAGCCGATGGTTACTAGAACGGGCTCTCTGGAGCTGCTTTTATGATCAGACGGAAGGGACAATGAGAGGGGGCAGATGAGGGACCTGGGGCCTCCCCTGTGGGCTCTGCTCCTTCACTTGGGCTGGGGCTAAGCGTGCAGGAACGAGGCCCACACCTAAGCAGGTATGGCCCAACTCTGGGGGCAGACTAGGGTGACCTGGGGGCACGTAGGGAGGCTCCCGTGGGGCTGTTCCATGCGGTGTGTGGTGTCCCAGGCCTCTACCTAATACTGGGTCATTGGAAAAGTCATGATGCATGTTTGCACAGAAAAGTGTATCGTGATTTTTCCAACAACCCAATAGATGGCAGTGGTGCCCATCCCCCGTGCCATGCAGTGTGACAATAAAAAATGTCTTTAGACATTGTCGAATATCTCCTGGGAGTCAAGGGCACCCCCAGATGGGAATCTCTCATCCAGGCCACCAGACCTCCTCTACCCTCCGTGGCTCCCACAGCCATACGGGGACACAGTCCAGGTGTCGGCTGGGATGAAATGCCCCAGGCTCCCTAGTACACACCTGACCTGGCCTTGGTGTCTGCTGCAGTTGACCCTGAGCCCCAGTCGCCCACCTGGAATCCCTGGCTGGCAGAGCCCCCACCCCGGGCTGTCCCCTGTGCCTCCTGGCCCCCGCTGTGAGAGTACTTCCTCTCTCTCCTCCTCTCATCTGGGCCTGAGCTTTTTGAGAGAGGTCCCCTCCTATCTCCACTGGCCCCAGCTCAGCCCCTCACCGTGCAGGGCAGGCACTCTGTGTGTGTCAGTAAGCTCATGGGAGGCGGGCTGTGCCCCCTCCATGTTTTCCTCTGCACCCTACCTTTTTTGTTTTTCTTAAGAATTATTTTGTTGGGAACCAGCAGTTAGCATAATGGCTATGTCTCTGGACTCCCATGTAGTTGACTGCGGTTTGCGTCCCGGACCTGGTGGCTTAAAACTCACGCCGGGCACGTGTGCGTGTGTGCCCAAGATCCCGAGAGGAGAATGGAGGAGAAGGGATTGTGGCCTGACCATCCCCCCTGGGGGGTGATTTCTCGCTTTCTGTCTCTATGTCTCTCTCTGTCTGTCTGGCGAGCGCACGCATTTATTTATTTATTTATTTATTTATTTATTTATTTATTTTAATTTGACCAGAAAGGGACAGAATAAGAGAGAGGGGGGAAGTGAGAAAGCAAACCTCCAGGTCTAGGACTTGAACCATGGTCATCCATGCAGGAGTTCAGTGCCCTTAACCACCATGCCACTTGCCAGCCCCATCCTCCGCACCCTATTAAACCTCCAGAACCAAGGCTGTGAGTGCTTCCTTTTTTTCTGACACTTTCATATCCACCTCATTTTGTTTGCAGGAAACAAAACCCTCTTTTTTCCATTTGTTAAACATTTACCAAGAACCAGGAGGCTCTGTGGCTGTGTGTGAGGTTCCGTGTGAACGTGTGGTTCCGTAGGTGGTGCTGTGCGATGGCACGCTTCTGTGTGTGGGTGTTAGTGTTTGAGTCAGAAATTCTGCCATCCCCCCCGGGGCTGGGGGGCCTTCTCTTCCACTGACTGCCCTCCCTTCCACATTGCTCCACAGCTAGGCGCTTCCACCCCAGTGTGCCCTGCTCTTCCCGTCCCCTGTTCTCAGAGGGCCCTACTTCCCTCCCTGGCAAACTCCTACTCATGCTGCAAAGCCCAGTGACATGCCACGTCCTCAGAGACACACCCTTCCTCTCCCGATCCTCCTCTCTAAAGTCATCATTTCTTTTCTGTATTGCCATGGCAGCTTGTGAACAGCCCTCACAGGGCAGTGATCGTGTTATTCATGCATTTATCCTGTGTCCTCGAGGCCAGGGACCACGTCCTTGGGCCCTGCGCGAGAGAGTGTGTGTTTCTATCCCTGTTGGCAGGCACTTGGTATATTAATACGTGTTTATTAAATAAGTGGGAATAAATTGGCTATTTTGTTTTCAGAAGCATTTGCTTTGTGCTGTTTAAGAAGTGTGTCTCTGCGGGGAACCAGCAGTTAGCATAATGGCTATGACGCTGGACTCCACGTAGTCGGCCACGGTTCGCGTCCGTAACTTAAAAGGTCGCTTGTGCATGTGTGCCCAAGATCCCGAGAGGAGACTGGAGGAGAAGGGATTACGGCATGACCATCACCCCTGGGGGGTGATTTCTCGCTTTCTGTCTCTCTGTCTCTCTCTGTCTGTCTGGCGAGCGCACGCGCCCTATAGCGAAAACCTCTCCAAAAAAAAAAAAAAGAAGTGAGTCTCTGCGTAATGACTGCTCACCCTTTCTACACTGCTCTGTGCACGCCTGTGCACGAGACCGTGTGTCCATGCAGTGGTGTTTAGTTGCACACGTAGGCATGCATGTGTCTCGCTTTCAATGTTTCTGTGACTTTCAAGGTATGTGCCCTGAAGTCAAAGATACCCCTTAAACCTTCACACCCTGCACCTTCATGAATGGAAGGGGGAAGGTGGCTTGGTGGTGACTGCCCACTGGACCACGTTTTCCACCCACCCGAGTTCCCCTTCCCAGAATTTCCTTCTGACTCCAGCCCTTGGTCTACTGGAGTGACCCAGGGCTTCCCGTCCATCCTGGGGTGACCCGGGATGCAGAGGCTGGGTTGGGGCAGAGCCCTCTGTGCCCAGTCAGCTCACACCCCCTTCCCTATCCATCTCTGCCCTGTTTAATTGGAATTTGGCTAGTGGAGACCATCTGTTCTATTCCGGCCTGTTTCCATGACAACCAAGTGGCTTGAGACTGAGGTTTGTGGTGAGAGAAGTGGCCTGGGGGATGCTGGGAAAAAACAGCTAGGTCCTCCCCCTCGAACCCTCTCTACCTTGCCTGCTCCTCCCTGTCCTGCCTTCACCTCCAAAACCCGGAATAGAAATGAAGCCATTCCCCGCTGGAGAGTCGGCGGTCCCGGCATCACCCCCATCCTCCCCCACCCCTCAGCTCTGTTCTTTCTCAGGCTCCTTTTGGGCTTCCACTAGGCGGCCCTCTCCTCCCTCCTGCTTCCATTCATAAGTACTTTCTACCCTCGGGATGGGGAATGAGTCCTCCCTCTTCGCCTCACATCTGGGACAGAGGGAAATGGGGGGGGGCTGCAATTTTTGTCTATAAGTGTAGCCTCTACTACTTCTGCCTCCAGACCACCTCCCTGCCCTAGCCAGGCATCCCCAGATCTCCCCCCGAGTCCAACCCCTGCCCCTATAAGCATCAGGGATTTCAGTCACAATGATAGATGCATTTCTGTCCCCCACCAGCCCACGTCCCTGCTGACATCTGGCCCGGAGAGAGGAGCTATTCCTCACGGATCAGTTGCAGATGCCCAGGGTCCCACAGAAAGAACTGCTGCCACCAGCAGTTGGTGTAATGGCTATGCCGCTGGATTCTCATGTAGTTGACCATGGTTTGAGTCCCAGACCCGGTGGCTTAAACTCACGCCGGGCACGTGTGCGTGCGTGCCCAAGATCCCAAGAGGAGAATGGAGGAGAAGGGACTGCGGTGTGGCCATCCCCACAGGGATAATTTCTCGCTCTCTGTCTGTCTCTCTATGTCTTTCTGGCAAGTGCATGCACCAGAAATATATAGCAAAAACCTTTTAAAAAAATAAAAGAAAGAAAGGACTGCCTTCAGAGGGTGGTGGCAGCTCCCTCCAGCCGCTTCCCTTCCTGTCCCTCAGCCCGCGTCCGCAGAGTGGGCCCAGCAAGCACACGGCGCATGTACAAGCTCTGAGCGGCGACGTGCCAGCTCTGTGGCTGGGTGAGCCCCGGATTCCTGGGAGCTCAGACAGGCCCTGACACATGGGGACTGAGTGAGGGTGTTTCTCTCTCATTTCTGGACAGACAGTTCTGCTTTCATGGTGTTATTTTCTGCCCTAATTTCTCCATCTATGGTGAAGCCTCTTCGTGCCTGCTCTATTACCAGGGGACCCGCCTGTCTTCAAAAATAAGTGGTGTAGCTTGTCAGGTGGCCTGCCTGTCGCTCTGTCCCAGCATCTCCCAGCATTGCATGCAGAATCTGCAGGCTACCTCGGCAGGGGTCAGGGGTCAGGGGAGGCGGGGTGGCTGCCCAGAGGGAGGGCTCCTGCCTCTCCCCAGCTCCCCCTCCCTCCAGCACGATGGGCCCTAGGCAAGGGAGGGAGGAAGACAGCTTGAGCCTCGGGAAGTTCCCTGCTCACAGCAGCTGTGCAGAGTGGGGACCCCACACACAGGGGTGCTACAATCGTCGCAGGGGTCTCCTGCTGGTCTGCTCGTCTCATCTGGCAGCCTCCCTACCATCTAGCCTTCTCATGGGCCTTTTCCTTTGTGTTTTACTGAGATATAGTTTATACACCATAACATTCACCTTTCTAAAGTGTGTGATTCTGGGCCAGCCAGTGGCATGGTGATTAAAGCACTAGAGCCCACATGGCCAACTGCACGGTTCAAATCCTGGACCCAGTGGCCTGAGAAACATGCCAGGCGTATGTGTGTGTGTGCCCAAGATCCCAAGAGGAGAAGGGAGGAGAAGGGATTGCCGTGTGGCCACCCCCGCTGGGGAGCGATTTTCACTTTCTCTCTCTCTCTGGGGAGTGTATGCTCCCTACAGCAACTCATGAAGAAATCAAGTGTGCCGCTCCATGGTTCTCAGTATCTCAGTCACACAGCCGTCACCATTGCCTGGCCCAGAGGATCTTCCTCACCTCAGTTAGAAACCCACTGCCCCTCAGCAGACACTCCATTTCCCCTGCCCCCGGCCCGGCCCCCACTGACCTCCTTTTTGTGTCTGTGGATTTGCCTGTGCTGGACGGTTTGTATTAGCAGAACCATACCTCGCGTGGCCTTCTGCCATCTCGGCCTTCTCTTACTATCCCCTGCACCCCATTGTAAAGCACAGGGCTGACCGTGTCACCATCCTGCCTAAAGAGCTTCAGTGGCCCCCTGTGGCCTACAAGGTGAAGGTCAGACCTTTGTCTACCTTGTAGACCTGTTTCTGCCCAAGCGTGTTCATTTATTTCTTCCATGAGAGAGGGACAGAGGGACACACGCCCAACAGGTCTTCATTTCCCATCCACCCCCATCTCAGCCCGCTCATCACCCCCAATCACAGCCAAGCACGCACGTGCCCAGCATGCTCAGAGTCCTGGACAGGCACCCCAGACCTTTCCCATGTGGGTCCGGGGCATGACCGCTGTGCCACCGCCTGTCCCAGAGCCCTTTGCCAACGGGCTCCTCTCCTGCCTTTTCCTCCACTCTCTGTGTCCCTCCGCACTGCCCCAAGTGTCCAGTGCTTTCACCACGGCCGTGCTTTTAAAGTCACTCTGCTCTTCCTGCTCCCTCTGGGCTCGCTTGCGCTCTCCCTCTCTCTCTCTCTCTCAGAGACACCTGCTTCTCTGTAAGAGCCAGCTAAAATCTCACCTCTTCTGTAATACCTCCATCACCCTCAGCCAGAATCCTCTTCCTTCTGAACTCCCATTGCTTTTGGTTCATACACACACACACACACACGCACACACACACACACATCCGTACACGCACACGCACATAACAAACATAAAACAGCACTTATCACTCCGTAATTATTTGTTTTCATGTCTGGTGCCCCTGCTAGGCTGAGTTTCTAAAGAAAAGGAAAAATATCTTAGTCTTTCTTGCTTCTCTACCTTCCTGTCTCACTCCGCTGCCACTGTCACCTCCACCCAAAAGGTACCAGCTTGGTGCTCGGCTCCCAGTGTGTGCTCGGTGATGCTTGGTGGCTGACAGCCAGGAGGATGGAAGGGGTAGAGCCAGTGGGTGCCATCTGGGAGAGGAGTCCTGCAGAAGAATCTAGAAGGAGGGGAAGATTCGATTGCTTGGCGTAGCAGAGGCAAGGTGGGATACGACTGGGTCTGGGAACTGCCTCAAAGGGCAGAGGAGGTGGGGAGGGGTTGTTCCCTCCATTGGACAATCTTGAGGGGCACCTCGGTGGCTACTAGCATGAGAGGTAGGGAGGAGTCTGGCAGGGGTGAGAGCAGGAGGGGAACAGCCTTAAAAGAGGAGATCGGGGTAGCCTGCAGGCAGAAGATAGCTCCAGTGGGTGCAGAGGAGGGTGCCCCTGGTGGACAGAGCAGCATGTGCCGAGGCCCGAAGGCCAGCAGGGACCAAAGCCCGAAGCCACCTGGAAAAGAGCCTGCGCACAGCAGTGAGGCAGAGGCTGGTGGACCGAGCAGGAGCCCCATTGCCCAGGGAGCTTTATGACAAGGACAGGCCAGTGGCCTGGACGCTCATGTGCAATGAGAGCCTGGCCACCCCTCAAGGCCACATAAGAATGGATGGACCTCCCTGTCGGCAGGGAGGTCCTTGTGGCCAGAGCCCTGGGTTTTCACGCCTCTCCTTCCTCGCCCAGCCCCACTGGGGGCAGGAGTGGACTGGGGTCTTCAGGCACATGCTAGCTCCGTGCCCTGGGACCACCTATGCCAGCTCTCCACCCTCAGTTTCTCCTGCAAATATTGCCGACTGAAGGTAGAGAGGGTAATGGCACCCGCTCCGAGGGGTCTCTGAGGGTCAAGGAGACGGCCGGTACAGCTGCACTGGAAGGGGCCCGCCAGGCGTGTTCTCCCAGGTGTGTGTCGGCGCAGGAAGGGGCCTGGGTCTCCGGTTGGCAGGCCCCTCCTCTTCTTTATGCCATTGTCTTTTATGCTATTTCCAAGGGATTGGTGGGGACAATTCTATGCTGTGTATTTGAAATACACTTGAAAGCCATCAGCACGATATTTTCTTGAGGGGAAAGAAAAGCAACTGTAGCTTCGCCTTTCCTCCCAAGAAGAGCTGTACAGAGAAGAGCCACGGCAGTGCCTGGGTGGGGTGTGTGGGGGTGTCCTTCCTCTTCCTGGGCACCCAGCAGTTCTCAGAGCAAAGGGGAGAGGGTCCTGCCTGCTGCTGGGGGGTGAGATGGGGGCGGGTCCAAGGGCCAGGCTGTCGCCTTCTCTACTGGGAGTCCCAGAAGCCGCACCCCTCCCCACGGTGGGATCCAGTTCCCAAGGAGGGTGCCAGGCAGACCTTCTGCCCCTACAGAAACAAAGCCGTCTAATTGCCTTGTAATCGGGGGATGTCGTCCGCCAGCCTTGGTGCTGAATAGTGAGGGAGATAATATCTCTCCCTGTGAGTGAAAAGTTATTTGATCTCTATGTGTCAGAGGCAAGCCTGTGCCCAGGGAAGAGGTGGGGACGGAAGGGGAAGGGGAAGGTGGAAGGAGAAAGGAGCGAGGGCCTGGCTCCTAGCCCAGGTGGAGGCCCAGCGAGGGCTTTATTTCTCCCAATAACAATCATAAATAAAGGGGAACAAGCATCGCTCTTGTCTTGGCTCAAGGCCATTGTTCGGTGCAGGCCTTTCTCCTCACCCTGCCACTCCCCACCTCCCTCTCAGGCCCGGTGGGGAAAACAGCTTGTCTGCAGGGAGAAGGTAGGCTACCAGCTGTCTCATCTGGAGGGGCCAGGTGGGCCAGGTGGGCCAGGTGGGCGAGGTGGGCTCCACAAACCCGGAGGCTTCCCCTGCCCTCACCCGTGGCCTGGGTGCTCCCTCCCCAACTCTACAGAGGCCACTGAGATACCACGGATGGCGGCCGTGGCCTCCTAACCAGCCTGCCCGCCTCCGCTCCCTGCAGGTTATTCTCAGTAGCTGTCAGGGATCTTGTTAAACACAGCCGGGATCATGTCCGCCTCTGCACACACCCTTCAGCAGCTCCCATCCCCCAGAGAAACCCGGCCTCACACCATCCAGCCTCCTCATCATTCCCCTCCAGCTACCCGCGCCTAACTGGCCACACACTCCCGCCCCAGGGCCTTTGCACCTTCTCCCAGTAGCCACGCGTCCACCTGACCTCCTTCGGCTCTTTGCTCCAATGTTCCCTTCTGTACCCCTTTTGATCTAAAATTAAACAAATCTGCACGTCCTCGTCTTATTCATTGCCCTTTCCCACTGCTAGGACGTAGGCTCCAGGGAGACAGAGCATTTTTTTTCTGTTTAATGCCACGTCTCTGGCAAAATAGGTGCTCAGCGTATCAGTCAAACGTTTTACTGAATGAATGCCTCAGTGGAGAGCCGCGGCCTCTTGCCCCGGCATACCCGTCCTAGTTTTCCACGTGCTTGTAGTCACGCACACATACACACATGCACACACGTGGGGCCCTTGGAAGTCTGCTCACTCGTGATGTTCCGCTTCAGGACAAAGCCCCTGCCCGGCGGCGCCCTGGGCTCCCTCCTGGCCCCAGGGTGTGGGCTCCCACTGGCCATGCCTCACCTTCCGGGAAGGGCCTTTTCAGGCCCTCCTCTCACCTCATCCTCCCAGCCCTCTTCTGGGGGCAGGGTTGTGTCCTGTTCTACATTTGAGGAGAGGAAGCTCAAGAGCTGTTAATGACTTGCTTGAAGATGCCACCGCCTGTCAGGGCCAGGGCTCAGACCTGGTCAGGGCCAGGGCTCAGACCCGGCCAAGCCCGCAGCTGCCCACGTTCCCCATGGAGGCTCCCTGGGGCATGAGGGGAGGAATGCCCAGTCCTCCCCAGCCATGGGCCACAGCAAGTCCAGGCAGGAAGTGGACGCACAACGTGGGTCTGTCTGGGTACTCTCTCTGCCCACAGCCAGGGGCAGTCTGAGCCTGGGCCTGGGCCTCCAGTACCCCAACTGCCCTGTGTCCCAGTGGGCCTGGCTTCCTCCTCTCTGCCGTGTGCACAGGCTCCGCCATCAGTTAGCCCCTCTCCTGCATCTGCCCACCTTCGGGAGGGAGCCTCCCAGTGTGCTCTGGGGAATTCTCGGCACCTTCCCTGCACCTGATCCCAAGGCCTCGGAGAGGGATATTTGCTCTGAGCCCTCCCCAGGCTGAGGGAGCCCAGTTACAGATGGGGAGGTGGAAGCTGGGCCGTTCCGAGGGACCTCTCCCTACCCTCAGGTCATGGCACTCAAACCACCAGCTTCTGACCCACGTTGGCCTCTGTCCCCAGAAGCCCTTCTCTCTGGCTCTGGGTTCTCTGCATCCCTAGAAACATTGGGGCTAGCCCCCAGGAAGAGCCAGAGGGAGGAGGGAGATAGCTCAGGCCACAGGAAAACCACAGCAACAGGGAACCCCCTCTCCCCTGTCATGTGACCTTGGGTGAGACCCCCCAACAGTGCCTCCTTCCAGCCCCAAGAACCGCGTGTTTGAGCCGGGGAGATTTTCAAAGGAGCACCTGGTCGTTGGAGAAGAGGCAGGAAGGTGTCCTTAGTGTGCGGTCCGAGCCAATGTGCAAGGACAGGCGAGATAAAGCCCACTCAGTCCTTCCAAGCACATTTCCTGTGTGCCTGCTTCGAGCCTGGCATGAGGGTACCGTGGAGCTGGCAGGCTGGCTGGGCTAGACCACACGTTCGTTAACCTGCAGTAAGTTACCACGCATTGCCTGCGTCTGGCACTTTGGGGGTCTGAGAGTGTGGGGGGGTGGGGGGCACTTTAACAGTAACCCAGGGTGACAGGAATCCAGAGTGGGGGTCAAGCAGGAAGCCACCAAGTGTGCCATCGTGGAATGAGCAGCAGCCCCAGAGCAAGGAGTCCTGCCTCAGCCGCGTGCCGCCCGGTCACCCTCGGCACTCCAGCCTCAGTTTCCCCATCTGTACAAGAGCGTTGGGCTAGTTGCGCCTACAAAGGACTCGGCGTCTCTTCTGGCCTGTCCTGGGTGCACAGTGGGTCGTGTGGGGCCAGTGACTGTGTTCCGCCACCTGGCCAAGCCCAGGACACTCTGGTCAAGAAGGGAGTGTGAATTCTGAGGGTTGAGCCAGCCTGTGAGCTCTGAGATGTCCAGCTGTCCTTGACACGTGTCCCTTTATGACAGCTTTTACAGCTAACTTGGGGGTTTCCATGTGGGACACGGAGTAGAGCCGGCCAGGAGGAACTGCGGTCAGACTTTCTGTTAGGAACATTTCGCAAACCCACACCTTTCTTCTAGCACCACGAAGCCCCAACCAAAAGCAAAAGGGAAGACGTGCTGGGCCAGCCAGGTGGCATGGTGGTTAGGACAGCTGGACCCCACATGGCCAACTATGTAGTTCGAGTCTTGGATCCGGCGGCTTACAAAACACACTAGGTGCGTGTGCGTGCATGCCCAAAATCCAAAATCCCTAGATGAGAATGGAGGAGAAGGGATTGTGGCGTAGCCATCTCCCTGGAGGGGGGGGTGATTTCTCAGAGCAAGGAGTCCTGCCTCAGCCGCGTGCCGCCCGGTCACCCTCGGCACTCCAGCCTCAGTTTCCCCATCTGTACAAGAGCGTTGGGCTAGTTGCGCCTACAAAGGACTCGGCGTCTCTTCTGGCCTGTCCTGGGTGCACAGTGGGTCGTGTGGGGCCAGTGACTGTGTTCCGCCACCTGGCCAAGCCCAGGACACTCTGGTCAAGAAGGGAGTGTGAATTCTGAGGGTTGAGCCAGCCTGTGAGCTCTGAGATGTCCAGCTGTCCTTGACACGTGTCCCTTTATGACAGCTTTTACAGCTAACTTGGGGGTTTCCATGTGGGACACGGAGTAGAGCCGGCCAGGAGGAACTGCGGTCAGACTTTCTGTTAGGAACATTTCGCAAACCCACACCTTTCTTCTAGCACCACGAAGCCCCAACCAAAAGCAAAAGGGAAGACGTGCTGGGCCAGCCAGGTGGCATGGTGGTTAGGACAGCTGGACCCCACATGGCCAACTATGTAGTTCGAGTCTTGGATCCGGCGGCTTACAAAACACACTAGGTGCGTGTGCGTGCATGCCCAAAATCCAAAATCCCTAGATGAGAATGGAGGAGAAGGGATTGTGGCGTAGCCATCTCCCTGGAGGGGGGGGTGATTTCTCACTTTCCCCCTCTCTCTTTCTCTGTATCTCTCCGGTGAGCACACGTGCCCTAGAACACCTTCTTCCAGCACCTTTTACTGGAGCAAGGGAAGCTTCAAGGCACCTCAGCTCCTGGTCATGCCATGCAGCGGACAACTCTAAGTTTGTTTAAATTACTTATTTTGATTCATGATAGACAGTCTCTGTGCCCATTAGAGACTCTAGTGCCTTCAACAGGGTCTTAGCAGGCCACAGTCTCCTTCCCACAGTCTCCAGCTTGACAGGATCTTGGGCACCCATGTGTTTGCCTGGCCTGCTTTCAGGCAGACTTGGGATTCGAACCAGGTCAGCATGTGGCTTCCAGCACCGCAGTTCAATTCACCGCCAATCGCACCACCAGGCTAGGCCAGCTCTTAGTTATTGTCTACCTCCTGTGTGCCGGCCTGGGCGGGCACTGGGCACCCAGCTTTGACAAGGCGGGGGCCATCCATGTTCTCATGGCAGTCACGGTCTAGCGAGGACAGACATTGAACACGCTGTTGTGGGTGTGGCAAGGGTATGGGCCTTGAGGAAACACAGAACAAGGAAGTCTTACCTGATCTGGTGCACGTGACCACACCCCCAGCAGCCACCTCTGCGAGCACCTCGCCACCCACTCCTGCTGCCACCCTTCACTTATAGAAGTCCAGTTATTTTTCCAATAACCTTTGAGGAAGTTACTATCCCTCTCTGCTTTCAAAAATAAGGAAGTATCGGAAGCAGGCAGCTGGATCTCATATGGCCAGCTGCACAGTTCAAGTCCTGGACCCAGCAGTTTGAAAACCACACTGGGAACATGTGCATGCATGCCCCAAATCCCAGGAAGCTAATAGAGAGGGATTGTGGTGGTGGTGGAGGGTGATTTCTCACTTTCCCTGTCTCTCTCTTTCTGTGTCTCTCTAGGGTGAGCACACACGCCCTATAGCAAAGCTAAAATAATTAAATTAAAAAGAGGAAATATGTCCAAAAGCTTAGAGTTACACAGTTAGCGGAGCTGGGATTCAGACTCAGGAGCCTGGAGCCGGGGCCTCTGTGCTTTCCATGTGAGAACACCATCTTCGGCAAGTGCCCCGGTGAGGAAGGTGAGAGGGAGCTGGAGGCAGCACCGGTCCTGGCCCAACCACAAGTGAAAGAGGAGAGGAAAGAGCCACTGTCGTCCAGCCCAGAGCTGGCCTGGCAGTGCAGCCTGCCTTGTCCCCAGCCCTGGACTGGCCTAGATGTGTCTGGAGGTGGCTGACCCACTCCCAGGCTCCGAATCCAAAGGCATGGGGAAGTGGACTTCCTCTTCAGCAGAAAGGAGAGGAAACAGCGGGAAGGATTTCCCAGCTGCCATGACCATATTGCTATTAAAACAGGCCGCCAAGGGAGGTGGAGGCCCCCGGGAGAAGGTTAATGCCTTTGCTGCGCTGAGCTGCTGAGGAGGTGAGCGAGGCAGAGGGCAGTACAGGATGACCCCTCCAGGGTCTGGAGGTGAGAGCATGTCATTGCAGACCGAAGACATTGTCTCACAGGAAGGGGAGACTACGAGCCATCCCCAAGCTAGGGCCACCCTCTTCCTGGGACCCTGTCTGCCCCAGCCCTGCCATCGGACTTCATTAGATTGCATTTTCCCAGAGCAGGGCAGGCCAGTGACAGAATGAGTCAACGCTGGTTTGCTACGACTGTCGCCCCTGGAGCCGGCGGGCATAGAGGGAGATAATTGGGAGTGGTTTGACAGCTTAATGTCTGGGGTTGGCTTCTCTGAGCAGTGGGGCAGGGGGGTGGGGGGCGAGGAGCCGCGAGGAGGCAGCAGGTGGACTGGGGCTGCGTCTGTCTTCAGACTGACCCCCCACACACCTTTCCCCTCCATTTCCCTAGCAGCAGCTTGTTGGGTAGGAAAATAAAGTACAGGGAAGGAAATTAGATCTGGAGAATAAATTAGGCTTTCTTTATTAATTTGTCAGAACTAATTAACATCTCCCCTAGATTTGTCTCCTCTCCAGATGCCCCCCAGAGCCAGGAGGAAGGGAAGAGGCTGGGAGAGGCCTGGGCCTCGCCTCTCCCCACAGTGGCTTCTCCCAGAGTGAGGACGGACAGGAAAGATCCATGTGCGGGGCAGGCTCCTGGGCTCCTGTTCTAGGGGTGGCAAGCTGAGAGGGGCCCACTTGCCGGGACGCTAGCCCCAGTCTTAGCTGCCTGGCCTCTCGGAACATGCCACACCATGGCCACTCAGGGTGGTGGGAGGGTGACCCGACAAGCCCTGCGCTGTGTGGAGTCAGCCTTCGGTGTCACCTGGGGAGACAGAACTGAGGAAAGCCCTAGGCCGTGCTCGGGGCTCCTCCATGCTCGCAAGGGTGCTCCCTTTGCCCCTAGCGGTGATCTCTGGAAGTGTGAGTAGCACCCATTGGTGTCCCCATTTCACAGATAGCAAGACAGAGCCCAGCGTGTTCAGTACCTGGTTGAGACCACACGGCAAGTGCCCGGCAGACAGGCAGGGTCAGAACCCACTGAGCCAGCACTCGGCTCCCCGGCCTAGCCTCCTGGGCCCCGTCCCCTCCCTGCATCTCACGCCACTGCAGAGACCTGAGTCACTGTTAGAGTCTCATCTACTAAGAGACACCTCACTTCCTGGGCGTCAGTTCGAGGTCTCCCAGCCCAGAAGCTACCCCTAAGCTACAGAAGCTTGGGTGCTTCTGCGGCAGCTCCCTGACTGGGCAAGCAACTGGATTTGTTTCTGTAGGGGTGGTGCCTGCCCTCTTTCACTCCCCCCACACTGGGCTCAGCCCTGCTGTTTCCGAGAGCCACAGCGCTGGGAAACTTCTCTGCAGCAAGCACAGGAGAATCAGCCACGCCTTGCAAGCCTCGCCTTAAAGGGTTGCAAAATCCAGCCTGTCCGGTAAGCCTCGCTGTGATAGCGTCCTAGAGGCTCCTCTTAGCTAACTGGCAACTCCAGGACCCTGGGGACACGCGGAAGTGCACATCCCCCACCCAGCAGCACCTCCCCACCCCCTCCCAGGCCTGAGAGCCTGAAGCCTAGGGAGGACTAGACCCCCAGACGGGCCAGACCAGGAGCCTGAAGGCAAGAGCAGCCAACCCCTCTCCTGTATTTTATTTATTTTATTAAAGAATTATTTTATTATTATTATGTGTTTAATTTGACCAGAGCGAGAAAGAGAAAGTGAGAAAGCAAGCCACCAGGTTCAGGATTTGAACCGCAGTCAGCATGTGGGAGTCCAGTGCCTTAGCCATCACACTACCTGTTGGTCCCTGTTCTCCTGTATTTTGAATGAGGAAACCAGGCCTGGGAGAGGAAGCTGCGTAGTTCACCAGCTCCTGGCAGCACCAGGATAAGAACTCCGGTCTCCTGACTGCCAGGCCAGGCCCCTTTCATGAGTTAGTGTCAGTGGTTGCTAAGTGACTGTGTAACTGAGTGAATTTGTCACATCAAAGACTCTCAGGGCCAAGAACAGACCCTCCCAGGGGAAGTAGGGCCTATGCCCAATGGGGTCAGAGCCCAAGGTCAGTATCCAGGGGCAAGGCCACTACCCCCAGCCCCTTCCTGCCTCCAGGGACCTCTTGATTGTAGATTCTCTCTCAGGCCTTCAAGCAAAATCTTCAGGGGTTCACGCCCCACAGGGAATGTGTGCCCTGGAATCACGCAGACGGTTATGGCTGAGGCACCCCTTCTCCAGGTCCCTTGTCAGAGCTGTCCCACTCAACAGCCCCAGCAACCCTGCGGGGGCCGTGCTGGCAGCTAGAATGCCCACTCTACAGACAGAGCAAGACCCAGCAGTCCATCCTGTCTGCACGGCTGGAACTCACAGCGCTGGGCCGGGGAGCTCACCTGGGAGCCTTGAGAGGAAGGCAGATGGGCAAGGGGGCTGTCCCCAGACACCCCCAAGCTTCTGCAGCTTGGGGGGCTCCTGGGCTGGGAGGCAGGCTGAACTGGTGGGGAGCATGCTGCATCTGAGGTCGGGCAGACCTGGGCCGGCGCCCGGCTCCGCCACTAGTCCTGACCTCGGCAGTCCCTGAGTGCCATCGCTCCACGGTGTCCTCCGTGGTTCTGTCCTGCCAGCTGGGAGGCTGTGCTCAGGGCTTGGTGAGCCAGGTGTGTGCCACCCCCAGGCTCCTGCCACCTGCCTTCACACATCTTTAGGTGATGAGGGAACAGGCAGAGTTTGGGGACAGGGCCTCTCAGCCATCTTGTGACTCCGGCCAGGCCGAGAGACCGGGTCACACCCGCCAGAGGTGCCAGAGTGCAGGGGTGGGGCAGGCCATTGGGACGGGGGCCCTCTGCTCTCCAGGACAGCTGGGTGTGGCCAGCCTGGAGAGGTGGAGAGAGGGAGGGGCCGCCATAGTTGGCGTCTGCTGGCCCAACATGAAAACGAGTCCCAGAGTTCCCTTGAGGACACACAAACGTTCTTAGACTCGGGGAACTGGGAAGGATGTTGGGGGACACTCCGGTCCACCCTCCAGCAGCCTGGACCCTCTGGTCTGCGCGTCCTTGGCCTGTCGCATGTCACAGCACACAGTCCATGCTGGGGCCGCCCATGGGGCTGGCTGTAGAGACACAGGGGCACATCGCCTCATCCTGTGCATGGAGGACACCCCAACATTTTGTGGAACATTCCTGGGTCCCCAGGCCACTGGCTGTAGGACTCCAGGGCAGAGTGAGGGTGCCGGTTGCAGGGAAACAGCGCTTGGCCGCAGGCTTTCCATCGGCTGTTCCCAGGGCAGCCCAGGGAAGCCAGACAAACGCAGATCGCCTTGGCTTTTTGAGAAGGACCTGCAGCCCACTAGGGGTGCTGGAGAGGGCCAGCCCAGCTCTGAGGGATGTCCCTAGTTTGTAGCTGTGTCCCCCACAGTTATTCTGATGGGCCCATGGCTAACGGAGTAAGAGTATTTTATAGAATCCACACAGCCATTGTGATATGATAGGCAGTCCATCTTACTGATGAGGAAACGGGCTTACAGGGGCGAGGCACCTTGCCAGCGAGCGGAAGAGCCCAGCCCCAGGTCTGTCTGCCACCCAAGCTCCTGCCCCGCCTCCCTGTCCTCCTTCAGAGGAGGACCGGCCTGCCGTCCAATTCTGGGTCCTGATCCAACAGGCCATGCACACCGTGGGGCAGGGTGTCCGTGTGGTGAGAGAAACTGAGGACAGACCTCAGGAAGTGCTTCTCCACCAGGGTTGGGTATAGAACATCTTTATTTTTTAAAAGAATTATTCTATTTAACTTTATATATGTATGTATGTATGTATGTATTTAATTTGAACAGAGAGGGACAGAGTGAGGGAGAGAAGAGTTTATTGAGAAAGCAAGTTGCCAGGTCCGGGACTCGAACCACAGTCAACCATGTGGGAGTTCAGTGCCCTTAACCACCACGCTGCTTACCGGCCTCTAGAACATCTTAGCAGTTCCCAGAGGAAGTGGTGGCGTCCCATACTAGGAAGACCTTGGGAAAAAGGAAAGGGATTTATTTAATAACCGGTTGGAGTCATTCCGGGTAAGACGTTGCCAAAGGCAGAGAGTAGTATCAGACAAGGAACCCCAAAGAGCCCCTCTTGGTAACCTCTGACTGGGAAGTTCCTGAGGCTTGGGCCTCCAGCTCTGCCTGGGCATGACCATCTGCTGTCACCTGGCCAACAGAGCCAAGCTGGTGTCACTTTTCCAAGAACTTCTTTGCCCAAGTCCACTTGCAAGCTGGGACCAGCTGGGGCCAACTGGTGCCTGGGGCAGCAAGCTGGGCAGGGTGGGGCCCGGGCAGGTGTGGCCTCAGCTACCTGTCTGGACACCAGCTGGCTCCACGCTGAGAACTCTGCCACCCCCAAACCCTAGACACCCTTTCCCTTCCCTGTCTCTGGAAAGGAACTGCAAGGAGACCCAGACCAGGCAGGGCACCGAGGGCTTCAACTTCTGATACCCACCCTGAGCTCTGGGGAAATTCGCCCCAGTCTCTAAAGCAAAGCTGACGAGCACCTCCTCTGCGTGAGCCTGTGAGCTGGGCTCTGCCTGCTGGGAAGGTGGGGTCTGGTCTTAGGAGGAAGTTCTGACAAGGAGACAGAAAAACAGCAGTGTTCAATTTTTTTTTTCCCCAAAAAGATACCAGGTTTTTCTTTTATTTATTTATTCTATGAGTGAGAGAGAGAGAGACAGAGATAGAGAGACGGCACCATGACTGGGTAGTGATACCACGATCCATCCCCTCTCCCGGGTTCAGCCTGCCCAGATCTTGGGCACAAGCCCGCTCAGGGAGGCCTCTGGAAATGAACTGGGAACTTGTAGGACATGACGTTTACCACGTCACCGCCAAGACCCCAGCGTGTCCTTCTGGAAGGGCATACAGTGCCCAACTGTTGCTCAGGAAGATGGGCGTGAAATCTGGGGAGCCTAGTGCCTGCACAGAGGGTACTGGCCAGCTTCGGGAATGTCGGGCTTTCAGGAGACAAGAAGCATGATTGCTGTCCGCCGATATTTATTTTTAGGGTTGAGGGAGCCCATGAAGGAGGGCGCCCGAGCCTTATAAAAACCTTTAGAAAAGCATATTCAGGGAACCAGCAGTTAGCGTAATGACTATGTCGCTGGACTCCCACGTAGTCGACCGCGGTTCGTGCCCTGGACCCCGTGGCTTAAAAACTCACGCTGGGCATGTGTGCGTGCGTGCCCAAGATCCCGAGAGGAGAATGGAGGAGAAGGGATTGCGGCGTGACCATCCCCCCTGGGGGGTGACTTCTCGCTTTCTGTCTCTATGTCTCTCTCTGTCTGGCAAGTGCACGCGCCCTATAGCGAAAATCTCTCAAAAAAAAAAAAAAAAAGGAGTATTCAGTCTAAATCGCTTTGAAGAGGCCAGTTCATTTCCAGAGGCCTCCCTGAGTGGGCTTGTGCCCAAGATCTGGGCAGGCTGAACCCGGGAGAGGGGAAGGATCGTGGTATCACTACCCAGTCGTGGTGCCGTCTCTCTATCTCTGTCTCTCTCTCTCTCTCACTCATAGAATAAATAAATAAAAGAAAAACCAGGGCCCGAGCAGAGATGAAGAGACACAGCCGGCAGAGTGTGTAAAGTAAAATGCGTGTTTTTAATTGCTTGAGTTCACATCTCATAAAAGAAAAAAATAAAAAGAATAAAGCAACAGCCCTTGACAAACCCCGCCCCCCCCTTTCTCTGCCA
>NW_006159842.1:1495247-1524026 GCF_000334495.1 Tupaia belangeri chinensis | reverse complement strand
GGCTGAGGCAGGTCCTAGAAGCAGGGTTGCTGGGTGGAAAGTGGCTCCCTGCTCCCTCGTCTAAGGCAGAGCCAGCCCAGGGTCTGGGGCCTGACTCCTTGAGACCTGGGTCCTTCACGTGACAATGCTCACCATCGAGCGGGAAGAGCCTCCTTCTCCTCCTCCCCGCCTCCCGCCGGGCCGGAGGACTCTGCGTGCTGCCCCTTGCAGTGGGCAGAGGCTGGCCCAGGAATGGCAGTGCCCAGACTGTCAGAGGAAGGCTTCTCACCCTCAATGGAGGTGGGGGGTGGGGAGGTTGGAGTGAGGATTAGGGCGGGGAGACACTTTGAACCCCAGAAAGACTGGTGGGAACTGGTTCTTGACTCATGGCAGAGAAAGGGGGGGGCAGGGATTGTCAAGGGCTGTTGCTTTATTATTTTTATTTTTTCCTTTTATGAGATGTGAACTCAAGCAATTAAAAACACGCATTTTACTTTACACACTCTGCCGGCTGTGTCTCTTCATCTCTGCTCGGGCCCTGGTTTTTCTTTTATTTATTTATTCTATGAGTGAGAGAGAGAGAGAGACAGAGATAGAGAGACGGCACCATGACTGGGTAGTGATACCACGATCCATCCCCTCTCCCGGGTTCAGCCTGCCCAGATCTTGGGCACAAGCCCGCTCAGGGAGGCCTCTGGAAATGAACTGGGAACTTGTAGGACATGACGTTTACCACGTCACCGCCAAGACCCCAGCGTGTCCTTCTGGAAGGGCATACAGTGCCCAACTGTTGCTCAGGAAGATGGGCGTGAAATCTGGGGAGCCTAGTGCCTGCACAGAGGGTACTGGCCAGCTTCGGGAATGTCGGGCTTTCAGGAGACAAGAAGCATGATTGCTGTCCGCCGATATTTATTTTTAGGGTTGAGGGAGCCCATGAAGGAGGGCGCCCGAGCCTTATAAAAACCTTTAGAAAAGCATATTCAGGGAACCAGCAGTTAGCGTAATGACTATGTCGCTGGACTCCCACGTAGTCGACCGCGGTTCGTGCCCTGGACCCGGTGGCTTAAAAACTCACGCTGGGCATGTGTGCGTGCGTGCCCAAGATCCCGAGAGGAGAATGGAGGAGAAGGGATTGCGGCGTGACCATCCCCCCTGGGGGGTGACTTCTCGCTTTCTGTCTCTATGTCTCTCTCTGTCTGGCAAGTGCACGCGCCCTATAGCGAAAATCTCTCAAAAAAAAAAAAAAAAAGGAGTATTCAGTCTAAATCGCTTTGAAGAGGATGTCCTACAAGTTCCCAGTTCATTTCCAGAGGCCTCCCTGAGTGGGCTTGTGCCCAAGATCTGGGCAGGCTGAACCCGGGAGAGGGGAAGGATCGTGGTATCACTACCCAGTCGTGGTGCCGTCTCTCTATCTCTGTCTCTCTCTCTCTCTCACTCATAGAATAAATAAATAAAAGAAAAACCAGGGCCCGAGCAGAGATGAAGAGACACAGCCGGCAGAGTGTGTAAAGTAAAATGCGTGTTTTTAATTGCTTGAGTTCACATCTCATAAAAGGAAAAAATAAAAATAATAAAGCAACAGCCCTTGACAATCCCTGCCCCCCCCTTTCTCTGCCATGAGTCAAGAACCAGTTCCCACCAGTCTTTCTGGGGTTCAAAGTGTCTCCCCGCCCTAATCCTCACTCCAACCTCCCCACCCCCCACCTCCATTGAGGGTGAGAAGCCTTCCTCTGACAGTCTGGGCACTGCCATTCCTGGGCCAGCCTCTGCCCACTGCAAGGGGCAGCACGCAGAGTCCTCCGGCCCGGCGGGAGGCGGGGAGGAGGAGAAGGAGGCTCTTCCCGCTCGATGGTGAGCATTGTCACGTGAAGGACCCAGGTCTCAAGGAGTCAGGCCCCAGACCCTGGGCTGGCTCTGCCTTAGACGAGGGAGCAGGGAGCCACTTTCCACCCAGCAACCCTGCTTCTAGGACCTGCCTGAGCCTGCGACTGGGAGCCCAGGCCTCGCGCCAAAGACCCTCTGGGCAGACAGTGCTGCACTTCCACCCTGGAAGCCACCTTTCTCTGGGTCCTGCTGGCCTGGTCCCCACATCCTCTGAGATGGGACAGACCTCCCGCCCCCGCTGCCTGCCCCGCTCTGCTCCTACCTCCCTGCCCTGACTCACTCCCTTGCTTCCCACTGAAGCTGTGTCTCCGGGACGTGTCGAGACAGGGAGCCCAGGTTCTGGTCCTACGGGCTCCTGCTCTGCACTCAGTGGGGGCGGGGCAGGTGGGGAGGATTTGCCTTGACCTGCTTCTTCAGGCTTCCCTCCCTCCTCCACCCCACCCAAGGGGGCGGGCGGGGCTGAACTCCAGAGCACCTCCTGATGGCACCTATGCCGAGAGGCCTAGTGGGGAAACAGGAGAAGAGGGTGCTGCCCATCATCCCCTCCGTCCAGGCCAGCCTGGGTCCCAGCACTGCACGTGCTCCAGAGACGCTTACCCAGCAGCCCTCGGCACCAGGGACCGTTTCTGCCCAGCCCCTCTTCCTCATCCTTTGGGGACCAGGAATGTAGAAGGGTCCCGCCCCTTGGATTCTCCTGGCTTTTAGTTAATCTGTGGTATAGCCTGGAGTAAGTTACCTTGCCCATCTGGGTCTCAATTTGAGCATCTACAAAATGGGCTGCACCTTCCTCTTGAGTATTGCAGAACCCAGGCTCATGGGATAAATGGGGCTGGAGGAGGAGAGTGATGGGAGCCCCCTGGCAAGGTAGCCTGGACAGCTGGGGGGGGGCTGCATAGACTGCACCTGCACCTATGCATCTGCTCAGCTTCTCTCTTCTAGAGAGTCTTTGCTTTTTGCAAACTCTCCTGCCCTTCACCAGGGAGTCCAGTCCTCCGTTGATCAGCAGTCTCCTAAGAAGTCTTGATTAAAAGGTTTCCATGACCTGAGAAGTCACCAGGGCCGTGTTCGGAGTCCAATCTCTGGACTTGACTGTCTCACAGTCCACTGAGCACACTGGAGCCCAGGGCCGACCATGTGCCGGGCACCAGGCTGGGTGCCGGGCGTCAGGAGAACACGCCTCTGCTCCTGGCACGTCTGAGCAAGGATCTAGGCTGTGGGAACTCGAGGGCTGAGCTGTGGCAGCATGGGACCTGAGTGTTGACGGGTGGGTAGGAGTCTTCCACCGGGGCTGGCGTGGAGGGTGCGGACGTGGGCGGGGCAGGAGAGAAAGCCGGGAATACAGGCAGGGTCAGATCGTGCAGGCCTGATAAGGAGCATAGATTTACCCTGAGGCAGCAGAGCATCATCTGGGCCAAGGTCTGCTTTGTGCTCAGATCCGTGTTTGTGTGGCTAGGGAAGATCTTGCAGCAGCCCAAGCCTCAGTTTCCCAACGCAGACCTATCTCGTGAGGTTTTTATGAGGATGAAATGAGGTCGGTTGCCCTGGCATAATACCAAGACCCAGCGGACCGTGGGTGCTCAATGAAGGGTCGCACCCTGCAGTGTTATTAGGGCTGTGGTTCCAGATAAGAACTACAGGGAAGGAGGGGGAGCTCAAGGCTGACCCTGGAAATCCAGAGACGGGTCAGATGGCTGTCATGAGCAACTGTTATGCTTGGGCCCTCCAGTCGTGCCAGGGGTAGGGGGACAGCTAGGAGGAGTTCAGTATTGGCATATGGAGGGTGAGAGGCACAGGCCTGAGCAAGGATCTAGATGCTCAGACTCATGGGTTTGGGCCCTGGGCATGGAGCATCAAGGCCAGGTGGACCTATGGCCTGAATACCCACCCCCTTCATGTTTCATCCTTCTCCCAGTCTCCCCTCTGCACATGTCCTACCCACTGCCCTCCCTGGTCGCCATGGCTTCAGCAGACGCAGATGGGTGTGAGCCAGGGAGGAAAGATATAGGCAGTTAGGAACCTGCTCCATCCTTCCTGTGTGCACCAGGAAAAAGAGGCCAGGGAGGAGAAAGCAAGTGGAAAGGTGTCCCGGCTGTACCCACTGCTCCTCCTGGCAGACCTGGCTCTCTCCTGCCCTGGTGAGGCATTCGCTTATCTGCGATGGAGGCAGGGCTCTGACCACAGCAAGAGAAGCGACATGTCTGTGGGCTCCCATGGCCATGGCCATTCTCATGTTATTGAGCCATCAGAGGCTGAAGTCACACCTTTCCAAGTCCTTGCCCTGACTTCCACCTGCTTCTTGCAGCCTTGGGCTAATGGCTTTTCTCCTGTGCTGCTCATCATCTGTAAGTGGGGAGGTAGACCAGATATCCCATTTGCCAGCTAACAGTCTCAGCCTGAACTTTTCTTTCACCCCAGACTCTCTGGGCCCCACTCTCAAGTCTGTCCCTTTGCCTTGCCGATCTATTTATACACAAAATTCACCCACAACATTTCAGCTTTCCAATCGAATCATTAATTACCCCAGTAATTAAATCCAATTAGCAGTTGTAGGGGCCTTTCAGAGCAAGGAGCCATTAGCCAGGGTGAAAACGCACTGGAGAGAGAAAAGGGAAACCCACCCTTTCCCAGCATTAAAAATGAAAAGATGGTGTTGCAAAGCTGAGGGGCCCAATTAAGGCTGGGGCCTCACTCATTAAGCTAATTTGGCATGCTGTCCCAGCAACATCTGGTATGAAAGCCCTCTGGGGGTGGCCGACGTTCAGGGGTGGCCAGAAGATGTGTCGGAGCCCCTCGCTCACAGTGGAGACGAAACAGGCTCCAAGTCCCCTCGCAGGTGAGGGGCCTCTGCTGGTCCTTCCTGAGTACCTGCTGCCTGCTTCCTGGGCTTCAGGGCTGGGAGAGGGGAGGGGCAGTGGTGCCAGCTAGGTGGGAGAAGCAGGAGGGAAGTCCCAGCACCTCCCTCTCTGGGCTGGGGAAGGACAGCTGGCACAGACTTTGCCCTCTGGGCCTGGGGCTGTGGGCACCCCCCTCCTGGGGTGGTTGTGAAGATTAAGTGAGATTATATACATAAATGCCTGACATCATAGGGCAGCCCTTGTCAGCTCCTGGGAGTGTTTGCATGCTGTGTTCATCTGGTCCCCACGACCCCACAGTCCAAGAGGCAGTGAGGGGGGCAGACCACCCCTACTTCCCAGGTGGAGACGCTGGGGACGGGGGCAGGAAAACCAAGATGCACACCAGAAGCCGCAGAGTTTGGGCTGAAGGTCAAGCACCTGAGCTGACCCTGCAGGGAGAGAACAGTGGTTAATATGGATGGGGTCCCCTTGGTAGTGAGGCTGCCTTGGGGCTTACTGACCCTTAGTCCTAAAGGAGTTGGGGTGGGCAGCTGGTCTGAGTCTCCGCCTCTCCCCAGAGCCAAAGAGGAGAGGCTGGAGTGGGGTGAGGGGTGCCTGTTTGTAGGGAAGCGAGAGCCCGGCATGGGCAGACAGGCCGGGACTGCGACAGCCATAGTCCATGTGTCAGGGGCTCCCCCACCCTCAGGCCTGGAGCCTGACTGGTGCCGACCGCCCTTTCCCCCATGATGGTGAGAAGGGAGACCCTGGGCACAGGTGTGCCTGCGAGGAGCAGAGCCGCTGTGTGCAGAGGGTCGCCTGCAGACTGTTTGACCTTGGCTAGGTCACTTGGTCTCTGAACTTTCCTTATCGCACAATGGGGACAGCACCGGTATCTGGCTCCTGGAGCTGGCAGGATTGAGTGAGCTAGCGTACATGAGCATGCGGGCGCCGGCCTGGGCCTGGTGAGGTCGTGATTCATGTGTGCCACCTGTTCTCACTGTCCCTCCAGAGCCCGGTGGGGACTGACCCTGTCATACTCTCTCTCCAGGGTGGCAGGGAGCCCTAAGACTTCTGGTGTCTACAATCTGGGGGCAGTTGAAGGTGGCAGGCTATGCCCTCTCCAGAGTTGGCGAGTGGGGGTGGGGGTGCCCATGGCCCCTCACACTTACACACATCTGCCGAGGGCCCCTCCTGCAATCCCGGGGGCCACTCTGAGCAGGGTGGTGGGCAGGATCAGGAAGGCATGGGATGAGAAGCAGCAGGAAGGAGGGACAGGGAAGTGGCGCGGAGGCTGGGCCGCGTCTCTCAGCCGGGCTCCGTGCCCTGTGCCTACGTGCTGGCTCCCTCTGCGTGGCAGGATGGGGAGCAGGCCCTGGCATGCCGGGTCCCTACCCAGTGACTCCTGAAACCCCGGCAAGTCTGAGCTGGAAGCAGGCCTGGGCGAGGCTCCTGATAGGTTCGTGTTGGGCAGAGGATCGGGAGTGTGGGAGGGAGAAGACCCCATGCTCAAAATCCACACTGCCCCGACGGGGAACTCGGGCCAAGCCAGCAGGACTGGGGCCAATGCCAGGCTGGGGGTCCTCGCCTCCTCCCTCCCACGTGCCCCCTCACCCCACATGGCCCTGCCTGGTGGGGCAGGAAGAAGATAGGCCATGAGGTGGCGGCGAGGTGCCCATCTTAGCATTGGGCCAAGTGAAGGGTGACTGCAGTGCTGCCGAGAAGGGGTACAGGGAAGGTGACAGCCCGGCCCTGGGAGCAGAGGAGGCCCGGCAAAAGACACCCCAGGACCGGAGCAGTCATTTTATACAGGGGACCTCGCCCCATGCCCACCGCACCTGAATGAGGTGGACGTGCTGGGGCGCATTTTACAGGGGAAGGCTGGGTATCAGGAGGGTTGTAGGACTCGGTGGTGGGTCCGGGCCTGTGAAAGGGCCAAAGCTGACATTAGCATTGGGACAAGCAGGAGAGCCCATGACCTCCCACCAACGTCTTGGCTTCCCAGGCCCAGGGAGAGACCTGCACATGCACACAACGGCCTCCATGGACGGTGAGAGAGCAAGCTGGGGTGTGGGAAACCGCGCCCCAGCCAGGCAGGCCCACTCATAGCCAGGCCCTGGCACTCAGCCTGCCTCTCCTCCCACCGCCATGTCAGGACCCTCGAGGACCCCACAGCTTTGTCCCCCTCCAGTCAGGAGATCGTCGGGTGGGAAGAAAACTGTGATCCACGGCTGCCCTCCCTCTGGGTGGCACCAAGCTAGCACCCAGTCTAGACCTGGAAGGCTGCGAGATTCAGGCTGTTGCTGAAGTGGCGGCCATGTCTGAGGTGTGCTTCGTTCTGTGGTTAAACCCTGGGAGGGGTTAGCACGAGGCCTGGGGCCATGACCTTGGTTTTTCTCGTGGTCTCGGTTAGCATCACATGGAGACCTGGACTGCGCTGGGGCTCCTTTTGGGGTTTACAGGAGTAGTTGGGAGGATGCCTTTTGGAGTTCGCCTTGGGATACGTACAGTGCGTTGGAATGTCACAGCAGAGGTTGGTGTTCTGGAGGTGGGGGTGCGCTCGGGGTGTACCTAGCAACAGTTGAACAAAAAGCCGTTGCTTACACTTGGAGCTCTGGTCGCGGGAAGAATTGGGATGGGGCGGTGGCTGGGCAGGCACAGGGAGGGGGCAGACAGGGGCACAGGAAAACAACGCAGCACGCTGGGGGCTGCCCCACATGAGAAAGTTCCACGTTCACGTCCAGAGACCTCCCTGAGCACACCCCCGTGCACGTGCCCACGGTCGGGCTGGCTGAGGCTGGGGGGCGGCAGCATCAAGGCCATGTTGGGGGTGTTGTCTGTCTCTCATGGGAGAAATAAATAGATCATAAAGACTCCTTCATGGGCCGGGGCCGGCAGGTGGCGTGGTGGTTAAGGACCCTAGACTCCCACATGGCCTACTGCGGTTTAAATCCCAGACCTGGAGGCTCGCTCGCTCGCGCTCTCTCTCTTTCTATCTCTCTCTCTCTCTCCCTCTCTCCCTGAGCCCCCCCTTGCCCTCCCTGGTAATGCTCTGCCCACCCACCCTGCCAGTTCCATTTACGCTACCCAGACTCAGCCTGGATTCTGAGCCTCAGAGGTCTCTTCCAGCAGAGGAGCACAGGGACTCGGGGTTTTGTCTCTTCCTGTCCCGCAGCTGTCCTCCAGGTCATCCTCCAGCCTCCCTGCTGGAGACCTTTGGGTGGGGCAGGACTCAGGTGCTCCTGGGGCTGCCCTGGCTGGGGAAGGTCATCGAGAAAACTGGACTGCAAGCCTTTGTCTATTTCCTGTTTCCGGCTTCCTCTCCTGTCTTCCTGCAGACCTCGGTCATTAGAGGGTATCAGATAAATCTTGGGCCTGAGGTCCCTGAGCTTATGGGGCAAGGAAGGAAGCCTTTCTGTGGCTGGACACAGAGGGGTGTGGAGAAGGGGGAACCCACTGGAATTAGGTCCAGGTTGGGCCTACTGAGACACTAGGGGGCCGGCTTCGCGTGGGAGGGGCTGTGCAGGGAGGGGACCTCCACTGCCTTCTCACCATCACTGCAGCATCCAGGAACAGAAGAGACCCCTCTGCAGGCCTAAGCTTCCTGTCCCAGGGCCTCTTGCAGAGACAGGCTCAGAGTCCCAGGAGCTCAGCCCCAGGCTTGGTGTACTTCTTGTCATCTGTCCAGCGAAGGGGCTCTGCTGTGTAACTACACCCCAAGCCGCAACCTGACTAGTGTGTCTCTCACTGGGTCCAGTCCACTGAGTCCTGCCCAGAAACGCAATGGCAGGTTGGGTGCCTACAGCAGACGCCGCCTCCTTAAGCTGCTTCAGAAGCAGGTGGAGGGGAACAGGTTGCTGTGGGCCCCTCGTCTCTGATCCCCTTCCTGTCCCAGAGTTTGGGCACTACTGTGCTATGTTTATGAAGCCCAGTCCCCAAGGCAGCCACCTGTCAGCACCAGAGACTAGGAGACCAAGGCCTTCTAAAGGGTGGGGTCCTCAGCCATGGCCACCCGCCTGCCTCGACCCGACCCTCAGCACAGTGCAGGGGCTTCCCGCACAGCTCCTTACCGGCACATGTGAGTGCGGCCACCTTGTGAGCTTCATTCTCTGCATCTCTCCTGCGGCAGGGCCCCGGCCCATACCCAAGAGCCCAAACGGTCCTCCCCACTGACCAGGGTCCCTCTAGGAGGCAGAATTCTGATCTCGAAGCCTCGCTGAGGCAGAGACGGTGAGGCTGAAGGCAGAGCTGCCAGCCACATGGAGGAGACTGGGGCAGGGACAGAGGTGCCCGGAGCAAGAGATACCAGGTCTGGGCAGGGCAGGGCAAGGGCTGGTGCTGTCGGGTCCGAATGCCATGAGGAGGATCCGTGTGTGTGTGCACGTGTGTCTGTGCACGTGCGTGTTCTCCTCCTGAGACTGCGAGGTTGGAGCCGCCTGCGTGGAAAGGAAAGACGGGAGTCGGGCCCAGGGTGAGGAGAGCAAACGGCAAAACTTAATGACTTTAATATGAAAGAATTTGCCACTAATTAAGCACAAACACTCCACTAATGCAGAGAACACATGTTGTGGATTTCTCTTAAGCAAGAACCAAATGAGGTGAAAATCCTTCCGAAATGATAGCAGTTTACCAGGCGAAGGGAGACACTGCCAGACCTGGTTTCTGCTCTTGGGAACACAGCCCGGCCCTGCCTGAGCGGCCCCCCTACCCTCCCAGTCTGAGAGCCCTAGCAACACCCCCACTGCAGGTCTCCACAGCTGCACCCTTTCCCCTCACCATCCTACCCCTCCTTTTCCATCCTCTGAGGGCACACAGGCTTCCAGAGGGCCCCTGTTCTCTCCACCTGGCCCCCAAACACACCTCGCTGCCCTCCCTACAGAGCCCCGGTTCTCCAGACAGGAGGGCCTGCCACCCCTGTTCTTGCCCATCTCTGGGTCTTCTGTCCCAGGACAGAGGAGGACAATTCCCAGAGCGCCCCCAGCTGTGTTCCCCGTGCTTCTGCACCCAGCCCGCACTGGTCAGCCCTGGACAGCCCTCACCACTCCACTGCCCCTGCCTGGGCTGTGGGCCACCTCTTCTAGGCCAGAGGTCTCTGTCCCCCAGGGCACGTGTGACGGTGGCTGGAGACAGTTCAGTTGTCCTAAGTAAACAGAGACATACATGCTCCACCTCTGTGGTAGTTGGGAGTCCCACAACAAAGACTCTCCAGCCAGAGCGTCGGCAGGCAGAGCCGAGGGCCTCGGTGTTCTGGGGAAGCGATCTTGTCTCAGCAGGGACTTGCTCAGCGCACTACCGTGGCTGGCAGAGCTGGGGTGGAGACCTGTCCCCTGGTCCCTGGCAGTTCTTCGCCCAGCGCCAGCCCATCAAGGACGATGCCAGCGTTGTCCTAGAACAAAACACTTTACGTGTGCGATTTGGCCCCAGAAGTGGAGTAACAGGGAGGGTGGGGAACAGAAATTTTATTTTGAAGTGTAGGTAATTCAGGAATAGAGGGTTGTTCAGTTTTCACTGAAGCCTTTTCACCTGCGACATACCTCTGTGCCCAGCGCTGTACTGAGAGTGTGCAGGAATCACTTCGCTGTCACCTCCGACCAGCCCTAGGAGATGGTGCTGTTACTGTCCCCACACTGTCCCCGAGAACGCTGAGGCACCCAGTGACCAGTACAAACCAAAGCCTCTCTGAATTCCCAGCCAGGGCTCACGGGTCCGTCCCTTTATACGCTCCCCCTCTGTGCTCCTCTTAACCCCTTCCCATCACATCACATCGGCCCCCACCCTCAACGCTCCTCACCCATCAGTCTTAGATGAGCCTTCCCTGCAGGCGGGCACCATGGACGACCCTGACTGCCTTCCCCGTCCCCTCCCCCTGCCATCCTTGTAGGCAGCTGCCTGGAGCTGCTCAGGGCATCTGCAGCAGCGGGCGCTGGGTGGTCCGACGGGCCCCTCCAGATAGGCAGATCGAGGGCCTTCTGCTTCCAAACAGGTGTTGAACATCTCATGGAAACTACAGGGCTGAGACAACAGACACGTCAATACTGAGTTTTAGAATGTTCTTCTGGGGAAGCCTGGGGAATTCTCCCTCTGCTTTCTCGGCAGCCCCCAGCCACTCCCACCCCCACACTACCCTTCTGAGGAGGCTGCTGCCTACACTCCCCGGAATGTGTCATTAAAAATGCACATTCGGGAGGGAAATCCAGGATGCAGTGTCTGCCACGAGACAGTGTCGTTTGCTGCAGCCAGGGTGGAGCTGGCACCAGCTGCAGACAATGGGACCTGCCTGAATCTTGACTGTCGAGCAGGCGATCTGGGTCTGCGAGGCCCTGAAAGGCCCGGACAGGAGAAACGCCAGCTGCAGTGGGAGGGGTGTGGAGCCAGGGAGCATGCAGACACAAACAGGGCTAAGATCTTGGGAGCAGGGCCTTGGGGCTGCAGCTTGCTCGGGTGAGAAAAATGGTTTTCACCTTATGGTCTGGCATAAGGAAGGAAGGAAGAGGCGCTGGGTGCTAGGAATTAGGGCAGAGAAGACAGGAAAGGAATCCAGATGTGGCAACTGGGGAGTAAGCAGAGAATATGGAGTGGGGAGGGTGGGCAAGAAATCAGGCCGGCCTATGTCCTGTCGAGTCAAGGAATAAGACTCACACCCTTACCTACGTCCCTTCCAGGCAGGTGCGAGCCCGCACTTCCCTCTCTGCTCCTTGGCTAATGTGCAATTTCTAAGAAGCTGCAGTCAGACCTGAGAGGTGGTGACCCAGAACTCAGCCAGCTCGTGGCTTTCTCCACTGACCACATGGGGTCCTCTTAGGGTTAGTGCACACCAGGCTGCGCTGACGAAGGGACAGTGCTATGACAGGTGCATCAGGAACCAGAGCCCTAACTCGATGATGAGAGGAGAGCCCCAGGAAGCCTGCCTTCAAAGGTCAAGTCTAAGGTGGTGCGGGAAGGCTGACGACGAGATGAGCAGGTGATGGGGTTGATCATGTTGCCTAACGTGGCAGGAGAGGAGGTGGCTGGAGGCTGAGGATGCCCAAGATGAGGCCCAGCGCCCAAAGGGACTTTAGAGTTGGTCCTAAGGGCTGAGGGCACCCTGAGAGGATTTGATGTAGAGAGCGACTTCCGTCATAGAGCTCGCTCTGGCTGCTGATTGGAAAAAGGGGCAGAACGGGAACTGAAGGCAGGGAGACTGTGGACAGTTGGGCCTCTACTTAGCGATGGTTGGACTTAGGGTTTTTCAACTTTACAGTGGTGCAAAACCGCTAGGCGTCCAGTAGAAAGCGTCCCTCGAGCACCCATATGACCCTTCTGCTTTTAAATCACAGGAGGTATTCAACACCTTGTTTAAAAATAGGTTTTGTGTAGATGATTTCGCCCAGCTGTGGGCTAATGCAAGCGTCTGAGAGCATTGGGGTAGGCGGGGCTCGGCTCTGACGTTCGTAGGACAGGTGCGTCCGATGTATTTCGACTTGCCATGTGTGGGGGTGCAGGACGTGAGCCCCGCATAAGTCGAGGAGCCTGTGCACTGCCTGTGACTGGGTAAGAGTTGACCTGCACGAGGGGCGAGGCTTAGGGAGGTTAAGACCGTGGATGCCGGGCTCGCAGGGAAGCGACTGGGCTTCCCTTCACGGAGGCCCAGCGTGCCAACCCAGGAGTGTTGAGAAGATACAGTGAGACAGCTAAGCGGGAGGCAGTAAGGGCGAACTGGTGGGACTGGCTTAGGAAGTCCAGACTGGGGCCCGTGGCTGGAAAACTGGGATGAATTTGAAAGTTATTTTGGAACTAGCATCAGCTAGACGTGGAGGTTGCTTGGCTGAAGCAGAACCCCATGGACCCCAGCCTCGCCATAGTGCCACCTTGATGTTCCGGCCATTCCACTTAATCTGGGAGGTCTTCCTGGGGGGAAGCTGGAAGTGCAGAGCAGCCACTTGGTAGACAAGATTCCCAGAGGTTGCTCCAGGGAAGGTCAGCGCTGGGACAGAGAACTGGGTGGGTCATGTCCAAAGTGCAGTCCCCCAGGACCATGGGGTCCAACACACATGTGGCCCTACCTGAGACCATAGAGGAAAATAGCGACCCGCTCATGGGGTCCACAGCGCCCTCGCCCATTTTCCAGTAGGTCCTGTTCCTCTCCACCACCTACCTGAGTAAAGGTGGCAGGCACAGAGTGGACCAAGAGGTGACACCTTGCAGGCTAGAGATAGGGAGGGACAGGGCAAGGAGAGGCCCGTTCCCAGCTGCGGTGGAGTTGGGGGCAGGCTGGGAAGGCCCTGCTGGGGCCCTGGATGGAACAACAGCAGGAGACAACCTGCAGGATCACTGCACAGTGGGAGAGGACAAAGCCCAGCTCCCTGCTCCACATCTGTCCCCCAGCCTGTCCTGCAAGGTTGCAGAGAGAGGTGGGACTTGCTGGAGCACCCCCATCACCGCCAGCTCAGGGCTGACAGCGGGGCGCCTGGCCAGTCTAGAGGCTCCTGGGCTCTGCTCCTTCCCGGGGCTTTTCCCAGGCTGCCGCGCCCCCTCCTCTCCCACGCACTGTGCTCACCCGCCCAAGGCGCCGGGCGCCAGCCCCACAGCCCATCATTAACCAGCTCCGTGGGGAGAGTGGGGGGGCCTCAGCCAGGAGGAAAACATCGGCAGTTTCTGTGACCCTAACTGGGGGGGAGGGGTAGGCGCCAGGGCTCGGACAGTAGCAATTAGCCCCTGACTGTGGGATTATGGGATGTTATCACCACTGCTGGCCAAAGGCCCCAGAACACCTGGAACTGTCCCAGCAGACACGGCCCCCACAGAGACTCCCCAGGGCCCACCTCCCACAGGGCCAGGGCTGGGCTCTGATCCACACCTGGCCCTTGTGCCTTCTTGCTGGGTCCAGCCCAGGGAGGGGCGGTTGCAAGAACTGGGTCAGAGACCCCCTCCTGGGTATCACGGGGAGTCTGGAGGCAGGAGTCACAGCCTGGGCACTCCGGAGCCCCTGGGCTAGTGGGACGTGAGTCTGGGGCGTGGGTACGAGACAGGACGAGTGGAGTGCAGAGACTTCACAAGCCCTGCCCATGCAGTTCTTGCTGGCAGATGCTTGGATCCAGGTGACACTGACTGGCAAACCCTTCTGAGAGAAGGGACTCTCTCCCCAGTGGGTTTGGCCTCTGCTTCAGAAAGCGAGTGGCTGGCCCGCCTGGGAGTTGACGTGGGGGAAGCTGCCGCCCTAGGAGGAGGGGGCTTAAGCCCTTAGGTGGCTGTGCTGACTCAGCGGGTTTCGGCTGGAGGCCCGGCCCCTCCCCGTGGGTGAGTCATTCCCACTTACCATGTAGCTGGGTGTCCACCGGAAGTCCTGCTCCTTCCTGCCAGCTCCTGGAGCGGGAGGGAGCATCCCTAGAAAGCCTAGAGTTGGATCCCATAGGGTACTGGCCCCGGGGGGACACGGCACCCCCACACACTCACACCTCTCTCAAAGTGCTGCCACTTCCTTCCAGGCCAGACCTCTCCTTTGGCCCACCCAGCCGAGGGCTTCCAGGAAGAGTCTCAGGAGAGGAGGGGCTGAGCCAGAAGAGAGCCCCAGACGCCCCTCACCTCACCCGGTACCCCTTTTATCCACCCACTGGGCCCAGTCTGGCCATCTAGGCTAGTGAAAGAGGGGCCTGAAGTTTTACAGGGCAGGAGGGGACACTGCTCCAAGTGGGCAGAGGGGGGCAGAGCGTGCCACGCCTGTGGTGTGGGAACCTGTGGCACCGGTCCGCGGATTAGCTGCGTGGCAGGCAGGACAGGCAGGCGGGCAAGGGCTGGGGAGCAGGTTTGTCCGCCACAACTGAGGAGCCTTTGTGTTTTGTTGCTGAGCTCGGGCTTTTGCAGCTCTGTGACGTTCGGGGGCCGGTCCCACGCCGGCCTTGCTGGCTCAGCACTCTGGGAGCCCAGGCATCCCGAGCTGCCCGAACTGAGCTCTCGTGGGGAAACTGAGGCACTCGAGCACAAAGCCCAGGGCCTGAGTTACAGATGCTGGAGCCCACAAGTGCAGTGCTGGAGGTTGGAGAACGGGGGTTTCCTGGAAATCCCTGGGCTGCAAGAGCTACCCACGGGCTTGGTTTCCGTGGGTGTCTTCACCCTTCACTCCCCACCCTCCCTGGCTCTCCTGCTCGCAGGAGACTCCCCAAAACCCCCATTCTGACCCACCACCAGACGTCTGGTCACCAGACTCCAGTGCAGGGTGACCTGCAGGCACTGTTGCTTCAATCCATTGTAACTCATGGCCACGCCATTTCTCACAGGGGACCAAGGAGGCTCTGAGGTTACTTTCTGGTCCACCCCCCCACAACGAGGCCCCTCAAAGGCAAGCTGAGCTGGATGCCGCTTTCGTGGCAGGGTGGCAAAAGCCTGGAGCCGAGTACTGCTCCTCTGTGCCCCCGGGCAAGCGACCCCTCCGACTTCACAAATGATCGATTGCATGGTTCATTGAGTTCCTGCATGCTGCCACAACCCCCGCTTCCACATCTGGACCAGCATCTGCTTCTAGCAGAAGGGAGACTGCAGGAAAGGAGGGCGGGGTGGTCCATGGACAGCCCTCACTGTCTGGGGAAACAGAAACTCAGCAGGGAACCCTCCATGTCCTGGGTCCTGCCAGCACCAGATGGGACACAGTCAGCTCAACTCAAGGCCGGGACTGCCCCTTTCCTCTCCTCTTGGGGCGTACAGGGACAGGGACAGATTCAACACACAGGCTGGGAAACCAGATGAAGGGGTACAGATGGATGTCCCAGGTAGAGGGGCGCATGCAGGTGTTGGCCGAGTAGGAAGGGGTGGCAGTCACCAGGGCCTCCTGGAAGAGGGGGTGTAGTAGCCCCAGTGCAGTGCCCAGCAAGACGTAAGTGCCCAGCAAATGCTTGTCAAGGGACTTTCCAGGAAGAGAGACCGACTGCTTTCTAGATGAGTGATGGCGGTGATGAAGGCAGCTGCAATGGATTGAGCATTTCATTTGTGCTAAGTGCTTGCTGCGTTTCCTGTGTACCCCCTCGTCTAACCCTTCCAACAATCTTACAGGGCAGGCATGAACTCTTAAAACCCCTCTTTTGTGGATGCGCAAACTCAGCGCAAAATCAAAAGGTCAGGTCGCTTCAGTGGCAGAGGTGGAGTGTAAGTGTGCATGGCTCCGTCTTAGTGACCCAGCCCCAGCGTACTGGCCGTGGGTGGCGTCGGAACACCAGAGGTAGGAGACTCAGCGGGTGTTCAGCTATCGCCTGGACTGTTTGGTGAAAAGGCTGGGACACGCTGGAGGAGGGCTGTGCAGCACCAGGCATCCCTCCTGCTGCCCCCTGGGGCAGGTGGTTCTTGACCGAGGACCTTTCCCTAGGCCTTTCAGGGGAGGCTCATGCCCACCTGGTCCAGACCCCTACCCCAGTCACCTTCCCTCTGTTTTTGGTGGTGTACCCTCTCCCCCATGGGCTCATGAGAGTCACCTGGTGTCTGCCCCACTCAGACCAAAAGCCCCTCGATCTGCCCCATCTAAGGAACTAGGGATGTTCTCTACCACCCTGCATCCTTGGGCCAAGACAGGTACCCCAAGAAAAGCTCGGTCCCAGGTTTCTAAGTGTGGAGTCGGAGAGTGGGGGATGGCAGGGGGAGTCTTCAGGTCTTGCCAGTCTTCCAGCCCTTCCCTACTCTGGGATCTCCTTCAGTGACCCCCAAGCCCCTGTACTCCAATAGCTGCCTTGTCCCCACCCTCAGAGCCTCCTGCCCTGGCCCTGTAACAGCTATGGCAGAGAGGCTGCGAGCACAGTGGATCCCGGCCGGGTGCCTGGGGCACCTCAGCCCCTGCAGCACCTTCCCCACCCTTCCCACCCCTGGGCACTCAGCAAACTCCCTGTCCCCGACACTGACACTGACAGGACTGAAGACTGATGGCCCACTGAGGACACAGCAGTGACCTAAAGGTGGCTCATGCCCAGGCACTGCATCTGGCTGCCCCCTACCTGTGAGGGGGGGTGAGAGGAGACACTTCAGGAGCTTGGCGGGCAGCGTCCCTGCAGGCCCACCATGCCTGGCACCAGTCCTGAGATGGCTCCTGGTGCCCACACCCTCCCCCTACTCTCACCCGTGGCCCAAGCTCTCCCGACTGGCTTTTCCTGTTCCTGGCTTAGTGTGGGGCAAGTTCCCCAATTACACTCGCATTATCTCAGCCGCTGGGCAGCCTCCAGCAGGCTGGGCAAATGGGGTGGGGGAGGGACAGAGAGTACCCCATCATCCCACCAGGGACGGTTAGCTGTCGGCCAGTCAGCAGGAGTGCTGGGCTGTCTGGCCCTTTGCCCTCACCGAGGCACTGTTTCTGGGGTGACTGTGCTGCCATCAGTGGGGACTGAGGGACCATTGAGACTGGACAGGCCAGCCTGCTTCTTTATGGGAGGAAAGTGGGGCTCTGGGGGGCCATCATGCCAGGCGGGCTCAGGGCAGAAGCAGGGGAGAGCCAGCTCTGATTCGGGGTGGGTGCCTCTCCCGTGGTACACCCACCTACCCACCCACAGTGCCTCTGCCAGGAGATGTCAGATTGGCACCATCTCCAAAGTGCCCCACAGACTGGCTCAGGAGACAGCCAGAGGGATGGGGTGGGGACACCCCGACAGGCTCTGAAGGGTCGTGTGGATGAGCAGGTGTAGAGAAGGAGAAAGAACACCAGTGAGACCTACAGGGCATGGCGAGGGCCCGAGACAGGCCTATTCAGCGCAAGCCCTACCTGAGCACCTACTGAGTGCTGGGCCCCAGAGAGATGGCAGTGACCTGGGAGGCCTGGCCTGTGAGCTCCTAGGGATGAGGGGGACAGCTTCCTTTGCTGACCGTAGGCTCGGAGATGGCTCTAGCGCAGAGAAGAAGGGAGTCCCAAGTCCCCACTGTTGGATCCCAGGGTCTCTGGAGAGGTCATTTGGGCCATCCCTCTGCCTCCGATCAGCACAGGGCCCGCCATCCCTGGCATCGCTGATGGTGCTCAGGAAGCTGGCTAAGGGAGGTAAGCCAGTAAAGGGGGAGCACCACCGTGGGGGCTGGTGGGGTGGGGCTAGCTTGGGCAGGGGAGAGCTGACAGCAGAGCCGGGGACAGCGGCCCCCAGAGAAGGCGGCTGAGCCAAGCTCGGGAAAGGATGTGTCAAACAAGATATTTTACAATAGGCAGGATAACACATTTGGTGGGGGCCGACCGCAGGGCCTAGTGATTAAGGGAATGAAGTCCCACATGGCTAACAGCATGGTTCGAGTCCCGCACTTGGCAGCTTTAAAAACACACCAGGGGCCAGCAGGTGATGTGGTGGTTGGGATCCTGGATTCGTACATGGTCGTCTGTGGTTCGAGTCATGGACCTGGAGGCTTGAAACTCACACCAGGCACGTGTGCGTGCATGCCCAAAATCCCAAGAGGAGAATGGAGGAGAAGGGGTTGCAGCGTGGCCATCCCCCCTGGAGAATGACTTCTTGCTTTCTGTCTCTTTGTCTCTCTCTGTCTCTTTGATAAGCGCACACACCCTATAACAAAAATCTTTCCCCAAAAAAAGAAGAAGAAACAAAAAGAAAAACACACCAGGTGCATGTGTATGCCCAAAATCCTAAAAGGAGGGGGAGATGGAGGAGCAGGGGTCATGGCACCATTAGAGGGGTGCTTTCTCCCTCTCCCTCTCCTTGACAATTAAAGAGAGAGAGAGAGACAGACAGACAGACAGGAAGAACGGGGGCGGGGGGGAGACTGGAGGAAATTGACTCGCTCATTCAGTGCTGCTAATCACTCCCTTCTCCTTGAAGTCTACTCCCTCGGCTTCGATTGCGATTTGTCTGGCAACAAATGTGTACTGGCACCTACTGTGTGCCAGATGCTGGGCTGGGCACGGGGAATTCAGAGACGGGAAAGACAGCCCCTGGCCTGGAAGGTCCACAGGCAGGTGGAGAAGCCAGATGTGCATGCATTCCGAGGCAGGGAAGGGCCAAGCTGGATGCGGTGGGCTAGCTCTGGCTAGGGAGGTCGGGAACCTCCATGGGTGGAGGGGAGGGCACTGCCTGAGCGAGGCTGGAACCGCATGGCTGGCTCTGTGGCCCTGGGGACAGACCTAAGTGGTGATGATAAATCCTGGGTCCCAGTCACTGCAAATAGTGGCAGAGTGGATGCCAGAGGGAGGGGGGAACGCTGAAATGCAGCGTGTTCTGAGGATGGCCCAGTCGGGTGTGTTCAGAGACACGGTTGGGGAGAGGCGAGGGTAAAAGGCAGGTGGTGATCGAATGCCGAGTTAAAGCACCGAGATGTGATTACGAAAGCAATGGGAGCCAGTGAAGGCCTGGCCACGTCCAGGCGCCTATGTCCCCCTGCCTGGCTGGTCTGAGAGGCCCCACCAGGGCCTGGCAGGCGGCATGGTAGTTGTGGAGCTGGACTCCCACATGGCCAACCATGCTTTGAGTTCTGGACCTGGTGGCTTGAAAATCACCGGGCATGTGTGTGCGTGCATGCCTCAAATCCCAAGAGAACGGAGAAGGGATTGCAGCATGGCTATCCCCTCTGTGGGGCGATTTCTCACTTTCCTTCTCTCTGTCTCTGGTGAGCACATGCGCCCTCTGACAAAAAACCTAAAATAAGTAAATAAGTACTTTTTTAAAAAGAGGGGCTGGGGCCTGCAGGTGGTATGGTGGTTGAGGCACTGGATTCCCACATGGCCAACAGCAGTTCGAGTCCTGGACCTAGTGGCTTGCTTTCTCACTTTCCCTTTCTCTCTCTCTGGTCAAATTAAGAAATAATCATAACAAATGGAATTAAATAAATATTAAAAAAAAAAAAAGAAGAAGAATAGAGAGGGGCCTGTGGGAACAGCAGGTGGCAGGGTAGCTAAGGGGCTGGACTCCCACATGGCCAGTCATGGTTCAGATCCCAACTAGGCTTAAAACTCCAGCCAGACATGCATGCACTTGTGCCCAAAATCCCTGGAGGAGAAAGGATTGCTGTGTGGCCGTTCTCTCCTGGGGAGGTGAGGTCTCACTTTCCCTCTCACTATCTCTCTCTGTCTCACACGCCCAATGGCAAAAACCTTAAAAAAAGAAAGAGAGAGAGAGGCCCAGCCAGCACACCCCAGGGGACAAGGACTCAGTCCACAGTGAGAAGACCGTGGGAGTAGACGCAACCACGGCCGCTGTGGGCTGATGTTCACCCCGAGCTCCTGCCTCCCTGATGCACTCTCATCCATTAAGCCACTCGGCGCCCAGCAACGCTGTGAGGGCGCATAGCGGGTTATCCGCCCCATTTACCAGGGGAGCGTGCAAGGCCCAGGAAGAGAGCAGCTCATGCCCCTGGACTGGGCTCTTGCTGGAGCCAGTGCGTTCGACCCTATCAGAAATGAGGGTGCAGCTGTCCCTCTGGTTCGCTCACACGGAGCAATGATGTATCACTGTATGGAGTAGAGGGTTTGTAGCTACACAGAGAAGTACAAGATGGCCCAGCCATGGTGCCACAGGTGACAGGATATTGCCCCTCAGTGCCAGATACCATGGGGCAAACCAGAGCTTTGGCTCCAGGGTTGAGCCTGGGCTCACTGCGGTGTGTCAACACCTGTCACCCTGGCCGGCTGGAAGGACTGGTGGGGGGCCCTGTGGTGTGATGGGACCCCGTCCCATCTGTCCCTTGCATGTCTCTCTCTTTCTCCCTTTCATAAAAGAAATAAAAGTAAATTCGCTTTATAAAAAATATAGATAGATCCCACGAAATTACCAGGAATATCTCTGAGCAGTGGGACCACGGATGTTATCGTTTTCTTCCCTGGGTGTTCCAGGATTACCCAGAGTGCTCCTAGAACTAGTCGTTTATATTTTAATAATCAGAAAGAAAAGGCTACCGGCGACCATAAAGGAAAGGCCAGTGCGGGGGGACACGGCGCGGCTGGTTGTGGTGCCCGCCCGCCCTGACGGCGTCCTGCCCTCCCTTGGCCAGGTGCCCACACGCAGGTGGTCCAGGTGAACGACTCCATGTATGGCTTCATCGGCACAGACGTGGTGCTGCACTGCAGCTTTGCCAACCCACTGCCCAGCGTGAAGATCACCCAGGTCACGTGGCAGAAGGCCACCAACGGCTCCAAGCAGAACGTGGCCATCTACAACCCTGCCATGGGCGTCTCAGTGCTGGCGCCCTACCGCGAGCGGGTAGAGTTCCTGCGGCCCTCCTTCACCGATGGCACCATCCGCCTGTCCCGCCTGGAGTTGGAGGACGAAGGGGTCTACATCTGCGAGTTTGCCACCTTCCCTACGGGCAACCGTGAGAGCCAGCTCAACCTCACTGTGATGGGTAAGTGGGCCTGCAGCCCTCCTCAGGCCTCCTCCGTGGTGGGCACGGCCCTGGAGCTGGGCTTCCAGTCCCTTCTAACCAGGCTGTCCCACAATTCACTAGGGGCTGGGTTCAGGGGCCTCGGCCCCGGAGATTGCTGAGGCCCCGTGTTCAAGTGGAAGCCCCACTGTGGGACCCCTCGTGGGTGGCCAGGAAACAGTCAGAGGCAGCAGACACACAAGAAACAGAGCTGGACCTGAGCAGCCGGCTTAGATGTGCCAGGGCTGCAGGGAGGCCTGAGCTGGCACAGGGGTCATAAGTAGTAGGGGAGGGGCCACAGGTAGCCGGGAAGAACTTTCTGCAAGAAGCTGGGAGGGGTTTGGTGCAGCATAGCAAAGGGGCAGGACAGCCAGGTAAGCCAAAGGTGAGGCCTGGCAGGTGCCTGGCCCTAGGTCCATGGCACTCTCTGGTTCCCCACAGCCAAACCCACCAACTGGATAGAGGGCACCCAGGCAGTGCTTCGAGCCAAGAAGGGGCAGGACGACAAGGTCCTGGTGGCCACCTGCACCTCAGCCAACGGGAAGCCCCCCAGTGTGGTATCCTGGGAAACACGGCTGAAGGGCGAGGCAGAGTACCAGGAGATCCGGAACCCCAACGGCACGATGACGGTCATCAGCCGGTACCGCCTGGTGCCCAGCCGGGAAGCCCACCGGCAGTCCCTGGCCTGCATCGTCAACTACCACATGGACCGCTTCAAGGAGAGCCTCACCCTCAACGTGCAGTGTGAGCAGGGCCGAGAGCCGGGTGGGCAGCCTGGGCTGGGGTGCCGCCCCCACCTCCACTCCCCTCCTCTGCCTGTCACGCCCCGTCACTCCTCTTCCCTCACTTCTCCCAGCCCTCCTCCTACCTCCTCCCTTTCTCTTCCTGGAGTGCTCAGCCCTTCCCGTCTCCTCCTGCGGCCCCATCTTCCTCTTCTCCTTCCTGGTCCCCTTGCCTACTGCAAGGCTCACAGCTCTGCACTCTCCCCGCTCCCCTCCTTGTCCGAGGCGCCCTGGCCCTGAGCCCTCACTCTGAACTTGCCGTCTTCAAACCTCCTCACTTGCCCCACAGATGAGCCCGAGGTGACCATCGAGGGGTTCGACGGTAACTGGTACCTGCAGCGGATGGACGTGAAGCTCACGTGCAAGGCCGATGCCAACCCCCCGGCCACCGAGTACCACTGGACCACGTAAGTGCTGCCGCCCGTGGGTTGCGGGTTGCCATGGAGATCTCTGCTGGGTCGTGGGGGCCAAGAGGGGCAGGAGAACCATTCCTGAGGTGGGGGGGCTTCCCATCTTCTCCCTAATGAAGAATTCTGTCATGTTTTCTCTGGTGATTCAGCCTGATTCACTCCCACTCCAGCCCCCAGTGTTTATTTTTATCGAGGTGTCCCCAGGGAAGCTGGTGTCTGAAGCACCCAGATCTGTCCTTGTTCCTATTCCTTCCCTCCGACATACTTAGATTCTCGGGGAGGGGGTAGCAATCAGTCCAGACACCTCACTCCAGCGTGCCTTCCCACATCCCGTCATCCCATTCTTTCTAAAACTATTTATTTAATGTTATGTATCATTATTTATTTAATTTGCTACAGGGTGTGTATGTTCACCAGAGAGAGATGGGGCAGGGGGGTGGGTGTGAAAAAGTAAGCTGCCAGGTCTGGGATTTGAACTACGGTCAGCCATGTGGGAATCTAGCACCTCAAGCACCATGCCACCTGCTGGCCCCCATTGTCCCATTCTTGACCTCACAGTCTTTGGACCTGGCCTTCTGAGAGGCCTGGCTCCCCACCAGCTAGCTCTCTTCCCCAGAGAGGAGCTGAGTGAAAAAACTCAGAAGACCAGGACCTAGAGGAAGCCTGGAAGAAGGCTGACCTGGGAAGCCCAGGAATGGCCACCCAGATGAGTCTGTATACCCTTTTCCAGAAAGTAGAGAGTACTATCCTGCTCATCCATGATCCTCTATTTCTGGAACAAAAGTCTTTAGGAAGGGACCAGCAGGTGGCACAGTGGTTAAGGCGCTGGATTCCCACATGGCCAACTGTGGTTCGAGTCCCAGACTCAGCAGCTTGAAACTCACCGTGTACATATACATGCATGCCCAAAATCCCAAGAGGAGAATGGAGACAGGACTGTGACATGGCCATCCCCCCAGGGGGTGATTTCTCACCTTCTCTCTCTCTCTTTATCCGCTGAGCACACATACTCTATAATAAAAATCTTCCCCAAAAAAGTGCTTCTGCAGGTGCTAGTGGGCAGGGGCTGTTTACTCATTTCAGCTCCATAGACTGAGGAACTGCTGGCTGCACAAAACAATAGCTTTGTGGCATCCTGGATCAGGAGGAAGGAAGGAGGCCCCATCCTCTACCAACTCCCAGAACATTCCCCGTAGAATGGTGCCATGACCCAACCCACCCAGCAAGGACAGGAGAGTGCAAACCAGAACATGGCAGCTCTTTCTCCTGCCTGGAGGAGCGTATGAAAATCCAGAGTCCCAGGCCCTCGCCCGGGGGCTTTGCTTCAGGCACTCTGTACCATTAACTAGCTGCCTGGGAGACCGAGAGCCAGCAGCCAGAACCATAAGCAGAGGAAGAGCCCTCCCCCGGAGTCCAGGAGTCGCTAGAGCGCTTACCCTCTGCTTACTGGCTGTGCTTCCTTGGCCTGGAACCTCAGATCTCATCTGTTAAGTGAGACCAGTACCTACCTGTCCTGCCTGCATTCAAAAGATGTTTATGGGCCAGCCAGGTGGCATGGTGGTTAAGGCGGCTGGATCCCACATGGTCTACTATACAGTTCAAATCCTGGACTCAGTGGGGGTGCTTTCTCACTTTCTCTCTCTCTATCTCTGGCAAGCACACACTTCCTAAAGCAATTTTTTTAAATAATTATTTATTTAATTTAATTTATTTATTTTTTAAAATTTGACCGGAGAGAGACAGAGAGAGAGAAAGTGAGAAAGCAAGCTGGCAGGTCCAGGACTCTAACCACAATTGGTCATGTGGGAGTCCAGCGCCCTAACCACCATGCCATCTGTGAGCCCCACAATTTATTATTTTTTTAAAGGCATTCATTATGATGATCAATATGGAAAGTTGAATATAAAACGGTCAAATGCAAGAGATTATGATTAGTATTGGATTTCTTCCTTCCAAGGCAGACCCTACCCCATAAACTCAGCAAAGGGCTGGGGAGTGCAAGGCCCAGAGGTACCCTGTTGGGGCCAGAGAGTCATAACCCCATGTGTGTCTCCGATTCCTGCAGGCTGAATGGCTCTCTCCCCAAGGGCGTGGAGGCCCAGAACAGAACCCTCTTCTTCAGGGGACCCATCAACTACAGCCTGGCTGGGACCTATGTCTGTGAGGCCACAAACCCCATCGGCACCCGCTCGGGCCAGGTGGAGGTCAACATCACAGGTAGGAAGCATGACCTCCCCGCCTCTCCCCACCTGTGAGTGCTCCCCACCTACACCCCACAGTCAGGCTGCGTCGTTGGCGGGATGTTTGTGCCTCCTGCTGCTTCTCTGGTTCTTCCCCGAGCTCTGGCCGTTGGGCTTGCTTCGCTTTTCTCTTCCCTTCATTTAGGGCTGAGACAGGTGACTCCTGTGAGAGAGGGGCAGGAGGGAGGAGGGGAGTGCTGTTCACAGAGAGGCCATTTAGGGGTGGAGGGGTAGCGCCTGCCCTTGGATCTGCCTGCAGAGCACACCTGGGAGCCAGGTTGGTGGGGGTGAGCTTGCAGAGGGAGCTCAACGCCAAGCTCTGCGTCTGCAGCTGAAACCTGCAAGGCCTGGAGGGCGATGCTTACCAAAGCAGGGAGACGGGAGAGAAAGCAGGGGTGTAGCCCCAAGCCGTGGTGCGCCCTGACCTGAGCTGCCGTATCCTCCGCATCTTTCTCGCTGTCAACACAGATGAGGTGGCTCGGTCACCAGCCTGCCAGGACAAAGAGAGAACAAGAAAAAGAGCTAGGATATTCCAGGGAGGGATGCCACAGGGACTCAAGGAGTGTGGGCTTGGTGTCAGACAGCTGGGACCCTGAATGAGCCTTCATCTGTAAGTGGGGGAGAAGGTGACCTGCCTGGAAGGGTCGTTGTCTGACTGACACATAATGCAGGTCGGGTTGCTGGCACGGGTCAGCCAGTAAGTGGCCAGTGCTGTATCATTACCGTCGTGACCTCCGTCATTATCATCATCATCATCATTAATGGAACCCTCCAAACAAGTGGATAGAGGGGTTCGACGCCACCTCTCCTTCATGAAGGAGCGTCTTTAAAGGTGCCGGGGCTAATTGCAGGATGAGAAAGAACCTCCCCGAGCAGGAAGCACTGTGGCGCTGTGGGCCAGAAGTAACCTTGGGATACAGGAAATGGGTAGTGCTGATTGGGCTCCAGGCACAGCCTTCGTGAGCCCCCAGCCTGTGTCCCTAAAGTGAGCGCACATGTGGGGGCATCCGGGCACAGCTGCCAACCAGCAGCCAGAGCTGTCCAGGGACGGGAGCTGCCTGTCCTCGCAGCCCTCCTGTCATCTCTCTCACCTGGGGCAAGAGGCACCCTGTTTTCTTCCACTCCCCGCCCTTGGATCTTGGGCTGGTTATGGAGGTAGAAGAGTCAGGTTTGAGACCTGCAGGTGGTGAGGCATCCCTCTCCCAAGCTAGGATTTGGGGGTTCCCACAGGCTAGCAAGAAGAAAGGGGAGCCAGTGTCACCCCCCTCCTTCCCTCCTGGAAAAAGTTCGAGCAGATCTCAGTAAGAGCCTCCTAGGTACTCAGGCTCTGGTCCTGGGCTGGGGCAGATGAGGCGTGGTGGGAAAAGCAGGCTCACATTCCATGAAGAATGTCTCAGGGAGGGTGACCACTGTCATGGAGGCAGTGGCACACAAGGGGTGGCACAGCTGGACCCAAGCGTGCTTGCAGCACCGACTCTTCCTAGCTGTGTGGCCTCGAGTGAGTCTTTCTCCTCTTTGAGCCTCAGCTTCTCCATCTGAAATAGGGGGGACCTTATCTCCGGTGCCTTAGGATCATGCAGACCCCCTTCTCCCAATGGTGGGCTGCAGGGCAGGTGGGCTGGGCCCCAGGCTTCTGGAAGAGAGAGACCCACAGCCTGACTCTGTGTTGACAGCCCATGAGGCAGGAGCCAGGGAAGCATGGTGGTCACTGATCGCTGATGGGCCCAGTGGCTGCTTAGCTGGCCCTCCCTCGGGAGTGTCTCAGCCCCCTTGGGGGACTCCACCAGGTGGCCTCCTTGCCCTATGCCCTTGGGTCACTTTCAAGCAGCAGCCAACCTCGCCATCCTTCATCTCACATCAGCCATGCCCACCCCGCTCACTGGGGGCCACCCCGCGGGCATAGCCGTCCCACCCTCTCAGCCCAGGGACAGGTCTGGAGGGAATGCATGAGTGAGAAGGATAAGTGGAAATTTAATTTTTCATCCTGGCCATCCGTTCGGGTAATAGCTTTGCCCTGGGCACATCTGGAGAGGGAGATGAGGAAAGCTGTCTGGGGCAGGAGGAGGGCATGTACCAAAGAGGTGCATGCACTGCGGGACACCCCCATACTAGGCTGCCGCACACCTGTGCAGGCATGCTTTGGCCCAGGCCTCTCAGGGCCCTAGGTTCCACAGGAGATGGATGGCACTGCGTGTTCCCTGCAAGACGAGTGCATGGGCAGCGTGGGTTGGGGCGCCCTGGGCAGGAGGAGCACATGGAAACGGCTGGCCCAGCCACACAGGGATAGGACAAGCCGCTTCCCACTGTCTGCCACTGCAGCCTCTGGAGGGTGGTCAGCAGGGAAGCAGTGTGGGGAAGCATTAGCCAGAGCCTTCATGGATGGCTCCAGGACCCAGGTGGGGACTGTCCCAGGGGCCCATTCGCTGATGGGGAACAGCAGGCCCACAGGTGAGGGAGCCAAGATGAGCCCAGCAGTCCGGATATTTCAGTGGGGCCCAGTCTGAAATATCCGCCCTGGGACAAGTCCATTTCAGAGGCCCTTAACTGAGATGCAGTTTCACAGGGCTGGCCCAGTCGTCACAGAATTCCAGAGGCGGTCCCATCCGTTCTCAGGGTAATCCTAAAGTTGGGAAGGGGGCCTCGGGTGTGGCCTTGACCAGACTAGAGACTGAGGCAGCATCTGTCCTTGGGGGTGTCAGCAGAGTGATCAGTCCTCGGTCCTCGACCCAACCTCCGCCGCTCACTTCCAAGAGCAGGACACGGAGGCCACAGGGGTGTAGATGTCTGTCTGATCCCCCTTTTCAGTGAAGCCTGGACTCATCCATTGGGAGCGAGGGTAATAGGGTCTGCCCATCGGGCCAGAAGTTCTTCAGACCATGGTGGTGGGCCTTCGAAGCCTGTATCTGTCTGAAGAGGGTGTGAACCTGCAAGTGTGTGTGCCCACAGGAGTATGGGTACGTGCCTCTGTGACTGTGTAAAATCAGCCAGTGTGAGCAGGTGAGCAACTGCCTACACACCGAGTCTGCACATGGGAGCCCGGCTGTGCAGACGGCAGTGTGTCGGGGAGTCCGAGAACACAGCTGTGTCCCTGCATTTGGGAGGGTTCTGTACCTCAGCTTGCTGAGGCCCCGCCCATAGCCTGACACAATGCCTTGCACAGCTGCTGCAGCTGCAGGGAGACCAGGCTTCCTACAGCCTGACCCCAGGCCTTCCCACGCTCCCTGCGGCCGGCTGCACTGCATGCTGGGAAGTGTAGTTTTCAAAGCTTCCTGGTCTAATCTGAAGCCGGAGCATTTCCTGTCTGAGGAAGCTCCAGGCATTGGTGTGGGAAAGGAGACCACACATCCTCTTTGACTGCAAACCTCCAGATCCTAGGTCCAGACTGTAAACCCTAATGCCTCACTCTATCTCAGACTTATCCAGAGGCCCCGACACCAGCCTACCCACTTCAGCCAGGGAGCCAGGGTCCCAAAGGAATACAGAGCCCCTGCTTCCCCTTGGTCCTGGCCAGCCTGGCTTTCCCAGAGGGGAGGCTGCAACCCATCAGGAATGGAACCAAGCTCCCCACTTCGAAAGAGGATGTGAGTAAGGCTGGCTGGGCCCCACCAATGAGTGTAAATGACCCCATTGGCCCCCCTTCGCTCTCCTCCCAGCTGCGTCCCTTGCAGTTCCCTCCTGGCACCCAGACAAGAGCTACTAGCTGAATGTGACAGCTGGAGGGATGGAGGGGGAGGGGTGCTCTATTCCACACCACACTGCTTGCAAATGAGCTCTGTCCCTGCTCCCACATCTTCACTCCAAGGTGTGCCATGCTGGGCGTCACCTCCCCTTCATCTGCCTGTCCGCAGCTGACCCTAAGGCAGCCAAAATAACCAGGCTTCCCTTTGGTCCCAAAAGATCCCCAGGGAAGAGTAAACCTCCTTAAGACTTAAAAAAAAAAAAAAAAAAGTGGACCAGCAGGTGGTGTGGTGGTGAAGGCTCTGGGTTCCCACATGGTCTATGGTGGTTCAAGTCCTGGACCCAGCAGCTTGAAACTCACTCCAGGTACATGTCCAAAATGCAGAGAGGGGAATGGAAGGAAAGGGATTGCAGTGTGGCCATCCCCCCGGGAGTGATTTCTCATTTTCCCTGTCTGCCAAGTGCATGCACCCTATGGCAAAAACCTAAACTAAAAATAAAGAAAGAAAAGTTAAACAGAAGGTGTGAAAGAGAAAGAAAGCCTGTACGTACGATCCAGCCCTGGGCCACCACAGTACTCCTCCTGTCCCCACTGCAGTGAGACGAGGTCCCCCGTGTACCCTCACATGGTTTATCTGCGCTTCCCCCAACCTCCTGTTCTGCTAGAGCAGGGCTGTCCTCT
>NW_006159842.1:1489681-1492342 GCF_000334495.1 Tupaia belangeri chinensis | reverse complement strand
GAAATAGAAACCCTCCTAAGACTTAAAAAAAAAAAAAAAAGTGGACCAGCAGGTGGTGTGGTGGTGAAGGCTCTGGGTTCCCACATGGTCTATGGTGGTTCAAGTCCTGGACCCAGCAGCTTGAAACTCACTCCAGGTACATGTCCAAAATGCAGAGAGGGGAATGGAAGGAAAGGGATTGCAGTGTGGCCATCCCCCCGGGAGTGATTTCTCATTTTCCCTGTCTGCCAAGTGCATGCACCCTATGGCAAAAACCTAAACTAAAAATAAAGAAAGAAAAGTTAAACAGAAGGTGTGAAAGAGAAAGAAAGCCTGTACGTACGATCCAGCCCTGGGCCACCACAGTACTCCTCCTGTCCCCACTGCAGTGAGACGAGGTCCCCCGTGTACCCTCACATGGTTTATCTGTGCGTCCCCCAACCTCCTGTTCTGCTAGAGCAGGGCTGTCCTCTAAGACTTAGACTCACCATTACAGAATTCGTTCTTCGATGCAACAAATGTGTCTTGCACTCCAGCCACGTGCCAGGTAACCTAGGTGTGCGGAACACCTCAGTGAACAAAACACAGTGAACAAAACACAGTCCCTGTCCTGGTGGTGCTTACACTTTGGCACAAGAGCACAGACAGCGAACCCTACATAAAATACACTTTTCAGATTGCGTGGTAATTTTGGAAGTGAATCAGGACAACAGAAGAACAGAGGCAGGGCGTACCAGTGCTGGCATGGGGACTTAAGCTGTGTTTGTGTGTGTGTGTCTTTTTATTCATAACAACATACATGCATGTGAGAGAGAAGGAGAGCTGAGTCCCTTCTGTAGGTCTGGTCACGCCGCAATGTGCCCCCCAGCCGCCCAGCCCCATCAGATCTTGGGCACTCTTGCATAAGCTCAGCATATTTCAGGCTATCTGGTCTGGGGATTTGAACCACTGTCACCATGCGGGATCCGGCTTCTCTTGAGCAGCAGATCACTGTGCTGTGGAGGTGGACCTGAGGTTTTAAACAGAGCAGAAGAAGGTGACATTGAGCGAGGCCTCAAAGGGATGTGAAGGAGTAAACCATGAGACCATGGGGAAGGGCCTTCCAGGGTGTGTAACCACCAGTGCCAAAGGCCCTGAGCCTGGGCGTGCCTGGTGGAGGGAGCCTGCAGGAAATCGAGAAGATGACATCAGAGGTGGGCCTAGAGCATTTTACTCTGCAGATTTGGGCTTTTACTGTTCGTGAAACGGGAAAGCCCACGGGGGCTCTGCAGAGACATGATGTAACTTCACAGGACCTCTGGCTACCTTCAAATAGTCTACAGGGTCCGCCCAGTGGCATGGAGGTTAAGGCAGCTGGATCCCACATGGCCAACTGCATGGTTCACGTCCTGGACCCACGTGTGTGTGCATGCCCAGAATCCCAAGAGGGAAATAGAGAAGGAATTATGGCATGATTTCTCACTTTCTCTCTCTTCCTTTCTGTTTCTCTCTGATGAGCACATGTAACGTATAGGAAAGGAAGGAAAAAAGAACAAAGAAAGGGAAAAAAGGAGTCTGCAGAGGGAAAAGGCAGAATCGGAAAAGCAGTAAGAGGTCTTTTGCAGCACATATTCCGAGTCTGCGACGATGTTTTCCTGGATATAGTGGTGGAGATGGCAAGAAGTGGTTGGAGTCTAGATTTATCTCTAGTGGCAATTTCTAAACAAGTTTGGGGCCCCAGCTAGTCAGACAATCCAATAAACTCTACTATATTATGATGAGTAGGGTAGAAAAATATTCTACCTGGTTGAGTAAAATGTAGTAGTTTTGTTTTCTCCCTGGGTCTCTGCTGTTGAAGAAAGAAAAGGAACCATAGTAGAATTTACATTGTACCCAACGGCAACCCGTGAAATGAGTCAATCCCAAATTATCCACTTCCTCCACCCCTCTTCTGTTCCTGTAGAAGAGAACTTGAGCAATTTGAAAACTGGCGAAAGGACCAGAACCAGTTGTGATTAATCCTAATTTGCATTTATTTGCCATTTGTATGGGCTTTACTATACTCCATCAGTATGTGATTAATGGGATGGAATTAGCCATTGTTTAAACCAGAATGAGAGGTGCAGGCCATTAGGACATAAAAATTCTAACAAGAGAAGTTCGAGCTGGAGAGAGGAGGCTGCATGAAGAAGAGACCGAAGAACTGCTAATAGACAGGGGATGAGGAAAGGCGATCCTGGAAGGCGGACAGCCTGAGCAAAGGCTGGCAGTGAGGCATCCCCTTGGGGAGCAGAATGGCAGGCAGGCAGTCTGGCCAACCCAAGAGCAAGGTGCACGACAGAAGCTTTGGAGACCGAACTGCAAGGCCCACCAGGCAGTTGGGGAGCCATGGCTGATCTTTGAGAAAGAAAGTGGTCATGTCTTCACAGTGGAAGTGGACCTAGTGACAGTGGATGGGGTAGCTAAAGGAGGCAGAGACCAAAAGGTCGTGGGAGATTTTGGAATCTACTCCAATGAGAAACTCTGGTGTAAAGCGATAAGATATTGAGTAGGCAGAGCTGTCAAACAAAGAGTCAATGGCAGACTGGCCTAAGCAATAAAGAAGGAAAAGTCAAAGGTGAATGAGATTCTGAGCTGGAAGCGTAGATAAATGGTGGCAGCAGTAGAGGAAGCGGGGAGTTGTGCCAAATGGAGGAGGTTTTA
>NW_006159842.1:1469653-1489658 GCF_000334495.1 Tupaia belangeri chinensis | reverse complement strand
GGGTGGAAGGCGTATTGAGAATTCCCAATGAGGCTGTGCTAGAGGACAGTTTTCAGATATTGACCCCCAAACATTGGTCCTGTGAGATAGTCCTGGGGCAAGAGGGGTAGGATTCATGCTCCAGGAAGTTGGGAACCCCTGCATCCTCCATGTCCCTCTTTCAGTGTACTGCGTGCACGAGAAAATGAAGGCCCTTGTGCTTGATCTAAGCCAATGTTTCCCAAGGTGTTTGACCTCGGTATTTTTGCGGACTCTCTGAGCCAGTGGCTTGAGGCTCCATGGGCCACAGTTTGGGAAATGCTACTTGAAAAGTCCCAGAGTTGGGTGAGAGCTGCGTATCTGAAGTGTTTGGGGAGCCAGCAGGATAAAGGTAACTGGTGGGACTGAAACCAGATCTGTACTAGGAAAGAAAGTGAGGAGGAGGGCTGAAGGTCCTGGGGCAGAGCCTCCCATGAGACAGCTGAAGCGGGGAGAAGGTCTGTGATGCAGCCAGAGAAGGACCCCATAGAGAGGTGAGCTAAGGGCCAAAGAATCTGTGTTGGAAGCAAGGAAGATGTTTCAGAACAAAGGCAGATCCCTCTACCTGGATGGCTTTTCTTGTTCTCCTGGCCTCTCCAAGTCCTTGTCATCCTTCAAGGCTAGGCAGAGTTGCAACCTCCCCCAAGAAGTCTGTCCTAACTCCAGCCCCCTTGATGTCTGCGTGCTCTGTCGAGTGTCACAGGGGTTCCAGTGTGGCCATGAGGTACTTGTATCCTGTGACTAGCGGGATGCTCAGTACGTGTTTGCTAATTGAGTGGGCGGGTGAGTGGTTGGATAGATGGGAGATGAAGAGATCAAGAGATGAAGGCAGATGATGAAAGAGCGATCTTTCAGATCTGGAGTGAGAACAGAAGGGGTAGCAGCAGGGTGAAAGGACTAAGTTCCTCCCAGCTGCGTCTAGGGAGCCCCGTGAGAACGCACCTCCCACCTCCTGGGGAGCAGGTGTGTGGCCCTTTCAGGGTAGTAAACAGATGGCGCCTGGGAGCCAGGAGAAGCTTGAGGTTTGAGGGAGGAATTCTGGAGACAGGAAGTCTGGAGAAATAGTCAGTATTTACTAGGTAGCTACTTGGTGACCTGCACTGAGGACACAGTGGTGACAAGTGGGAAGCTGAGTCCTGCATGGTTGTGCTTCTCTGCCAACTCCTCCATGGGAGAGGCCAGGCCTAGCACATCTGGGTGGTCCCAACTCAGCCATGTGACCTGGGGCAAGTGGCCCTGTGTTTTCACCAGCCCTTCCAGCCTGAATTCCTGGAAGGCCTTTGCTCTTTCCTAGAATCTGTGCTCTCCACCCTGAGCCTGACTGTTATGGACAGCATCCCACACACACATGCACGCGCACACACACGCACACCCCGGCTGGCCACCACCAGGAGAGAAGGGGAAGGGCTGGAAGGAGCATGGCCCCAATGGAGTGAGTTGGTGCAGAACCAGGCCTGAGCTGGCAGTGGGACTCCTGGAGCCAGAACCTAGGCCCACACTGACCTCTACCTTGGCCTGAAGGGAGGCTAGAGCTGCCAGGTCAGCCCTCTGGGCTTGTCCTGGCCCAGCACCCTGCCTCTGCCTGTCCAAGGCCAGCCATGGTCTCCAGCGCCACCCTGTGGTAGTGCTGGGAACCGGCTCTCTTAGCCTTGCCCTGGGACCTCCTTGGCCTCTGGCACGGCCCCTTAAGGAAAGGGGAGGACCAGCGTTTCCCAGAGCAGACCACTCCTGGGGCTGGTCCCGCCCCCACAGAAAGCCACCACCCAGCCTTCGCTCCCCTTCCACTCACTTCCTTTCTTTCCACCTTTGCTGCCTCCTCCTTCCCACATAGCACACCGCGTCAGCACCGGCCTGAGGGCCCTCTGCAGATATGTGCTCCCTGGGCCATGGGCTCGCCCACAGGGACAAAGGTGTGTGCCCCTGTGCGTGTGTATGCATGTCGCCACTGTCCCATGCACATGCACCCTCACTCCTCCTTGCCCGTGCCTGCGTGTTGAGTGTCTTATGCTTATGGCCCAGGCTGGTAGCATCCAGGTCCCCACCCTGCCCTGCAGGCTACACTGCAGCCAAGAACCACAGCCCTGGCTCCTGGCACCCCGGCAGCTGAGTGGCACTCACAGGTCGTCTACTGGGCCAATACCTGGAGCCTGGTTTCCCTGTGCCCTGGGGGTATTGGAGCAAATGAAATCAGGCAGGGCACACTCTGTCTGCCAGGAGCGCTGGGTCTTAGGAAGCCAAGGTGATGGTTTGGGGGCACAGTGGGCACCAGGCGTCAGGTAGAGTGGCACTGGTGACTTTTGCAGGAGAAGCGGCATTACATCATTGGCCGGATGGCCTTGGGCCAGTTGTTTAGCCTCTCTGGGCCCTGTCTGGTGTACTCATTGGAAACCAACAGCATCCCCACGCAGGAGGCTGTGGCCGAAGTGCTGCCTCATGGATACGGTGCTGAGGGCAGTGCTGCGTCACCTGTGGGGTTGGCTGGGCTGGCCCCACGGTGTGGTGCTGTCTGCTGCCACTGCCCTCCTGCCTGTCTCTCTGTCGCTTCAGCTGCCAGCGCTGCAGCACGGCTGAGTTCCAGGAGGGGTGGGTGCCAAGGGGCTCTGGAACCAGAGCTGCTCGAACCTGGGGCGCAGTCTCCCCTCCCTGGACTCTCCCACCCCTGCCTCTCCCCCCTCTGCCCCCCCACCGCCACCCCAGGAGCACACGCTGACATTGTCCCCTCCATCTCTTTTCCTCACCCAGAATTCCCCCACACCCCGTCTCCTCCTGAACATGGGCGGCGCGCCGGGCCGGTGCCCACGGCCATCATTGGGGGTGTGGCAGGGAGCGTGCTGCTGCTGCTGATTGTGGTCGGCGGGATCGTGGTGGCCCTGCGCCGGCGCCGGCATACCTTCAAGGGCGATTACAGCACCAAGAAGCACGTGTACGGCAACGGCTACAGCAAGGCGGGCATCCCCCAGCACCACCCGCCCATGGCGCAGAACCTGCAGTACCCGGATGACTCGGACGACGAGAAGAAGACCGGCCCGCTGGGCGGGAGCAGCTATGAGGAGGAAGAGGAGGAGGAAGGGGGAGGAGGGGGTGAGCGCAAAGTGGGCGGCCCCCACCCCAAGTACGACGAGGACGCCAAGCGGCCCTACTTCACAGTGGATGAGGCCGAGGCCCGTCAGGACGGCTACGGGGACCGGACTCTGGGCTACCAGTACGACCCCGAGCAGCTGGACTTAGCTGAGAACATGGTTTCTCAGAACGACGGGTCTTTCATTTCCAAGAAGGAGTGGTATGTGTAGCCCCCCTTGCAGAGCCTCTGTACCCACTCTACCCAGCCCCTACCCGCACGCCCCCTGCCCGACCCCCACCACAGACTCCACCAGGAGCTCAACAGAGACTCAGCCCCAGCTGCCCAAAGCCAGCCCCCAACGGGGGAGCCAGGGGAGCCCAAGGCAGATACAACTTGGCTTTGTTTTTTATTTCCCCCTTCTCCGCAGCCCCTTCCCCATGGTGTTGTGTTCGACTGTGGCTTTGGTGTCGCTGTATCTTTCCTTTACCAACCGACCCCCCACCTGCCCTCTGTGTAGGGAGCCCTGTTCTCGTCTTGTGTACCTGGGCATCCCTCCAGGGTTTGGGGAGCCAGCCCTCCCCCACCCCCGACACTGGAATTGTTTGTGTTTTCTTCTGTGGGGGACATGCTAAAGGGGCTCCAAGAGGAAGAGCCCCCCTCTCACCCCCTGATGCTGCTCCTCTTCCCAGGGAGAGGGAACCCAGCACCCCCCACCATAAGCTGACGCAGCTGGGCGTTTGGAACCCCAGTCTAGACAGCCAGAACACCCAAGAGGTAGTGGGTGGGGGAGAGACTTCTCCAAAGCACCCAGGGGAGTCTTATTAAGTGAATCGAGTTGAGGTCCGTACTTGGGGCCATGGGCAGTATGTTTTTCCGGTGAGATTTTTACATTATTTTTCCTCATTGGCCCAGAGCCAGTGGAGCTGGCCCAGCTCTGATGTGGCCCTCTACTTTCCCCAATCTGCTGTGCGTAGTGGGACTCCAGGTGGCCCACACCCACACACCTGTGCCGACGCATCACATACATACACATACACACCAGCCCACTCGCATCCACCCTACTCCGCTCCGGAGTCATGTGCCCACCCAGGCTGGACACTGCCCATGGCCACCCTGCTCTGTTTACTTCTGCCCAGCTGAGGAGCTGGTTAGCCTGTGGACGTTCCAGGGACAGCTGGGACTAGGCCCCCTCTTGCCTCCACCCTGGACCTCAGGCCAGCCCCAGACTGCTCCTCACAGCATGGGGATTTCTAGCTTTATCCCTTATCCATCAAGTGCCAGCAACACTTGATAATCCTGGCGAGTCAGGGCTAGGGTCCCCGAAGAGAATGACCTCCAGGAACTAGTGGCAAGAAGTATCTATGGGGGGGGGGCAGCAGAGAAGGATGCCCACGTGGGGGCGTTCCACAAACACCAAGGGATACAGATCACGCCTCACACACAAAGGCCAGGCACCAGGGCACCCCCTGCTCGCCCACTCTCCATTCCCTGCTCAGCTCTCCCGGGGCCCCCTTCTGGGACCGGGGAGGACCCTGGAGAAGCCCTCCTTCTGTGTGCGGGTTCACTCCTCCAATGGAATTCTGGGTTCCCATCAGCCACTCAAGACCGAGTCTTCCCATGTATCAGTAGATCGTGGAGGAAGACCCTTCCCAGCCCCCTCTCAATCCCCCAGCTCAAAGTGCCTCAATTCCTCCATCTGCCCCCAGGCCCCCTGGCACTCTAGACAGGCATGCCCGTGGCAAAGACCCTGGGATGGGAGGCAGGCTCTGAGGACCCTCACGCCTGCCCCCTAGGTTCCTAGTTGGCTCAGCCCAGGACATCGGGTTCTATAGGATGGCGAGTGCTGGGGAAGAGGGAGGCAGACCACTGTGTGCCCCACGGGCACTGACCCACCCTGCCATAGGCTTCCTAAGGGAGCCAGCCAGCCCACCCTGCTCCCCTCCCTGGTGCTGCTATTGAGCCCCAGCCAGCCCCACCTCTGCCCTGGCAGCCCTGGGCCCACCAGCTGGGCCAGCCTCCCCTGGCCCTCACTGCCCCAGCCCCAGCCCAGGCCGCCCAGCAGCCACGGAGCAGATGTCTGAAGCCATGCCAGCCCTGGGGCGGCTCTCCCCTCTTGGCATCGGAGTACTGGATGGGGTGACATTGGGGAGTACCTTGAGGTTCTTTCTAGCCACAGGACAGAGGGAAGGGGAGGAGCTGGGCTGCCTCTCCCTGCAGTGTTAGTGTCCCCAGGGCAGAAGGCCTTTTTCATGTCACATCACTGCCCCATCCCACATCATACCACTCTGGGCCCTCTGCTTGGGCCTCTTGCTCCAGGTAGGAGGCAATCCCAGGGGCCTGCCTGGTGGAGGCATTCCATGTCCCCTTGGAGCCACAAGACTGATGGGACTCCTCCTGTGTCCCCCGTATCCTGCACTGCCACCCCAAATTCCTCGTTCTGTGGTGGACTTAAGAGGCTCTGGGCCCAGCCAAAGCACTGAGTCCCCTTAATACACCTCCACACCCACCCACCCCCACCCCCAAGCAAAGCACAAATTACAGAGTCCATGCAGTATGGCCATCCGGAGGCTCCTGTCCTGCTGAGAGTGGCATGGGGCAGGGGTCAGCCCTGGGGCCCAGGGAGACGGGTTTCCTGTGCGGGATTCGTGGGACAGTGGGCATGGCTGCCAAGTCCACAGGTGCAGCCAGCTGGCAGGGGGAGGTCTGGCCCAGCAGAGGTGAGGACGTTTTGCTTCTCCACGCCCCCCTGCATGAGCCGAGCTGCCGCTTTGCCGGGAGTGAGCTGAAACACACCTGGTGTGAATCGTGCCAAGGCCTCCTTGTCATCCTGCCCCTCGTTGCCCTCCCTGCCCGCTCCACCTCTACCCTGTTCCGTAGAACTTTTATTGTTCCGATGTGTGACAGAACCATCCAAGTCCCCTAGTATCAGAAGGATCTGGAAAGCAGCAGCCCAGACCAGTGAACACAAGCATGCCAGCGCAGCCACCTCGGCCCAGCACACAGTGGATGCACACGGTGGGCACACAGCCGAGCTGCCGCTTTGCCGGGAGTGAGCTGAAACACACCTGGTGTGAATCGTGCCAAGGCCTCCTTGTCATCCTGCCCCTCGTTGCCCTCCCTGCCCGCTCCACCTCTACCCTGTTCCGTAGAACTTTTATTGTTCCGATGTGTGACAGAACCATCCAAGTCCCCTAGTATCAGAAGGATCTGGAAAGCAGCAGCCCAGACCAGTGAACACAAGCATGCCAGCGCAGCCACCTCGGCCCAGCACACAGTGGGTGCACACGGTGGGCACACACATGCCGCTGACAGGCCTACGCATGGGCATGCGCGGCCGCAGTACTCAGCACAGACACGGCAGAGGGCAGGGCTGACTCTGCCGTAAGCCCTTAAAGAGAAACAATGGTCTCCCAGTGCCTAGGCCACACAGGCAACTTCCGGGGCCCTGTCTTCGGGCAGGTACCCCTCTGCCAACACCCCATGTGCCCAAGTCACTGGTGCAATAACTTTCCTGCCACCCTCCAAGCAGAGGAAGGGGGTTGTGTTAAATGGGTGTGGGCAGCTGGCCTGGGCCACGCGGACCCAGGTGTCCCCTCCCCTGGGAGAAGAGGCATGCTCCCAGGTCTCGGGGGTCCGGAAAGAGACCTCCAAAGCCTAACTGCCAACAGAAACCCTCTCGGTGACAGGCGGGTCCTCCCAGGCCTCCCTGCCCCAGGGAGGCTTCACAACCCACCTGTGCCTGAGATGCCCAGGAAGCAGGCCCCAGCTGCGGCCTTGGTCTCGGCCAGGAGGGCACCAGGGCCCTCCACCCCTCACAAGGCCAGCGGGGTCCCCTCCCTGCCCGGTGCTGCTGCTCTTCTGACCCTGCTGTGAGGAATGGGACTCTCGGCCGAAAACATTGGCTTCCTTTTTTGTATAAATGGAAACAAAACCCAGGAGAAGCTGCCACCTCCGCGCCGAGTGGGACCCGCTACCTTTGCTTCAGTTTCTTCGTCACCGCTGTCGTTTTTGGTCCTGGGGACAGCCCAGCAGACTCTCCTGCCTGTGACCCGGGGGGTGTTTGCATCGCCCCCTTTTACTTGTATAAAAAAAAAAGATGGGTTGAAAAATGTACTGAGGAAAAAATGTACTTTTTTATAAATAAAGTGTTTAAAACAAACGGGCTTCGGTTGCTTCCCCATCTCCCTGCGGTGAGGGCAGGGGTAGAGAGGATGGCGCTGCAGGAGAGGGTAGGGAGGAGAGCCCCTGGCAACACCTTCCACCCACGGAGGAAGGCCGAGGACAGCAGGTCCCCTGGGAGGAAGCCCTTCACGAAAGCCTGGCCAGAGGAGCCATAGGACACAGCAGAGGCAGGGCCTGTGTGGGCTGTGGCCTCCTTTCCACCTGCCCCCACTATCCCTTCTCCTTGCCCCCCTTCCCCTGCCACTACACCTTACTACCCACACCCTGCTGTCCGGGTGCCTTCCTGTCCAGCCCTCCTGTGGCTATTTGGAGAAGAAAACCAGCAGTCACACCTGCCCTGGTAGACCCCTGGGGACAGAAGAGACAGAACTTTCTTCATTCTTTCATCTTGTATTTGGAGATACTGTCTGGCCCCATCCCCCGCCAGCTCCCCCAGAGATGCAGCCACACCCCCGCCCCATTTCTCTCCAGGGGGCTGGTTGCCAGGAAGGTCTCCGGTTCCTTGGTCACCTCCCCCCCTGCTCACGCCTGCACCATCTGCTTCCTATCTCCGGGGCTGGAATGCAGGACAAATCAATAGGGTGAGGGGCGGGGGCTGTGGGGCTATAGGATTGCCCCCTCCCAGCCACCCCGTGGCATCTCCTTTTACCGAAATCCACACCACAGACCCCTCGGAAAGGGGGTAGGAAGGCCGACAGAAGCCAAGGTGGCTGCCTAGCAGAAAACCCTCACTCAAGTTGGGGCCAGGCCAGGCAGGGGCGGGATGGGCAGGCAGGGCCTGGCAGGGTCGGCTGGGGGGTGGGGGGCAGCTGTTGTCAGCTGGCTGGGCCTCTCCCTGGAAGGCCGGACCCGCGCCCCAGCAGGGGCCGCGTTTAGATGTTGATATTCAAATGTGATGCAAATTGCTTGTTTAAGCGGTCACTTCCTCAGTTTTCCAGGCTGTCCGTTTAAGTTAATTTTTAATTTGCGCAGGCAATAAATGCTTAATTACGTTATTAATATATTGGAAAAGAGCAGTGGACAGAACGTCCTAATTGGCATTTAACTACAGCGTTCCGGCAAATTAGCCCAGACTTTCTCCAGCAGTGGAAGGAGGGCAAGCCAATTAGCGCCAGGCACAGCCTCCCTGGGCGGAGCTCCGTGCTGGAGAAGCCAGGCCCCAGCCCCTTCCCCAGCCCAGCTTGGGGATGCCCCACTTGCCTTGCAGACACCCCAACCCCAAGGAGTCCAGGGGCGTGCTCTTGGCTTTCCAGTCGAATCAGGCTTAGGAAGAACTTTCCGCTGGTGAGAGAGGGGCTCCTTCTGCCCCGACCTCAGCCCTTGCCTGGTACTTGCGCTCTGACCCTCCAGAGCAAAGGGTTAAAGGCCCGGTGGCCTGGAGAAGTAACGTGTGCCATTGCATTATGGAAGCTGGAGGGCCTAGGACTCCTCTCTGGAGACCATGGAGGCCTTCCTCCCCTCCTACCTTACCCTACCCCCTCCTGGGTGCAGAGGGCTAAGGGGATAAATGTGGTGAGCCGAGGGATTCATTTGTGCATCTGTGCATTCACTGACTTGGGCCGCATTTTCTGGGCTAGGCCCTGTGTGATCATGTGATGATAGTCACACCCAGGGTCCCTGCTCTCAAAGAACGCAGAGCCCAGGGATCCCGATTCCCAAGTGCTTGAGGTCACAGGCGAGTCACACCCAGGGTCCCTGCTCTCAAAGAACACAGAGCCCAGGGATCCCGATTCCCAAGGGGGTGAGGTCACAGGCAAAGCAGAGCTGTCTGTAAAGTGCGGTCGGTGGTAGGACAGGGCAGGATCAGCTGCTCTTGTTTGGGCCTTGAGGGATGTATAAGGGGTCTCCAGGCAGAGGACTGACTTGAGAATTCCTGTCTTACATTGGTTGTGCTAGAACAGGTTATCTGAGTCTGACACACCCATCCTGCACATGGAGAACTGACGTCTAGAGAGGAAACTAAGGTTGTCCCAATCGCCCAACATCATGTGGGGACATCATGTGGGAGGGAATGGAATCCAGAGGGGAGGAAGCCTAACTCTGGGAAGTGGGGGACACTATGTCTGGTACCCATAAAGCAGCAGAAACCCCCAGGTGGGTATAACAGAGCCTGCAGGAGTCGCATTTGGTGTTGACTGGAGTTGTAAGAATCAGGCAGGGCTCATCAGGGAAGACTTCCTGGAAAAAGTGGTATCAGAGATGGTTTTGAAGCATGGGAGGGTTCTGAGAATGAGTTGGGAATGCAAAAGCCTCTGTAAGCTTGAAGGGAGCACCTGCTAGACCCTGTTGCTAGAACCACCTCTGCACCTGCCCCCAGCCAGACACTTCTGGGGAGTAGTCCTTGGGCTCTGCCTTGGTGTGGGGTTCTGAGCTCCCCAACCCTGTTTCCTCCCCAGGTTTGCAGGTCTGATGGTGGAGGCTAGGCCAAATCCTTCTCTATGGGGGTGGGGGGACTGTGCACTCCCCGTCCCTACCACCACTTCCCCCCAGATAGCAGCTGAAGCCATTCCCTCTGCCTCTGTCCTCTCTGCCATCACTCCTACCCTGGCACATACACCCTCCATTACCTGGAGCCTCATCAAAGCTGGCCCCTGTGGCTGCCGGCATCCAGATTGGTCTGGAGCACTGTGCCAGGAGAGGCACCCAGACAGCTCTGATTGGCTTGAGAGCCACCCCCAGGCATCGCCAACGTGCAACACAGGCTCCACTGAGCACAAGCTTCCCAACCCAGGGCAGGTACCAGGATCCCTGAGGATCGAAAAAACCAGGCTCCCTCCTAGACCAATAGGGGCTGAGACCTAGACAGATTATATGTGTGTATATATAAGTGTGTGTGTGTGTTTAATGGAACTATAAGCACCTCTGCAAAATAATAATAATTTACGTGGTTTATTTCTAAGCAGAATATGAGTGACCTAGGCCCAGAGAGGAGGCAAAACATGCCTTTCTCAGGGTGATCAGGTACTGTATGTGTGTATATATAAGTGTGTGTGTGTGTGTTTAATGGAAATAAGCACCTCTGCAAAATAATAATAATTTACGTGGTTTATTTCTAAGCAGAATATGAGTGACCTAGGCCCAGAGAGGAGGCAAAACATGCCTTTCTCAGGGTGATCAGGTACTGGGGTGCCTTTTATTTGATTTTGAGAGTGAAAGACAAAGTTTGGAATTTAGTGAAGATTTTTTTCATTGGTCTGGCCCAAAAAGGCAGGACGAGTGTGTGTGTGTGTGTGTGTGTGTGGGGGGCTTGTAAGTTATAGGTGAGTTTTATAATTTTTAGGTTGGTGATTAGAAAAGGAAAGTTGCTGAGATCAGGAAATAATTTTTTGTTTTGTTGTGTTTGTTTTGTTTTGTTTTTAATTACCAGAGGATATGTGTGTACTTACTAGGGAATGAGAGAAAGCACCCCCCAGTGAGGCCTGGTCATGCCACAATCCCTTTTCCTCCATTTCTCCAGCCTGTCAGGATTTGACGCATGCATGCTCACTCACCCAGAAGGTTTTTCAAGCTTCCGGGACCACAACTCGAACCATATGGGATCCAGCTCCCATTAGAGGCTGGAGCTTTTTCAAGCCCCTGGCTCTCAGGGCGTAACCACTGTACCATGTGGCCAGTTCAACAGATGTATTATTTTTGTCCTTTGATTTGATTTATTATTATTGTTAATTTTTTAAATTTTCTATAGGACATGTGCACTCATCAGAGAGAAAAAAAAGTGAGAAAACCAGCTGCCAGGTCCAGGATTTGAACCACAGTTGACCATGTAAGAGTCCAGTGCCTTAACCACCATGCCACCTGCTGGGCCCAACAGATGTATTTTTTAATAAGCCACACTGGAGGTTGCAATAGATGGCCAGATTCAGAGCCTGGAGCGTGGAGGCAGAGTCATCCCAGATGCCAGTCATGAGGAAGAGGCACGTCTTGAGAGGAGAAAGGGGGACCCAGGTGGCGGGCAGCTGGGTGGTTGGGTGAGTTAATGCACAAGAGCTTGAGTGCCAAACATGCTGTTTATTGTCATCAGTCACCATCTTCATCCTCCTCCTCATCACCACCTCTGAAACTCATGATCCTGAAAGACCGGAGGCCACATGAGCCGGCACTGGGAGCCAGGAGGGAGCCACACCATCATCCTCACAAAGCAGGTCTCCAGGTCAGGCCATTCCCAGGTGCTTGGTCTCTGGGTACCTGCAGAAGGCCACAGGCCCTCCCCAGATGGAGGCTTTTGCTCCAAGGTGTCACCAGCCAGGAGGAAGGGACTGTGCTTCATGAACGAAAGAGGAGACGGGAGAACCCCCCCCCCCCCCCCGGGACAGATGGCCACAATGCAATCCCTTCTCCCCCATTATCCTCTTGGGATTTGGGGCATGCATGCACACACACACACAGTGTGTTTTTTAAGCTGCCCAGTCCAGGACTCGAACCACACGATCTGCCATGTGGGATCCAGCTGCTTTAACCACCAGGCCACCATCTGGCCCAAGCCCTTCCCTGTCTGCCTGAGACCCTGAAGGTCCTAGAAGGCCTCTAGTCCACAGACAGTGAAGATGGGTTTGGATGACTGACTCAGAGGCCAGCCAGCGGGGGTGCCCTCAGCCTGAGCCCCTCTGCACACCCGCTCCCTCTTCGGCCAGTAGCCAGCTCCTTTTCACCTGACAACACTTGGAGGCCTTCAGCCCTGAGAGAGGCCCACACCCTGCAGGATAACACGGGGCAGCAAGTGCTAGAACCAGCCAGCGGAGCAGCCCCTCAAGGACTAGGGCCTGCCCTCACCACCCCACCCCTGGCACCCAGCTCAGAGCTGGCCCAGGACAGGTGTTGAGCAATCTACACCAAGTGGATTTACCAAAGCAAGACCAAAAGAGCCCTTTCAGGTGGTGTGGCCCAACCTCCCTGGGAGCAGCCTCCTCGCATCCCAGGTGCCTCTGACTGGCAGCTCACTCTCCAACCCCGCCATCAGAGGGCAGCTCTTCAGTGCAAAGTTCTGTCCCCCAGGTCTCACCTGCTACTCTAGGCATTGCCCTGAGAGGTCCCACTGAGGAACTGGGCCACCCTCCTAGGACGGTCTTTGAGCTGCTGGGAGAGGGTGACAGCTCGCCAAGACACGATTCCCTACATCTAACCTTGTGCTATGGTGATGGGTCGCTCAGCACGCAGCGTGAGGACCGGGCTTCGCAGCAGGCAAAGCTGGTTCCGGTCTCGACCCAGCCGATCAGTAGCCGTGGAAAGCATTACCGCACGGCCAGCACACAGGGAGCGCTCGAACTCACATCAAAAGCGTCCCAGTTACGGTCGGGCTGTGGTGACGCGTTCGCCGATGGTCACAAAGGTGCCACACTGCTGGGGCATGTTTGATAGTGGCAGAGGCTGTGCAGGGAGGGAGTCTGTGGGCGGTCTCTGTACCGTCCATGCAGTCTCAGTATAAACCTGAAATTGATCTAACAAAAAATAGTCTATTGCAAAAGAAAGAAAATCCCAGTTACTCCATGTGCTCCAAAAAAAGTCACATTACTGTCACCCTCTCATTCCTGGGGCCAGGGGATCGGTCTAGCCAGCAGGGGATAGGGTGTCCTCCCTGCCCGTCACAGGGTGGGCACGGCCAACCCAGCTGACCTCATGAGGATGGCGTGGAACGCCGAGGGGCTGGATCCTGGTGGTTAAATTTCTGGGTGGACAGTAAGCCTCTGAGTGGTTTTGCAGGTGCCTCCTCTAAGCGGGTCTCCCTCATCCATACTCTGGCTGCCTAATTTCCCCCTAACTGTGGTGGCTTTCATGTGCTTCTGCTGTTTTAGCTGAACAGTCAGGGTTAGCACACCAGCCTGTCACCAGCCTGTCACCAGCCTGTTCGGTCCTTCAGAGGCAGACTGCATGGTCAGTTCAGTTCAAGCAGGCACATGTCGAAAACTGATGAATGGAAAGAGACGGAGTTTTAGGGACAAGGCGACCTTGATCCAATTCCTGGTTGCACCATTTGGCTGTGTGGACCTCAGGCAAGTTGCTTGCCGTCTCTGAGCTTATTTCTCCCCATGTGAGCGGAGGGCGGGCGTGAACAGATAGCTGTGTGTGAGTACAACATTGGTAAAGAAGAGAGTAGTGGTACCTTTAACAGACGCCTGCCAGGAAGAGCAGAGAAGAGCCCCCTTGTAAAGTACTCAGCACAGCACTTCGACAGGCAGTGCTCCGTCGAGTTCGGCTAAGACAGCATGGTCTCTTACCAGTATTTCACCAGCGTGTCTGCCCTACGTGGCCGGGCAGACGATTTCGGGTGTTAGGCCACTTGCAAGGTCCCAGGTAGGACGCCAGCTCCGCACCTCCGGGCTACATGGCGGCCCCGCCCCTTCCGTTTCCTTTCCCTGATTTGCATCCTCGCACACAGCTGCCCACTAGCCCGGTTGGAGGGACACAGGCCTGGAGGAGCTGGATCGTGTCCCTCAGGACAGGGATTTGGGTGGGATCCCCAGGCAAGGGGGCACCAGACCAGCTGTGGAAGCACCAGGCCATGTGGACCTGGAGCACGGGTTTCTGGTACATTGTTCTCCAAAGTCTCATCTGCAGAAATGGCCCCTCAGCTGCCCAAGGCGGGGAAACAGGAGGGTTGCTCTCAGTTTTGGTCTGTTTTACTTTCCGGGAATCCATGTAAGGCTTTGGTACTTTGTTACTTTCCATTTTTTGGGAGGGTGGGGAGAGGTTTTTGTTGTAGGGTGCATGCACTCGCCAGAAAGTCAGAGACAGAAAGCGAGAAATCACCTCCTGGGGGGTGGGGGGGATAGCCACGCCACAATCCCTTCTCCTGCATTCTCCTCTCTGGATCTTGGGCATGCACATACATGTGCCTGGTGTGAGTTGAAGCCACTGCGTCCGGGACTCAAACTGCAGTCGATTACATGAAAGTTTAGCAACATAACCATTATGCTAAGTACTGGTCCCGTTACTTCCCATTTTCAAACTTTGAAATTGAGGATTAACATAGTGACAGTACAGGTATAAGTAAGGGCTTCCCCCATGTGTGTACTCACCCATGTCACCGTCCTCAGGGCAGGACAGAGGCTGGCTCAGGCTCTCTCCCGGGCAAGACCCCCATTCTCCAATGGCACGGACATAGAGTCATGGCATGTGTGTGTTTCTTGTTTGTTTTCATTTCTGTTATTTGAGCATCTGGCCTCTTTCACGCAACAAAATATTTGAGGTTCATCCATGAGGTTTGTTCTATAGAGCTGTGTAAGAAGGAGCTTCAAAAGTTCGTGGAAGGGAACCAGCAGTTAGCATAATGGCTATGTCGCTGGATTCCCACGTAGTCGACCACGGTTCGTGTCCCGGACCCGGTGGCTTAAAACTCACGCTGGGCGCGTGTGCGTGCGTGCCCAAGATCCCGAGAGGAGAATGGAGGAGAAGGGATTGAGGCGTGACCATCCCCCCTGGGGGGAGATTTCTCGCTTTCTGTCTCTATGTCTCTCTCTGTCTGTCTGGCAAGCGCACGCACCCTACAGTGAAAATCTCTCCCAAAAAAAAAAAAAGTTCGTGGAAAATGGCATGACAGTGTGAGTTTGTTTTGGTGCAGAAATAGTTTTGCATAGCGTTTCCAACTTTGTGAAGAGCCCCGTGTTACTCCCTTGCATGGTCAAGCCACTGTCTCTCTCTGCTCTGTCATCCACAGACACGTGCATTGTCTCCAGTTGAAACAATGACAATAAAGTCACTATGCACACTCTCGTACGTACCTGGGGACCCACCGCCCTCATCTGAGTCTGGAATCTCTCCGGGAGCAGAACTGGGGGTCATGGGCTCAGCCAGCGTTCCCAAGCGGTTGCATGGTCCTGTGTTCCCAGCAGCGGTCTGTGAGAGCCCAGTGGCTCTGCTCCCTTGCTCACGTTGGCAATCGCCTGTCCTGTGAGCCATTTGGGGAAGGGCAGAGGGGCACCTTCTTTTTGTTCTAGAGAAATTTTTCTATAGGGCACGTGCATTTGCTGGAGAGACAGAAAGTAAGAAATCACCCCCTGGGAGAATGGCCACACCGCAATCCCTTCTCCATTCGCTCAGGATTTGGGGCACACACGTACATGTGCCTGGTGTGAGTTTCAAGGTACTAGGTCTGGTACTCGAACCATGGACGACCACATGGGAGTCCAGCATCTTAACCACTACGCCACCTGCTGACCCCAAGAGATGTCTTCTTGTGATATTGCTTTGCCTTTCTCTGATGGCTGATGATGTGGAGCATTTTGCTGTTGTTAATTGCCATAGGGCCTGTGCACTCAATGGAAAGAGAGAGGGAAAGTGAGAAATCGCCCCTAGCAGGGATGGTCACATCACAGCCCTTTCTCCTCCATTTTGGGTGCGCACACACATGTGCCTGGCATGTTTCTCAAGTCTCTGAGTCCAGGACTCGAACTGCGTGGTCTGCTATGTGGGACCCAGCGCTTTAACCACCGTGCCTCCTGCTGATGTTGGAGCGTTTTATTCCATGACTATCAGAAATGAGGTTTTGCTATAGGGCACGTGCGCTCGCCAGACAGACAGAGAGAGACAGAGATAGAAAGTGAGAAATCACCTCCCAGCGGGGGATGGCCACGCCGCAATCCCTTCTCCTCCATTCTCTTCTCGGGATCTTGGGCACGCACACACACGTGCCCAGCATGAGTTTAAGCCACCGGGTCCGGGACTCGAACTGCGGTCAACTACGTGGGAGTCCAGCAACATAGCCATTATGCTAACTGCTGGTCCCAGAAATGAGGTTTTGAAAGCTGCTTCCACACCGTCCCTGAGCTCAGGAGGCAGGATCGGTCCTCTAGGCCAGTCCCTGTTGTGGGGGGGGAGGGTCTCGAAGGCACTGGGGAGCTGGGACAGGATGCGGAGAGCCAGCAGGGGAGGAAAGAGCCCCAGGGGAATCCCAGAGTAACCAAATGAGGGAGCCACAACCAGGAACAGGAATCTGGACAGAAAACGCAGAGTAATACCCTGTGACTGGCGTGAAGTATTAAGGTGTCACGGTGACCACATGGGGTGGGGTTCACTAGGAAATTGTCCTCTGCTCCCCATGATTGACTCCTAAATAATGCACACTTCCCAAGGGGTTCACAAGAAGAAGGGCAGGGGCCAGGGAGCCACCAATGCCTATAACGGGTTGCAGGAAAAGGGAAGGTGGCCAGGACTGGACCGCAGATAGCAGGCGAATGACATGTTGGCAGGGGCCTCAACAGGGAGTCAGGGGCGGGGCTCTGTACCAGCTCTGCCGTTCTCACATGTGATCTTGACATGTGACCTCCTCCTTCATGGCTCTGATTCTGTGGAGAGGGGCTGGGACATGGCCCCTCAGTGCACGTGGAACCAAGAGCTGGAGGTGGGAGCTTGGCGGCCTGTGCTGAGCGAATCCGGCAGACAGTGCCCAGGCCCCGCTCCTCGCAGCCCTGACAGACATGAATCACCGCAGCACATCCCTACAGGGAAAACTGGGGGGAGGGCTCCCCTCATCTCTTCTGACCATCCAGTTAAGGAGTAGGGAGCAGACAGACCTCCAAGAAATACTGTGGCTGCTATCTGCCGCCAGCGTTTTCTTCCCAAGTGTCTGTTCACCCTAGGCAGATGCGGGGCATTGCCCAGTGAACACTGCAGGTCCCTAACACGAGACTTTTTGGTTTTGTTTTGAGTTTTGCTACCGCTGTGTGCACTTACCGGAGCTGGGGAGTGAGAAATCACCCTTGCCCTAAAGGGGATGGTCATGCTGCAGACCTTTCTTCCTCATTCTGTTCTTGGGATTTCAGCCCCCCCCCCCCACACACACACACACACGCGCACACAATGTGTTTTTCAAGCCTCTGGATCTGTGCAGTCAGCTTTGTGGGATCCAGCCACCTTAACCTCCGGGCCATCTGCTGGCCCAAGACTTTTCATTTCCACAGACATCCCTAAGCACTTGTAGATACTGAACCTCCCCACCTGTCCCCACCCTCCAGCCTCCTCCTGGCTGGGACGAGCTCTCCTTTAGGCTCTGGGCAGACCCAGGGCCTCCCAACAGGAAGGCTCACCCTCCAACACCTGCGACCTCTTCTTGGTGAGGAGACTAGATTCTCCTCCCAAAGCCTGGGCCCCGGCTATCCTGCCCTGTGCCCTATTCGTTTGTCCCCATAGCGGGCCACATGCACGTCTCAGGCGAGGTATCCACCAGGCTCAGAGTTACAGAGCATTAGCAGCAGGAGGACCCCCCCAGATCATTTCCCCCAGCCCTCAGTGGGGAAATTGAGCCCCAGAAGCCTAACAACAATAAAGGTTCCTTACACTGATAACAATGTTTAGAAATTACAAAGTGACTCAAGACGTTTTACTGGCAGCTGACGTCAGTATCTCTCACTAAGTGTCAGGCACTGTTCAAAGCACTTTACGATATTAAATCTTCGCCTCCGTCCTAGGAGGTAGGTATCATTATTGTTATTGTCATCTCCAAGATTCAGGGAAATAAGATGGGAAAACAGCTACCCAAAGTCACAGCGGTGGAAAGTGAGGGGTCAGCCCGGCCCCAGAGGCCACGTCTGTAACCACGCAGCCACCTTGCCCTCCACCTGCCCCTGCAGACATTCTGAGAGACAGAGCCCTGACATCAGGGTGGGAGGAGGCCTGGGAGAGGGATCCGCATCAGCCTAAGCCTGGGGGGCAAATCCCAGACCCAGTGCAGTTGTGGTCCACTATACACCACCGAGTGGCACAGACAGGTGACAACCCGAGTTCGGGGAACCACGTTTGGTACCGGATGATGTCATCAGAAGCCAACAGGGATGAAAAGGATAGGCCTCCTGGTATCGGTGGTATCGGAGCCGACTTTGCAAAGTGACAATGTCTGGAAAACTGTGTAATACTAACAGGGGCGCGTGGGACCGACATGTAAATGTCTACAGCAAGCACCTGCTAGAATAGACCGGCTCTTGGACTGCAGGCAGGGGCCCTCGGCATCCCGGGATCCTCACAACCCCCCGAGAGGAAGCGGGAGGCAGGTCTGCCCAGCCCTGTCTAACTGCTGATTAACCCAAACTCAGGATGTTCCGTGTCTTCCCAGCCACACGGGGAGTGAACGGTAAGACTCAGAGCTCGGACCCAGGCTTCTGACTCCAAGCCAAGAGCTCTTTGCACTGTACCAAACTTTCCATAAAAAAAAATTTTAAAAAAAAATGGGGCTGGCAGGTGGCTTAGTAATTAAAGCACTGAGTCCCACATGGCCAACAGCATGGCCAACAGGTTCAAGTCCTGGATCCAGCAGCTTAAAAAACATACTGGCACAAGTGTATGATGTGTCCAGAATCCCAAGAGAGGAATGGAGGAGAAGGAATTGGGCCATGGCTACCCCCTCCCGGGGTTGCTTTCTCATTTTTTTCATCTCTCTTTCACTCTTTTCTTTCTCTCTCTCTGTGATGAGCATATGTGCCCTTCAGCAAAATTTAGAAGTAAATATAATAAATATTAAGAAACAATGCAGCATCGTGGTACACTGTTAATAAATGTAACGAACGTACACACCCTGCTTCAGGGAGGACGCTGGGACCCTGAAGCACAGCCTGGACACGCAAAAACGCTGGCAGGTTCTGGAGTCGCAAAGGCTTAGATCGATCACCAAGCCACCTCTAGGACCTTTGTGATTTGGAGCAAGTAGTGTAACATGGAGGCAAGATAAGGGGACTTCAAAAAGATCACAGAAAAATGGAATTCAAGTACGAGTTTATTTTGGTGCAAAAAATTTTGAAATCCATGCATAGTTTTTTCACAAGGTGTGTTTTCCATGAACTTTGGGGAGCTCTCTGGAAATGCCCACCATCAGGGCTGCAGTGAGGGGCAGTGGGATTTGATGCCCAGGGCCTGTGTACAGGAAACACCCACCCAACAGTGTCCCATCTGCCCCACACCCACCCTGATCCAAAGCAGACCTTCCAGCTTTGAAGCCAAGGAGGAGGCAGAGTCCAACTGTTCTTCGCGAGATTGCCCCTCAATTGGAGAGAGGTGCGCAAATTAGTCAAATATTCCCGCTGAAGCTTCCCACGCTGCTGCCCACTGGACTTCCAGAACTGGGCCAGGCCTGTAGCCTAGTGGTTAAGGGAGCTGGATCCCAAACGGCCAGCCACATAGTTCAAATCTCAGACCTGGAGGCTTGAAAAACACTCCAGATGCATGTGCATGCCTGAGATCCCAACAGGATGGAGAAATAGAGCAGGGATTGTGGTGTGACCACACCCCATGGAGGGTTCTCCCTCTCTCTCTCTCTCTCTCTCTCCCCTACTCCTCTAGCAAGTGCATGTGCCCTCTGGCAAATTAAAAAAAGATTTTTTTTTAAAGAACTTGCCAGAACTAAACCACTCAACTCATCACCTCCCTCCACATATTCAGGGTTCAACCTTCTCTAGATTTCTTGAGTCTCCCTCCAGCCCACCACCCACCCAAGGTGTTGTGGCTCACCCTCTTCCTGCCCCCTCAAAACACGCCCACACTCTCAGAACCAGACACCTCCTGGGGACGGCCGAGAGACACTCCAGGGAACGTAACTGTCTTGTTTCTTTTCAAGGTTTTTGTCATAGAGCACATGCGCTGGCTAGAGAGAGACACAGAGAGGTAGAGAGAGACAGTGAGAGGGAAAGTAAGAAATCACCCCCCGAGGGGATGGCCATGCTGCAATCCCTTCTCCTCCATTTTCCTCCTGGGATTTGGGCGCACGCACACACGCACACACACACACACACACACACACACACACACACACACACACCTGGTGTG
>NW_006159842.1:1445052-1457378 GCF_000334495.1 Tupaia belangeri chinensis | reverse complement strand
AACACGCCCACACTCTCAGAACCAGACACCTCCTGGGGACGGCCGAGAGACACTCCAGGGAACGTAACTGTCTTGTTTCTTTTCAAGGTTTTTGTCATAGAGCACATGCGCTGGCTAGAGAGAGACACAGAGAGGTAGAGAGAGACAGTGAGAGGGAAAGTAAGAAATCACCCCCCGAGGGGATGGCCATGCTACCTACACCTGTGCATAGCTAACCCCTTTCTATCACTTACCTACACCTGTGCATAGCTAACCCCTTTCTATCACTTACCTACACCTGTGCATAGCTAACCCCTTTCTATCACTTACCTACACCTGTGCATAGCTAACCCCTTTCTATCACTTACCTACACCTGTGCATAGCTAACCCCTTTCTATCACTTACCTACACCTGTGCATAGCTAACCCCTTTCTATCACTTACCTACACCTGTGCATAGCTAACCCCTTTCTATCACTTACCTACACCTGTGCATAGCTAACCCCTTTCTATCACTTACCTACACCTGTGCATAGCTAACCCCTTTCTATCACTTACCTACACCTGTGCATAGCTAACCCCTTTCTATCACTTACCTACACCTGTGCATAGCTAACCCCTTTCTATCACTTACCTACACCTGTGCATAGCTAACCCCTTTCTATCACTTACCTACACCTGTGCATAGCTAACCCCTTTCTATCACTTACCTACACCTGTGCATAGCTAACCCCTTTCTATCACTTACCTACACCTGTGCATAGCTAACCCCTTTCTATCACTTACCTACACCTGTGCATAGCTAACCCCTTTCTATCACTTACCTACACCTGTGCATAGCTAACCCCTTTCTATCACTTACCTACACCTGTGCATAGCTAACCCCTTTCTATCACTTACCTACACCTGTGCATAGCTAACCCCTTTCTATCACTTACCTACACCTGTGCATAGCTAACCCCTTTCTATCACTTACCTACACCTGTGCATAGCTAACCCCTTTCTATCACTTACCTACACCTGTGCATAGCTAACCCCTTTCTATCACTTACCTACACCTGTGCATAGCTAACCCCTTTCTATCACTTACCTACACCTGTGCATAGCTAACCCCTTTCTATCACTTACCTACACCTGTGCATAGCTAACCCCTTTCTATCACTTACCTACACCTGTGCATAGCTAACCCCTTTCTATCACTTACCTACACCTGTGCATATCTAACCCCCCCTTTCTTTCTATCACCTACACCTGTGCATATCTAACCCCCTTTCTATCACTTGAGACCATGCTGAAGTCACTCTCAATGTAGACTTGATTTGGGGACTTTTCCACCAGGACTCAAGGACACAGTGAGGAGTCCACGGGTGACAGAGATCCCTGCTAAGGTGGACAGCCAGCTAGGTCAGCCTCGCCCATCACTCTCAGGACAACGACCAGCCCCTCCATTTCCAGCTTTTTGCTGTTGAGAATTCTAAGCTTTTCAGATCCCCCCCCCTCCCCGCCCACAGAGCCCACCTGGCCTGGCCTGCTCATGTGTCCCTGTGGGAAGGTATGCTTCCACTCCCCTGCTGATGGCCCCTAACTCCAGAATCACCTCTGCTCCGAAGTACCCTGCAGTGGCTGACCTGGAAGAAGCAATCCAAGTTAGCGGGGGCGGGCTCTCCCGCAGACTGAGCACGGAAGGGACGTGGGTGCCCGTGGTTGCAGTGGGTCTGCCCCAGCAGGGTCCAGAATCCCAGGCGAATCCTGGAGAGCTTGGTCCCCCTCCATGTGACTTTGGACAAGCCACTTCTCTCTCATGCTCCTCTCATGTAAAATGCTGGATTAACCCATACTCTGCTTATTGCCTCGGGTATAGCAAAGATGAACATGCATGTGGAAGCCCTTTATAAGCCAAAGTAAAGAAAAGCCATCGCGCAGTGACCTTTCAAGGTCGTTCCCCTCAAGGACCTGTGGAGGCCCTGCTAACATACCTCCAGTGGCAGGCAGCTCACTGCCCCCAACGGCTGCCCAAGCTCTCTGCGGGCAGCACAGACCTTCAGAGACTTCGAGCAAGCTCCTGGCTGGATGGTAAATTACGTCGGGAGAGGCGATGGCTTCTCCATAAACTGGGCTGTTCCTATGTTTTTGTTTTTGTTTTTGTTTTTATTTTTGTTATCAGGCAAATGCACTCGCCAGAGAGAGAGAGACAGAGAAAGTGAGAAATCACCCCCGGTGGACTGACCATGCAGCAATCCCTGCTCCTCCATTCTCGAGGGGTTTTGGGCACACACGCACACGTGCCCGGTGTGTTTTTCAAGCCTCTGGGTCTGGGACTTAAACTGCCCAGTCGGCCATGTGGAGCCCAGTGCCTTAACCTCCATACCACCTGCTGGCTCTGTTCCTGTTTCTGTTTCAATTTTTTTTTTCTTGATTCCCTGGTAACATTTCTTTTAGAAAATGTTCACCTTATCCCAGACAAAATACAGAGGAAGAACAGCTTCTCCCCACCACAATGACAGCAATGGCAAGACACTCAGGCTGGTGGGGGTGGGAGTAGGGATTGAGGACCCCTAAGAGCCAGGCCCTGTGGAGAGGAGACCAGGCGGAGAGCCTGCAAGGGCTGGGGGTGCAGCCTCCTCCCCAGCTACCCGCTCACCATCCAGGGGAGACCTGGGACTCAGGTGTAGGAGAGTTTCCTTTAGTACCTTTAGACTGGAACGGGGTGAGGGGCCCCCTAAACAGGGAGGCGGGCACTCAGAGGACGGGCTGTTCCCAAGACCTGTGTGTGTGTTGAGTGAAGGGAGCCAGTGTGTGTGTTGGGTAAAGGGATGAGTGGGAAGACTGCTGTCCTCTTACACCATTCCCCAAACTCGAGCTCCTCCCCGTCCCTCCCCCACAGAGCAGCCCTAGACCAGGCCCTGTGGATGGGGCCTGCTTTCCAATCCACTCTCTCTTGGGGCCTTCAGTCCAACTCCTAAATGACTAGAGGTTGTCTCGGCTGGTCTGGAACTCACATCTCTCTGACCCCACGTCAACGCCGCAGTGACGAAGGAGTCACACTGGACTATTGCAATGCTGTTGTCACTCAGGCCCTCTATCCCCAGCCCAGGAAGGCAGGCCACTTCATGAGTTCCTGCCGGACCAGAAGCCACGAACGCTCCCTGGGACCACCAGATGCACTGGAACTCTGACCCTCGGGGACAGCAGAAGCTCCATGAGTCGGGGCAGTCTATGCAGTGCCCAGCAGGAGACCCCAGGCTCTCCCAAAGCCCTCCAGACCCCTGGGCCTCACTCCTGTAACTTTGGTGGCATAGGGCAGTTGGGTGTGGGCCGGGCCTCTGGAACTGGCTGCTTTTCAGGCTCCTTGAGTCACACTGAGCCCCAGCCAGTGCAAATTGGCTTCTACAGGACGGTCCCAGGGCTTTCGCTCTGCCCATGGGTCTCTCCCTAGATGCTGGACAATGTCTCCAGAAGGCAGCAGCAGGGAGACGAGGCTGAGAAAGGAAGATCCACTGGCCCCGGAAGAATCTGGAATGCATCCTCACAGCTCACCACCGCCATCCAGGCAAATGGGAAAACTACCTCCTGCTTCTCTTTAGAGACCAGGTCTCACTACGTCCCCCAGACTGGCCTCAAACTCATGACCCTTCTGCCTCAGCCTCCTGGGTAGCTGGGACAGCAGGCATGAGCCATGGTGCCCTACTATATTTGATTTTTTAAAAATTATTTTATTGGGACCAGCGGCTGCCGTAATGACTATGTCGCTGGACTCCCATGTAGTCAACTGTGATTTGAGTCCTGGACCCGGTGGCTTAAACTCACACCGGGTGCATGTGCATGTGTGCCCAAGATCCTGAGAGGAGGATGGAGGAGAAGGGATTGTGGCATGGCCATCGCCCCTGGGGGTGATTTCTCGCTTTCTGTCTCTCTGTCTCTATCTTTCTGGTGAGTGCACACGCCCTATAACAAAAACCTCTCCAAAAAAAGGGGAGAAAAAAGAATTATTTAACTTTATTTATCACATCATTATTTTTTAAATGTATGTATTAAATTCTTTAATTTTATTTATTCATGCATTTATTTTAATTTGACCAGAGAGAGACAGAGAGAGAGAGAGAAAGTAAGAAACCAAGCCACCCGGTCCAGGATTCGAGCCGTGGTCGGCCATGTGGGAGTGTCCAGCACACTTAATCAACACCCTTAACCACCTGCTGGTCCCACCGTCATTATTTTTTAATTTGACCAGAGAGAGAGTGAGAGGAAAAGTAAGCTTTTAGGTTTGGGGCTTCTTTGCCCAAAGACTTCAAGGAAGCCCTTTGTGAGAAGGAAGTGGATAGGACAGTTAGGAGAGAAGAAAGGGAAGAGAGGCCTCCAGGGGGCAGGAGGGGCAAGTGTGTGACAGACAAATGGTTCTCCATGCTCCCCTAGCCCAACCCACCTGGCTGGGCCATACCCTTGTTCAGCCGTCCCATCCAGGAGGGCTGCGGGTCAGGTCCCTGCTTGGCAGGGTCCCTCCCCGCCCCCCAGGAATGTGCGTGAAATCCCAGTAATTCTCTCCAGCTGGGCCTGGCCTTGGAGAGGCTGAGGTAGCCTCACTATGGTCTTTCCTTCCTCTAACGACAACTCAAGGTGTGAAGGGCTGGGCAGGAGGGCTGGACTGCTCCTACTGACTTGGAGGAGAGTATTCCAGACAGGGAACCTCGTAGGCAAAGGGAGAAGTGACATGACTGTCCCCAGCCCTCCCTGAAGGTCTCTCTCTCTCTCTCTCGCTCACACACACACACACACACACACACACACACACAGGGATGCTCTGACCCCTTTTCCTCAAGGCAAGTTGGGCTTGTGGATCCTGACGGTGAAGGAACTCAAGACACCTGATGGCAGGAATGAACGAGGCCAGCAGGCAGGATTAGAGTAGCAGCCCCAACCCTGACTGCCTGGCAGGTTTGCCTTGGAACAGACATGCCCTTGCCCCGAGAGAGCGAACGCTGGCTAAGCACTGGCTGTCTCCCGGCTCTGTGGAGCCGCATCATTACTCACCGACGCCTGACGGCAAACCTACTGCTAGTCCCGCTTTACAGACGAGAACGCCGAGGCTTAGAGAGTTTATGTGACTCGTCCCTACAAGACAGCCAAGAAAGCAGCAAACCCAAGGCTGAGCTGGCCTGTCTTCCTCTGCAGACTAACTGAGAAGGGGAGACAGCAGGGGGCATAAAGAAAGACCCCGGCAGGACCCACATTCAGCCACACAAAGGCCTGCACTGACAGGGTGCCTGGTTGCCTGTCTCACTTCCTCCTCGGGGAGCTGCAGGACCCTAAGCATTTCACTAACGTTCTTCAAGCCTCCAATTACCCAGCCGTCAACAGAGGCAATGGTGCGGGGCATCAGATGGGATTATTCAAGTAAAAGCACAAGGAAGGTGTGATCGATGTGATAATGTGGCCACAGGCATAATGTGGCCCAGAGTGCCAGCTCTGGGGAAGGAACCAGGCTTCTGGGGGAAGCAGAGTGCCAACCTCATCACCATTATTCGCATCACCTTCATCGCCTTCAACATCACCATCACCATCATTGTCACCCTCATCCCATCACCATCACCACCCCATCGCCATCATCATCACTCCCATCATCAGCATCACGCCCATCGCCATCATCGTCATACCCATCACCACCACCACCCCATCACCATCACCACTCCACCACCATTAACATTGCCCTCATCCCATCACCATCACCACCCCATCGCCATCATCATCACTCCCATCAAATCATCAGCATCACGCCCATCGCCATCATCGTCACACCCATCACCACCATCACCACCCCATCACCATCACCATAACCACTCCACTACCATCATTATCACCCTCACCCCATCACCATCACCACCCCATCGCCATCATCGTCACACCCATCACCACCATCACGACCCCATCACCATCACCACCCCATCACCATCATCATCACTCCCATCAAATCATCAGCATCACGCCCATCGCCATCATCGTCACACCCATCACCACCATCACGACCCCATTACCATCACCATAACCACTCCACCACTATCAACATCACCCTCACCCCATCACCATCACCACCTCTCAGCAGCATCATCACCCCCATCCCCATCCCCATCAACACCATCACCACCCCATCGCCATCATCGTTACACCCATCACCATCATCACTACCCCATCACCATCGCCATAACCACTCCACCACCATCATCATCACTCTCACCCCATCACCATCACCACCCCTCAGCAGCATCATCACCCCCATCGCCATCACCATCAACACCATCATCACCCCATCACTGTCATCATCACTCCCATCAAAATCATCATTGTCACCCCATCACCATCATCCTCATCCCCATTGCCATCATCATCACCCCCATCGCCATCATCACCATCATCACCATCATCCTCATCGCCATCATCACCATCCCATCACCACCCCATCACCATCATCACTCCCATCAGAATCATCATCACTCACATCACCATCACCATAACCATTCCACCACCATCATCATCACCCTCACGCCATCACCATCACCACACCACCACCATCATCACACCCATTGCCATCACCATCAACATCACCCCCATCACCGCCATCATATCACCATATCACCATCATCCTCATCACCATCATCTCCATCCATCATCACTTCATCACCGTCGCCATTACCATCATCCCACCTCATCAATACCAACATCACCACCATTGGCACCACCCATTTTCACTTATCAATTAGCTAATGACAAAAATAGCATGCATTTACTGCATATGGACTGTGTGCCTGGCACTGGGCTAAGCACTTTATGTAAGGTGCACCTACTGCAGGCAAATGGAGTGGGAGTCAGGAGCCTGGAGACAAGAGAGCAGCTGCAGAACCAGAGCCATCCAGGACATCTGAAGAAGGTGCCTACAACATGACCACCAATGGAGTTCACGACCGCACAGTTCTGTGGTCGAAAACAACCATTTTACACTGAGGGATGTCCCTGACTGCCTGGATGGGCCCTGGTCGGTAAACTCAGCCCCTGCTCCAGGGCTCATGCAAGGCCAAAGTACAATCCAGCCCAGGCCAGAGGGAGTGACGAGGAACCTATCCCAGGGAAGAGCAGGCAGGCAGTTCCTCAGCAGCTCCAGGCCAGTGCCAGCCCACGGCCAGCTGTCAGGCCTCCTAGCCCTGTAGCCGAAGCAGGGAGAGTGCAGAGCCAGCTGTGACTAGGCCTGCTAGTCACTGGCTCCACAGGCCAGGGTAGGAGTTCTGTGACTCCTTCAGTTCCAGGTCCCTAGGTGGGCCCCCTCACCACCTTGCACCAGAGAAGAGCCCCTGAAGGAGTCCCCTCTGATATGAGCTGAACTGGGGAGGGGGACTATGTCCACTCCTGGGCAGGGGAGAGGAGAAGCAACCCTTAAGTGTGAGGGGCCAGCAGCCAACCCCAGCTTGGGGACCCAGGAAGAAAGAACTGAAATGAGACAGAGGGAAAGATGAAGGGAGCTGGAACAAGCCAAGCACTTAGTAAGACATGCATGAGAAGAGGTATGGGGTCAGGCCAGGAAGCTTGTGTGGGCCCCAGGGGTGCAGCCTTAGTCCTTTTTTTTTTTTTTTTTTTGGAGAGGTTTTTGCTATAGGGCGCGTGCGCTCACCAGAAAGACAGAGAGAGACAGAGAGACAGAAAGCGAGAAATCACCCCCCAGGGGAGATGGCCACGCCACAGTCCCTTCTCCTCCATTCTCCTTCGGGATCTTGGACACTGGCATGAGTTTAAGCCACCAGGTGTGGGACTCGAACTGCGGTCGACTATGTGGGAGTCCAGCGACATAGCCATTATGCTAATTGCTGGTCTTTAGTCCTGATTCCCTACAAGGCCCACAGCTCCTGCCTCCATGCTGATTCAGCCCAGTGGGCTCTGCTCACTCCCTCTGGCCTGGGCAGGATTGCACATTGACCTTGCGTGAGCCTTGGAGCAGGGGCTGAGTTTACTAACCAGGGCCCATCCGGGGGGGGGTGGGGTCAGGTGGGCCCTTAGTGCCAAATGGTTTTTCTCTTAGGCCACGGAACTACTGGGATGTCTTGGGAGCCGTGCTGTGTCTGGCACTTTGAGAGGTGAGGGTACCCATTGAGAATGCCAGACTGCCCTAGACCTGCCCGGCACAGAGGAGTTGGCCCAGAGCACCCTCCTCCAGCCCTTGCCTCTGGCCAGTAGCAGGAAGGAGGCCAGTCCTGCACACGTGGACTGGAGACATGGGCAACTCTGACTGCTGGGTGGGCCCTTGTTCTTAAAATCAGCCCCTCCCCAGCCAGCCTTGCCTCCAGACACCGAGTCCAAACACCGAGCCTCTGAGCTCCACCTGCCCAGAAGCACCTGTCTGGCCCGCCACACAGGAGGGAAGCAGAGCTCAGACAGCCCGGACAGCTTCCTGGCAGAAAGGCGTGGCCATCCCAGTTCTGGGGCAGGAGACCCTATAGAGAGGCCTGGTCAGTCAGCTCCTGAGAAAGGAAGTGTCTCTGTCCCCAGACAGGACGGCAGCAGAGGGGCATCACCATCATCACCCCCACCTTCCGAGCATGCTCTGCCCCAATCTTTCCACCCCACCCAGCTCTCCTTCAAACCCCATCGCCCAGCCATATACAATTCCATCATACAGGGGCCAGCAGATGGTGTAATGGTTACATCACTGGACTTCCACATAGTCGGTTGCAGTTCTAGTCCTGGACCCAGCGGTTTGAAACTCATGCCAGATGCCTGTGTGTGCCCAAAATCCCAAGAGGAGAATGGAGGAGAAGGGATTGTGGCATGACCAGCCCCCCCCGGGGGGAGGTGATTTCTCACTTTCTGTCTCTCTGTCTCTCCAGCAAGTGCATGCACCCTGTAGCAAAAATCTAAGAGGGCTGGCAGGTGGCGTAGTGGTTTAGGGCGCTGGGCTCCCGCACAGCCGACGGCAGTTCAAGTCCCAAACCTGGCAACTTGCTTTCTCACTTTCCCTCTTTCTCTCTCTGACCCTCTCTGGTCAAATTTAAAACACTAAAAATAAATACATAAAGTTAAATAAAATCATCCTTTTTAAAAATTAATTAAAAACAAATCTCTCTAAGAAAAAAGAGAAAAAAGGATTTCTCTCCTACAAGCCACATTTCACACGGGTGCCCTGCAGTTATGCTCTCCCCGCCCACCTGTGAGCTCTTACTATGCTTTCAAAACCCTGCTCAGAAGTCCCATCTTCAGTGAAGCCATGAACTCCCGGAGTTCATCACGTTCTTCCTGGGCCTTCGATGGGCTTTTCAAGTACATATCTGAGTCCCGTTAGCCGGGGGGACCCAGCCTGGCACACAGAAGGGCCTGGCACACAGAAGGCCCTCAGGACACAGCTGTCTGACTCGGGGAGGGCCGTGGGGAGGCGCAGGAGTAGGCTGTGAAGCAGATGGCTGTCTGCTCTCGGCCACTGAGCGAAGCCTGGGTTCAACTCACCGAGGTCTGACTATGACTGGGGGTGGTGGGGAGGAGCAGGTTAGGAGTATGACCCCAAACTCCTCAGACTCTGGACTGCAGGGCCTCAGGGGACTGGGCAGTTCTGGGCCCTGCAAGAACCCACAAGCCTCTGACTGTCCCCGGAGCTCCCAGACTGGCCCCAGGGTCTGTGTGTACCCCCTCATTGAGTTCACTTTCTCCATCTGACGGACAGGAAAGCCGGGTGCGTAGACGCCCTGCAGCAGGTGAGAAAGCAAAGGCTCAATGGGAACCAGCAGTTAGCGTAATGGTTATGTCGCTGGGCTCCCACGTAATCAACCGCGGTTCACATTCCGGACCTGGTGGCTTAAAACTCACACCGGGCGCGTGTATGTGTGTGCCCAAGATCCCGAGAGGAGAATGGAGGAGAAGGGATTGCGGCGTGACCATCCCCCCGGGGGGTGATTTTTCACTTTCTGTCTCTATGTCTCTCTCTATCTGTCTGGCGAGCGCACGCGCCCTATAGCGAAAATCTCTCCAAAAAAAAAAGAAAGAAAGAAAGCAAAGGCTCAGGGGTGGCGCTACCCCAAGACAGAGCCCAGAGGGGGTCAGCAGATGACCTGTCCAGAGGCCTGAGCCAGAACCCATACAGGCTGTGCCCAAAGAGGGGTGGTCCAGGGGAGCAGCTAAGTGCAAACAGGAGAAAGAGGTCTTGGGGAGTCATCCTGGACCCAAGTCCAACTGTGACCCACCTGGCTGTGGGACTCTAGACAGCTGACTTGCCCTCTCTGAGCGTTTGCTCAGAATAAAGTCTCAGGATCCCTGCGAGGGCTGGCCCCTGCGTGGAGCCTGCATGCTGTGGAACCCCAGCTTGCATCCCTCACATGCAGGCTCCCAGCTCTCTCAGTCCCCACCTCCAGCCCTGGCCTCAGGCCTCATAGCCAGCCCGGCTGCCTGCAGGTGACTCGGCCCCAAAGCCTGTGGAGCTGGGGTGGGGGAGCAGATTTGTCACGGTGTAACCAGAGAGTGTCTGGGGGCTCCATGCCAGTGCTCCAGCTGGGGCCAATGCCCACACTCCCTCCTCACAGCTGTCGGGGGAAGCTCAGAGACAAAGCAACCAGGGGCCCCCTACTTGTGCGGTGGTGGGGGGGGTAGGGCTGTGTCTGCTCAGGGATGAGAGGGGGATTCCATGCCAAGGGAGGACCAGGATTATTATGAAAACCCCACAGCCTAAGTCAGGGGGAGTCACGTTTTGCCACTGATTAGCTGGGTGACCTCTGGCAAGTCGCTTACCCTCTCTGCGCTTCGTTTGTTCCTCAAGGGTCACATTACCTACTTTTGCAGGCTTGACATGAAGATCAGCCAGACCCCAAGTCAGCGCCGGCCCAGTGCCTGGCATGCTGTACCCTGAAAGGCCAATGTCACCTCCTGTCTTCCCCTTCCCTGTCCCCCTTTGTCACTTCCTCTTTGCTAGCATTTCCTCCACGGGGGTGAAAACTAACAGGTGGATCAGGCGGAAGGCCCAGAGCACCAAAGGTAGTCAACTTAGTCTTTGGGAAGGCCAGGTAGGGAGAAAGGGCAATTGGGAGGAACAAGTCAGCCAGCGCTGTGGCCTCGCCTCGGCCTCTGAGGCCCCGCCCACTGCGCCCCGCCCTCTCAAGCCTTGGTCTTCCTAGTGTTCGCTCCGCTGCGTTCTCCAGCTCATTCATCATGCATTTTTGTCTCACTGCGAGGGAGAGACAAGGCAAGGCCCCTCATAAGGACAGCTGTCTCCCCGTCTTGCTAAAGTGTGCCCAGAGTCCCTGAGAGAATGAGGGGGAAAAGCCCCTGTTAGAGGTCCCTGGAGGCAGAGGCCCGATCCCAGCCCTTCATCCTGAACCACCCTTCGCTCCTGCCCAGATGCCCCGCGGCGCCGGCACCGGCCCAGTGAACTGGGCTGCCCTGTAGGAGAGAAGCCCGAACTCCATGAGCCCGGCAGGATACATGCTTTTCCTACCGCGCTCCACCCCGGCCTGCGGAAGCGCCAGCCCTCTCCGCGGTGCAGAGGGCGGGGATAGAAATTTGGGCTGTGTTCAGGGAAACCAAGTCCCAGTGTCCTGTGCTGAGGTGGCTGAGGACCCAAGGTGAGAGCACCCCCTGGTGGAAGGTGAGGTGCCTGAGGTCTGGTGGGCCCTTCCTCCAGCCAGCACCCACTTACCCAGCACCTACCGCACACCTGGCTGGGAGGGCAGGCAGGGCAGGGAGCAGAGGCAGACGCGAGCACGCAGACGTGCACACACAGAAAGGCACTAAGGACGGTCCCAAGGAGGGGAAGTGGGGGACTCTCTGGAGGAAGCCCACCAGTGGAAATCTGGATGATGAGTTAGCCTGGCAAAGAGGGCAAGGAAAGAGAGCTCCTTGGGGAGAGCGGCCACTCCTACCACCTGGGGATGACCAACAGCAGGGCCTGTCCTTGGTAGCTGCAGGGGGTCAGGCTGACCGCAGGCAGGGACGAGTACTGAGATGTTGCCTCCAGGGGCCAGGCCGTGATGACTCAGAATCCTCGGCTCTCCAGCACTTTACTGAGGGCCAAGAGCCCTCAGTAGGTTTTAATAGGGAGGTGGCCTGATCAGATTTGTAGTCTAGAAGGATCCCTTGGGCCCAACCCTGCAGCATAGTGGCTAAGGGAACAAGATCCCACACGGCCAACTGCAGTTAAAATCCCAGCCCTGGCAGCTTAAAATACACACAAGGCGCATGTGTGTGCATGAGCAAACTCCCAGAAGAATGGAGACGTGGAGGAGAAGGGATTGCAGGGTGACTATGACCCGCTGGGGGTGCTTTCTCCTCTCCCTTTCTGTCTCTGTCTCTCTCTGATGAGTGTCCATGCCCTCTAGCAATTAAAGAAAGGC
>NW_006159842.1:1444206-1445027 GCF_000334495.1 Tupaia belangeri chinensis | reverse complement strand
AGAGGGAGAAATGAAGGAAGGAGGAAGAGGACCCTCAGCCCCCAGAGTAGAGAATAGCTTGGAGGTGGGGTCCAGGCTGGAGGCAGAGGCTGGGTGGGGCGGGTTAGCGGTAATGGTGACGGTGACTGTGACGGTGCCGCTGCGGCTGGCCCCGGCAGGTGGTGGCACAGGAGATGGAGAAGCCCTTACCCGAGAGCTGCTCAGGCAGAAGCAGCTGCATAAGAACCCACGGAGCCCACAGCAGGGTCTGCCACAGGCATCCCTCTTGCCCAGTGCCAGACCAGTGCCTGGAACACGACAGACCCTCCAGGCGCACCATCCATGTTTGCTAAGCTGAAGGAGAAGCAGAGTTGAAGGTTGTAGAAGGATGCAGGAAGGCTTGAGGATAAAGGAGGGCATGGGAAGGACATTACGGCACATGCCAAAGGGGGCATGGTTTAACCAATCACAGTGTCCCAGCCCAACGGGTCTGCAGAACAAGAGGCAGTGCCAGAGTAGAGTCCAAGGATGAGCCTGGCCCCCTGACTCCCTGTGACACACACGCACACACACAGCCAGCTCCTGGAGCCTGTGACTCCCACGGACAGCCCTGTGGCAAGCAGTGCCCTCTTAACAAGGCTGCAGCTCACCAGCTGTGGATGGACGGATGGCTGCTGGAACCAGAGCCTTTGCAGAGACCTCCCTCCAAAGGCCAGGGGCTGGGGCCAGAAAGACACTACAGACTGAGCTGGAGCCAGGCTGGTGCTGAGGCCCCTGCCAGATACCCACTCCTTCAGGGCATCGGGATGGAGCAGAGAGTGGCAGGTGCCTGTCAGTCCCAC
>NW_006159842.1:1442491-1443441 GCF_000334495.1 Tupaia belangeri chinensis | reverse complement strand
TCCGTGATGTGTATTGCAAACTGCAGTTCAGCGTCTCCATTCAGGGGCTTTCTGTATTTAATGATATAGAGTGTGGTGGGGAGGAGGAAGGAGAGGAAGGAGCATGTACGTTTCCTCCTCCGTCCCTTCCTCCCCGGCGTGTAAAGGGCAGACGGGAGAAATGGAGGGACGCAAAGGGCCTGATGCTCTCTCTGATTCACACGCCAAACCTGAACAGGCAGAAAGCAGGGCGTCCCTGGCCACACGCTCGCTGGGTTTCAGTGGCCTCTGGGTCTCCGGGAACAGGCGGATCCAGCTCAGACTGAGCAAGAGGAGGCGACGGACCCTAGCAAACCTCCCAGGCCCCTTTCTGCCGAGATGCAGGATGTGGAGTAACTGGCAACCCGCGAAGCAAGCCGAGGGGCTCTAACAGCCCTGTTTCTCCCCTATGGAGCTGGCACTCCGGGGGCAACGAGACAGTGGCTGCAGAGGGCGGGCTCCTCCCCTCACCTTGGACAGCGGCCTTCGACGTGTTTCAGCCCCTCTGAAGCAAAGAGGCGTGGTTTCCCCAGGAGTCCCTCCCCTCCCCAATCTCGCGCTCCCACCTTCTCCCCGCATACTCACCCTCTCTAGAGCCGGGAGGGCAAAGCACAATTAGTTCATTTGCTTGTTTAATTGGGTAGGAAGGGGAAGGAAATTAAACCTCAACAGGAATCTTCCCTGCAGGGCCAGAAATGGAATGAGCGAGTGGGACCCCAATTCTGAGCACCCTCCTCCTGCCCTGCGTCCCTCACCTCCAACCAAGCTCCATGGCCCAGATCCCAGGATCAGAGCAAGGTCTGGGTTTACCAGGCCCTGGGGAGCCAGAGGATAAGGCTCTGTCCCACCTGAACTGGGGCAGCTCCCCTTGTGCCCCAGCCTGGTGGGGCAGGGAGGGGTGCAGAGGTGGGGCGCTGCCTCCGGGGCTGTGG
>NW_006159842.1:1389234-1442460 GCF_000334495.1 Tupaia belangeri chinensis | reverse complement strand
GCTGCCTCTCTGACTGCCTGGCTCATTTGAGTCTCTCTCTGTCTCTCTCTCTCTCTGATTCTCTTCATTGATTTCCTGGTTCCAGAAAAGCCCCTCCCCGAGGGGGGCCCAGGCAGCATGGCCAGGGTCCTGGGGGGCGCCGTGGCCACGGTCCTCATCTTGGGTGTGGCCCTCGCCATCTTTTTTCTGTATTGCCGACAGCAGAAGAGCCAGCTGGGTCTGGACGGGGACGGGGATGGGTGAGTACTGGCAAGCCTCTGCCCACCCACACTGCCCTGGGTTCCCCATCACTGACACACCTGAACTTGTAGAAGCTTGGGGACCTCTCCAAGGGCTTCCCCAAAGCTCCTGTGAGGGGGAGGGGCATTAACCCCTGGCAGGAAGGGCTGACCCTAAAAGGACTTGCCTAGGTCAGGCACTGGCCCCATGTTTCCGTGGCAACTGCAAGAAGTGGCTGCGTGCCTACACTTGAGAAAGCTGAGGCAGAGAGGTTCAGTAACTTCCCCAAGCTGACCTCCTAGCTACCGGCAAAGGTGAGAGTGAGCCCAGGATCAAAGGCAAGGGAGGCCTGACGTGTCTGGGGGCGCCCCGAACCTCAGTCCTCACAGGAAGTGACATGTACTGCCACGTTTTAAAGCTATCAGAATGAGTGCAGGGGCCAGCAGGTGGCACAGTGGTTGAAGCACTGGACTCCCACATGGCTGACCACGGTTGGAGTCCTTGACTCAGCGGCTTGAAACTCACACCAGGCATGTGTGCGCCTGCCCAAAATCCCAAGAGGAGGGTAGAGGAGAGGGAATTGCAGCATGGCCATCCTCCCCCACGCCCACCCAGGGGGGCTGATTTCCTGCTTTCTGTCTTTCTGTCTCTCCAGCAAGTACATAGGCCCTAGAGCAAAAAAGTTCTCTAAAAAAAATAAAATGAAAATGAATGCAAAGATCCAGGAGGACACCTTAAATAAAGATGAGGTGAGAATGACTGCTTTCCCGTCGGGCCCAGGCTCTGACGCAGCACAGGTGCCCACTACTGACCTTGTCGCTACTCCGAGGGTTGGTGGCTTGTTCCTTGTGGACTTTTGCATTTGTTTTCACTTTAAAAATACGGCACTTGGGACCAGCACTTAGTGTAATAGCTATGTCGCTGGACTCCCATGTAGTCGACCGCAGTTCAAGTCCTGGACCTGGTGGCTTAAACTCACGCCGGGCACGTGTGCATGCGTGCCCAAGATTCTGAGAGGAGAATGGAGGAGAAGGGATTGCGATGTGGCCATCCCCCCTGGGGGGTGATTTCTCGCTTTCTGTCTCTCTGTTTCTGTCTTTCTGGCGAGCGCAAGCGCCCTATAGCAAAAACTTCTACAAAAAAAAAAAAAAGGCACTAAATAGTAATTATTGTGAAGACAGATTTTTGGCACCCCCATACTTTGCACCCTGGCCCTGGATGAAGGCCCTTCTGCATCCTCTGGGTCTCCCACTGTCCCGAGTGCTGGGAACCCTGAGACTCACATGGTTCATATAGGGCTGGGACAGGCAGGATGAGCTGAGCTGGGCCAGGGCAGAGACATCTGGGGAAGACAGCGGGCACTCTACATCTAACCCACTCTGCTGAGTGGCCCATCCCGAGCTCTGGCCACCCAGGAGGCTGACCAGGGGCAGAGCCTGGGCCCCCACGTCAGGCAGCCTGGCAGGGCAGGCTGACACTCCCAAGCTGACCTTACCATCATTTGCCCCCCAGGTCTGAGCTGCCCTCCTCCCAGAAGATAGACCTGCCTCTGGACAAGGAGAGCCACCTTGCACCTGAGGATGTCCAGGTGGGCCTGGGGTGGCAGATAGTACTCCCCTGGACTGGAGGACTGGGAGGAGGTGGAGATGGCCCCAGGGAAGCAGGTCTACCTGAAGGCAGAGGTGTCTGACCTCCGTGAGCCGGTTCCCACAAGGCCGTGCTCCAGGCCTCCTGGCCCCGTGCTGAGAGATAAGAGACTAGAACCCCAGGCTCTCTACCCAGAGGCCCCAAGGAAACTTCTTCCTCCACCTCTCAGTTCATTCATTCATTAAAATAAAAACCAAATAAAGGCCACCAGAGGGCGTAGCAGTTACATGGCTGGACTCCCACATGGCTGACCACAGTTCGAGCCCGGACCAGGTGGCTTAAAACTCAGGTCGGGTGTGTGCGTGTGCATGCCCAAAATCCCAGGAGGAGAATGGAGGAGAAGGAATTGTCCCATAGCTACCCACCCTGGGAGGTGATTTCTCACTTCCCCTTTCCCTGTCTCCATCTATCTCTCTCTCTGACGAGTGCATGCATCCTACGACAAAAACCTCTACAAAAAAAAAAAAAAAAGTCTCTGAGCACCCATCAGGTTGCTGGTCCCTGTAGAGCCACCAAGGTTAGAGACTCAGGGTGCACTTGAGCCCTCCCAGACGGCACCAGTACAGTGACAGGGGTGAGGAGGGGTGAGTACCAACAGGGGTGGCCACTGGGGAGTGGAGCGCCAATCCATGAGGGCTGCCTGGAGCAGGGCATGCAGAAGCCCTGCAGCACTCACCCCTTCTCTTCCAGAGCCTCCACCTGGAGCCAGGGATGCAGCAACAAGAAGAAGAGGAGCTGCAGAAGCTGCCACCCTACTACGACATGGGGGTCTCCCCCTCCTCCTGCCCCTTGGTGAGAACTCTGAACCTTGAGGACAGGGCCCCAGCCCAGCTCCACCCAGCCTGGCCTGCCTTCAAGGGAAGGAGGACAAGGGAGGCTGAGGAGGCCTCAGGGCAGGGTGGGTACAGGGAGGCCCACCCAAAAGGGAGCCTCAGCCTCCCTGAGGTCATCACTGCAGGTGCCCTGGGCAAAGGGGGTGTTGGACACTGAACAGGCTGGAAGGGGACAGTGAGATTTCTGAGGAGGGGTAGTCTCAGCCCCAGGTCCGACTGTCCCTCCCCTGAGCCTTGTTCCCAACTCTGTACCCTGCACCCCAGCCCCCCATTTGCCAACAACCACACAGAAAGCCAGCCACAGCTTTCCTGCTGGCCTCACTCCCGGCAGCTCAGAGGGCCTGCATCCACTTGAATAGCTGCCACCTCTGCCCACGGCCCTCTCCTTTGAGCAGACTTGGGGACCGAGGGTGTTGCCCATGCAGTGCCAGCCCAGAGACCCAGGCCAGACCGCCTGGGCCCAAAGATAACACGCTCTCGCCTGGCACTGGTGGGAGAGCTGAGCCTTTGTCTCCATGGAATGCTGTCCTCCCTCTTGGCTGGAAGTCCAAAAGCAGGCACCTGGAGGTGCCAAATTCTGCCCCCTGAGAGGCAGCATTGCCTTCCCAGGGTGCTGAGCCCAGAGGGACACCCAACCCCCATTTCCTCTGTTGGGGGCCCAGCGTTTGTTATTCCTCCGCCAGCCTAGAGGTTTGGAGGGGACTGACCTCGCTATACACTCAGCCATTCCTCCCACTCAGCCCTCCTCCTTCCCACGTGAGGGCACCCTGTGCTCCAGGCTGCACTGCGTGGCCCTGCCAGGCCCCTCAGAATGGCAGTGTGCTCCCTCTCTGTGAGCGGCCACCGTGTGTGTGGGACTCCATGGCTGAGCGACTTGCTCATAAAGTCTACCGGTTCCAAAGAGCATGCTCAAGGTCCAGCAGGGGAAGCTCTGCCTTTACTTACATAGGGAGCCCCTCTGCTGGTCGGGCATAGAATGGTGGGTGCCACCATGAGCCCAGGCCCACGGAATCCACGTGGCAGCTCAGAGAGCGCAGGCCTCACCCACCAGATCTGCACAGAGCCCTGTCTCCAAGGCGGGATCTGGGTTCCGTGTACGTTGTTTGAGGGTGACAATGATCAAGTTATGATCCGCAGAGCAGCCAGAGCTTGTGCCTTGATTCGGGGCCTCGGATCTGGGGTGTGGATATGGGAGGGAGGTGCATGCCCCCAGAATGGCCCAGCCACGAGCTGATGCCATGAGGTACAGGAGCGGTCACAAGATGTTCATGAGACCTAGCGAGAGTCACAGCTGGGTCTCAGGGAAATGGGGTGAAGAGCAAGGGGGAGGAGAGTGAGGGAAAGCAAAACAGCACCCACCATGGTGTGTAGTCATGCTGTAATCTCTTCTCCTCCATCTCTCCCTCCTTGGGAGGTTTTGGTCAAATGCACCAAGTGTGTTTTTCAAACCACCAAGTCTGGGACTTGAACCTTATGGTCAGCCATGTGGGATCCAGCTCACATAACCACCAGGCCATGGGCTAGCCTGAGACTCACTGTTGCTAGATAACAAAGCCATACCCTGCTCAGGCGTCTCTAAGTCAGCCTCCTCTGGCGGGCTAGTCAGTGGCCTCACAGGTCAGAGTTGTTGCTGGAAAGAAAAGGGGCAGAAGGGGGCCTGGGAGTGGGGTGGAGGCCGCAGGGAGAAGGCGGATGGAGTGAGCAGTTTGGAGGGCACAGAGGACTTCCCGGGCTCCCCCAGAGAGTGGGCCCAGGCTCAGCGTGGTAATCAGGGTGATGTAACCAGACAGCTGCAGTGGCCTAATCCCTGCTGACGACTTCTGGGTCTTGCTCTGTGCCCGCAGCCCCCTCTCCCTGCCTGGGAGCCCCGCCCACAGCGCCAACTCAGGAACAGCTCCCCACACTCGCTCAGCCCTCCCCCCCCTCCGCCTCCTCTCCTCTGCTGTGTCCAACTGACAAACAGGGGACAGGATGGACACCCGATGAGCTTATTTATCCAAGGGCCACCTGGGGCAAAGAGCATTGCGAGTCCACCTCTTCCCACCAGCCATGGGCACCCAGGGCAAAGAGAGCAACTTCCCCCGTGTCCAACCCAGGAGCCCGGCGATTAGGACAATTAAGGCGTCCGCTGGACAGATGCTCGTCAGAACGGCCTGTGGGGTGGAGAGCGGAGGTCACCAGGGAAGGGAAGCTGGCGTCCTGGGAGACTCTGTGCTGCTAAGAGAAGTGCAATTCCTGTTAGCTTACAGAGCAATTACTGGGCCGGGAAAGGCTTTCTCCCCAGCGCTAGGATTTGTTGGCAGTGTGGCTTGTACACAAGTCACATTATTGATGTTGTCAACAATTCTCCCTCCCAAAGAGTCGTCAGTCACAGGGAGCCCGGCAGAGAGCAGGCACTAGTCCCTGAGACAAGGCTCCAGACAGGCTTGCCTAAGCTCCTCAGCCCCAGCCCAGGCGGGCCCAGGCCCCACATGCACCAGATCCCTGCTGCCCTCACTCAGGGGTCTCCCTAAGGCTGTAGCACTTCCTTCCATTTCCAAGGTCCCTGGGCTAGAAGCCCCCACGGGCAGCCGACACCAGGTGGAGAGCCGGGTGGGTATCGGCTAGTCTCCGGGAGGACTCCCAGAGCACCAGGCTTTGTGAAGAGGCAGGAAGGGGAGGTGCCGCTTTCCCTTTAAGGAGAGGGGCTTCCATTTCCTCAGTCTCCTGAGCGCAGGGAGGCCAGGCTAGAAGCAGCAGACTGGACACTGTGACCTTTGAGGGGATGGGCTCTGTAGCTACCATTTCAGTGCATGCTCCCCAAGAAGCAGATGGCCAGGTGAGAACAGACAGGTGAGAGTCCATGGGGAACACCTGTGCAGGTAACTGGAGCGAGCCAGGGTGGGCTGAGAGAGCCCATGTTAGACCACAGTGCCGACCCATCACCCAGAAGACGGGGGAGAGAAGGAGGCGGAGTGGGAAGCCTCAGGATGGTCGTGCTGTGGCCAGGCAGGGCACAGCCCTTGAGCCATTGCTGCTGTCAGAGGCTCCTCGGGGTCCCACAGGAATGGGCCTGGGCTACGGCCCCAACACATTCCAACAGTGGCTGGAGGCGGTCTGGGAGAAGTGGGGCCTCGGCACAGACTCCAGGGCTCCCAGGGAGCAGGCAGGGCTGCAGCCAGCGCTGCTCCCACCAAGGATGTGAGCCACACGTGTCCACAGCTGTCACCGTGCCCCCCAGCACCATAGAGATCCACTAGGCCATCCAGGTCCAGGGGGCAGCTCCTCCATGGTTCAGGGTCCTGCGGGATGAGCCCTGTGGCTACAGGAAACCTCAGGCCACCAGGGCTCATCCTCCCCTTTGCACACCACTCTAAGTTCACCTACTCAGCTATGCCCTCACCAGGGCTGTGTGGCCAGCCTGGTGGCATGACCCAAACATTCATTCCTGGGGGCTCTGAGCCCTTGAACAACACACACTTCTTGGGCCAGAGGTGCTGCTGTCCCTTCGCAGTTAGAACAAGAGAGGCACACAGTAGGCTAGGGTGGGCTCTTCTCATATCCCTCCCCACCCCGCTGTGAGGCAGCACCTGACTTCCACCCGCTGGACAGTCAGCGAACCTGGCCAAGGGGTGCAGACTCCCCCACTGGGTCCCTAGGAGTGTCTTAGTCTGTTCTCTGCTACTATAATGGGACGCCAGTGACTGGGCAATGGGATTGAAGTGAGGTCATCCTCATGGGAGGTGCTTTCTCATTTTCCCTCTCTCTCCCTAGCAAGCACACACACACCCTTTACCAAGTTTTACTAACTCATTTTTTCTTTTTAGAGAGGTTTTTGCTATAGGACGCATGCGCTCGCTGGAGACAGAGAGATAGAGAGAAATTACCCCCAAGGGGGGATGACCACATTGCAATCCCTTCTCCATTTTCTCGGGATTTGAGGCACACACACACGCACCTGGCATGAGTTTTTTAAGCCACCAGGTCTGGGACTCAAACCATAGTAGACCACATGGGAGTCCAACAAAGTAATCATTATGCCATTTGTTGATCCCAACGAACCATAGTAGACCACATGGGAGTCCAGCAAAGTAATCGTTATGCCATTTGTTGATCCCAACTAATTTAAAAAAAAAAAGAAAGCAAGCAAAGCAAAAGCAAAAGCGGACAAGTGGACAAAAGAAAAAAGAAAAAAGAAAGAAAGAAAAGCAAAGCAAAAGCAAAAGAGGACAAGTGGAGTCACTTTTACCCCCTCTGTCGATCCACCCATCCATCACAGCTCCACCCTCACGGCCCAGTTACCTCTCAGCCCACCTCCCAGCACTGTGCATCGGGGATTAAGTTTCCAGTACGTCACCTTTGGGCACACATGTGAAACGTAGCAGGAGTAAGTGGGGCCACTCTGTGTTCATTCTTGGTTCCTAGACCCCTGAGTTGTTCTATTGGGAATGCAGCACCACACAGAGGCTTTCCAGAGTACGGCCACCAAGCTGGCGTTCAACTGGCATTTAGGGACTGTCCCAGCAGCTGCAATTGGTGGAGCCCACGGCAGTTCATGCTGCTATAACAAAACGCCATCGGCAGAGTGGCTCATCAATAGCACAGGGTATTTCGTACAGTTCTGGAGGCTGGGAAGTCCACGATCGAGGTGCCTTCTGGCATATTTGGTGTCTGGCTGGCAAGCTGTTCTTTGGCCCGTAGACAGTGCCTTCCCTCTCTATCCCCAAATGGTGGAAGGGAAATAAACTGGGGGGGCCTCTTATAAGGGCACTAATCTTGTTCACCTCCCAAAGGACTCCCCAATACCATCACCCTGACAGGATTTCAGCATATGAATTCAGAAGGGGGCTGGGGGCAACATTCAGACCATATCATCAACCATCTTCTGTTTTGGGGGACTTTTTAGAGGTTTTTGCCTTAGGGCATGTGAGCTCATGGGGTGGGGGCTGGGGGGGGGCTGAGACCATGAGAGGGGAAGAGAAAAATCATCACCCTCTAAAGGGAATGGCCACCCCAGAGTCCCTTCTCTATTCTCTTCCTGGGGTCTTGGACATGCATACACATGTGCCTGGCCTGAGTTTCAAGCCACTGGGTACAGGACTTGGACTGCAGTCAGCCATGTAGGAGTCCAGCAATGTAACCGCTATGCCATCTGCTGGTCCCAGCATCAACCATCTTTAGGCTCCATCTGGTTTCTGTAGGGGTCAGGCTGGTCAATTAAATGGTGGATAGGAAGCACCGCCCCTGAATCCTTTAGGTCTTACGATGACAGTAATATCTGCCGTCTGCCCCCAACCTGAGGACAGCATCATGTATGACCTCTCTTGCTTGGTTGTGGAGTTCCAGAAGTTGCCACTTGTCTCCTACCTCATAGACCAAGAAGCCAATGTGGGGTTGGTATGACGATCCCAGTCCGGCACTGTGGCCTGGGGGGAACTCCTGCCCCCAGCAGTGCCTTTGCCCTGTCCTCTGGGGTCCTTGCCAGGGTGAGGAGCCCCACGCTCTGACGAGCACCCCAAGTCCATGAATTCGTGCTTATCCGCTTTGTTCTGACCGCTTTGATCACCAACCTTCAAAATCTAACTCAGGCATACCCACCTGGGCTCTGCAGTGCAGGTGAGTGGACCTGCTGTTCCTTACTCCACGGGAACTACTGTCTCCTCATCAGAGGGGGGACCGCCTGCCGGCTCACAGGAAAGGGGCTTCTGTGGTGTCTTCTAGAACGGGAGGGAGGGAGGGGCGTTAGCTCTTACTGGGATGGTGGGCCACCTTTGCATGCTCGGAGGGTCTCCTCCTCGGGGGTCTCCATCCATTCATTCTCACCAGTTTCAAGCACCAGGTTCCCCAAGCAGGACCCTTACCTTAGCACGACAAGCTGGCCTCGGCGGAGTCCCCTGGAATCTTTGGCTCTCGCCCTCCAGTTCCGTGCCTGCCCCGCAGCTGGGCCCAGTCCTCCCCTGCAGGAGACGGGCCTGTTTAGAAGCTGCCAAGGTACCTCTGGCCCTCACGTTAGCCTTGCACTGTGGCTGGCACTTGGGTTTTCGTCACCCACGTGCTGGTGCCATGGCAACCTCGTCCTACCTGCTGACTCTGCCTCCCAGGCCTTGGTTCCCGAGTGTCTTTGTGACACCTGCACCACCCTGTACCTGAAAGGTTCCTCCACCAGGTGTTTTCTCGGGTCACCCCTGGTGAAATCCGGGGCTACTGCTTTGGGCAGGACTTCCCTGGGAGGGGTCCTTCATGTGGCAGGCACCGAGGGAGCCCAGCCCAGCCTCTGTCTTACCTTTGGCCACCTCCTCCCCTGCTCTCTGTCCAGCTTTAAGACAGTCTATCAAGGCCACAGGCAAAGTGCCAGGGCTCCCTGGTACCCCACGACCTTGGAAGCTATAGAATAAACCCGAGAACGTACCCCCACCTGGATAAGATGGTTCCAAACCTCCACCCTTTGCCATCGTGCCCCGATCTCCCAGGTCCCTGGGGAGGTCAGCACCAACGTGGCCCACATCGCCGGGGCTCAGGTGAGAAGCGCCTACCTCGGCTCATAGATGGCTCCTCCTGACAGCCTCACTGAGGGGAGTCCAGGCGGCCCCAGGGCACCCCGGCCTCCCTGTGGCCTGAAGTTCCTGTCCCCAGACATGCTCAGGGTGTTGGGCAGAACAAGAGCTGGCCCCATCCTGCCACGTGCCTGGGTGTGGACTGAGGACTCAGTCCATGGACCCAGCCCCGCCTCGGCAGGAGGGTCTTGACCACTTCCCACCTGCAGGGCTTCCCGCGGTGGGGTCAAAGCCTCTGCTACCCCCAGCGGGCTCTGGGCCCCTCCCGGAGCCCTTTGTCCCCCGACTCCTGCTCACACACCTTCTCGCTCTATCTGCCCTCCCAGCTCTCTGCCACCCTGAGACCTTCTGGCTGGGAGTCGGTTCCCAGACCTCCTGTCTGTCCAGCCCTTTCCCCTTCCTTCTGGAAAAAAAGGTGTCTCTTCTACCCCCAGCTCCAGGCTCTGGAAGCCAGAGGGCTGAGAGAGGAAGAGGTGTCAGCGTGTGACTTCCACATTGCAGAAAGCGGGAGCTAATCTTAGCCTGGCCCCGTGTCCCTGACTATGGCTTGGCGGAATACTTGGCCTTCCCTGCTGCACAGTTGGCCTAGCCCGGGGGAGATAGCCGGCCGTAGCCTAGGTCATAGGGGTCCCCGTCTGAGGGCATGGGCCCTCGTCCTGCCCCAGGCCCAGAGCCTTGAGCTGAGGAGGGGGAGGTGTGAGGGAGGTGCAGATGTCAGAGCCGGTGGGGCCTCGGCAATCTCAAGCCACTCTCACATTTTGCTAAAGAGGAAACTGAGGCCCTGGGAGGGAGAGGGCTTGGCAAGCCTCAACACAGGTTGTCAGTGGAGCTAACGCCCACGGGGGTGGCAGGGCAGCTACTGCCCTTCACCTGGAGGTGGCCCCTGCCCTCAGAGGACACTTACTCTAATCATTTCCAAGTCAAACTAAGATTTGAAGTAATGTGGACTAGCTGGGGTGGAGCCTGAGCCCAGGGTTCTAACAAGAGTAGAGCTCGCTGCTGTTCCTTACTTTACAAATGAAAAAACCGCTCAGGGTCCAGACAGTGGTGCAGGTCAGGGAGGCTGCTGGTTTCACCCTGAGACCCCCTGAGCACAGCAGACACGTGTGCCACAATCCAGGGCTGGCTGGAGCTGCAGTGGGTCCTGTGTCCACACCTTGTTGAGAGTGCTTCTCTCTCTCTCTCTCTCTCTCTATCTATCTATCTATCTCTCTCACTCACAGAAGAAACAAATGAATAAACTTAAAAATAATAATAATAATAAAAAACATCGGGCCAGTAGGTGGTGCTGAGGTTAAGGCAGCTGGATCCTACATGGCCTACTGTGCAATTCGAGTCCTGAATCTGACTTGAAAAACATACCCGATGCATGGGACCAGCAGTTAGCGTAATGGCTATGTTGCTTGACTCCCACGTAGTAGACCGTAGTTCGTGTCCTGGACCTGGTGGCTTAAACTCACGCTGGGCGCATGTGTGTGTGCCCAAGATCCTGAGAGGAGAATAAAGGAGAAGGGATTGCGGTGTGGCCATCCCCTCGGGGGGGGGGGTGATTTCTTGCTTTCTGTCTCTCTGTCTCTGTCTTTGTGGTGAGCGCACGCGCCCTATAGCAAAAACCTCTAAAAATAAAAAATCATACTCGATGAATGTACATATGGCCAAAATCCTGAAAGGAGAAAGAATTGTGGCGTGGCCATTCCTCTTAGAGGGAGATTTCTCTCTCTCTCTCTCTCTCTCTCTCTCTCTCTCTCTCCAGCAAGCACACATGTCCAATAGCAATCTTAAAATATATAGGGATCAGCAGATGGCATAATAGTTACATCACTGGGCTCCCACGTAGTCAACTGCGGTTCGAGTCCTGGTTCCAGCAGCTTAAAATTTATGCTGGGCATGTGTGTGTGCATGCCCAAGATCCCAAGAGGAGACTGGAGGAGAAGGAATTGTGGCATGGCCATCCCCCCGGGGGCCGATTTCTCACTTTCTGTCTCTCTGTTTCTGTCTCTCCAGCAAGCACAGGTGCCCTATAGCAAAAAATCTCTCTCAAAAAAAAAAATATATATATATATGTAAAACTAGGCTCAGATAGGTTGAAAAGTTTGTCTAATATGTCAGTCAATTGACCCAGCTAAAATCCAAAGCCAGGCCCTCTGACTCCCAGTTCCGTTTTATGCCACGACTGATCTGCTCCAAACTTCCCTGTGACCTGGGCCCTCCACTTCCCATCTCTGGGCCTGTCTCTTTCTTCTGCAAAATGAGGGTTGCTGTGCATCACCTCAGCCAAGCACCGCCAGTGCGGGGGCCTCTGCCTACGCTCCATAGCACGTAAATGCTTCGCGGCCCGTTTTTGTAATACCTTCCAGACCTGTCTCTGTCGTCACTGACTGGTTGGGTTTTTGCTTCTCTCTTTTTCTCTCCCCACACACCACAACCCCCCATGGCTCCCTTTCCTCCCTCGGGCACCCACTGCATTCTGCACCTCCCCATCTGACCCTGATGCCTGGCCCCGGGTGCTTCCTGTCGGTCCATGCCCCCTTTACCCCTCCTGCCATCTCTCCCTTCCGCCCCATCCTAGGGCTCTGGCCTGAAGGACACAGATGTCCAGTATGCAGAGCTGGATACCTCCGCCCTAGAACTCATGCCAGGGCCTCGGACCACCCTGCCGGGGCCCGGAGAGGTTGTGGAATACGCCACCATCCAGCTGAGGGTGCCGTAGCGCGTGGGACCACAGGTACCCCATCCAGCTCCACTCTGTCGCCTCCTCCCCCCTTCCTGTACCCTAGCTGTGTGAAGGGCTGCAGGGGTGTGGAGCTGGGGCCTTGGCACTGAGAGGGTGGGGGTGGGCAGACCGTGCAGAAGGAAGACGGACCAGGAGGCCAGAGGTCCAGATGGAAGTTCCAATTTTGCCACCAACTGGTATCCCCTCGAGCACTTAGTTCTCCCTCTCTGAGCCTCAGGTTCCTGACCTGTGAAGCGAGGGGGCGAGGGCTCCCTCCTGCCCCAGCGGGCCTCGTTGTCCTTCTCCCCTTTGTTACCCCAGAAGCCGCCTCGCTCTCACAGCACAGGTGGCCCCTAGCCCTCAGCGTCACGCGGTGCCTGTCTTCTACCAACGGACCCCAAGGCCCCTTCCTCTCCAGCTCCTTGGGCCCAGTGCACAGCTAATTCAACAAACCCTTACTGAGCGCCCGCTCATACCAGGCGTGTTCAGAGGGCTTAGGGTTCAGGGAGGTGCCTGGCCTCGGGGGGCTCTCAGGAGAGTGGACAGATCAGGACCCTGAGCCCCTGGGCTAACGGAGAACTGATGCACGCTGCAGGCGGCAAGCACAGTCCTCTCCATGGATGGCCCTGGAAAATGCTGGGGTTACACGGCGACCACAGAGTAAGGGCCTAGACAGCCACTCGGGGAGCAAGGTCAGAGAGCTTCGGCAACACGTGACCTCCCTGAGGGGTCAAAGGGAGCTGAAGATGCCCCAATGGAGAGTTGGCATCATCAGGCTAGGGACTTGGGCCAAAGGGACCTTCCACTATGGAGAAAAGAGCCTGGGCCAAAGTGGTTTGGGGGTGAGCAGGGCGGGTAGAGATGGAGAAAAGCACTGGACAGAGGAGTTGGACTGGCGGGAGGGCCCTAGTGGTGCCAGGTGTAAGACAGGTCCCACACTGGACCAGCTGGCAGTGCAGAGGTTAAGGTGGCTGCATCCCACATGGCCAACTGCCTGGTTCGAGCCCCAGACCCAGAGGCTTAAAAAACTCACCAGACAAATATGTGTATGCCCAAAACCCCAAGAGGAGAGTGGAGAAGGGCTTGCCAATCCCCGGGGTGCTTTCTCACTCTCTCTGTGTGTCTCTCTCTAGCTAGCACACGTTCCTCACAGCAAACTGGGGGAGAGTGGCCCCCCAATCCAGGAGATGGCAGATCCAGGGAGGGCTGGCCCCAGGCAAAGATCCAGCAGGGGCTTCTCTGGTGGGGCCTGCAGATGTGTCCCACCTGCCAGGAGCCAGCTGGGTCCTGGCCTGGAACCAGCCAGGACTCTGCCCCCTAGATCGCACACTTGTGCCCCCCCACACACACGCCATCTCCACAGCACAACCCCCAGCCTGTCGGAGTCCATTTGTCCTCCAAGCCCTGTTGGATGTGGGGAGTGCAGAGCCAGGGGACGTGGTGCCTCGGAGGGCACACACAGCTGTCCTGGAGAACCTGGCGTCAGAGCTGCTTGGCCCCCTACTCCAGCTGCCCTCCGCTCGCCAAGGAGGACGCCATGGGCACGTGGAAGAGGCTGGGTGCCAGGCATGGGCACCCCCACCTCCGGGTCCCCATAACCAAGGGAGGTGAGCTCAGCTCCTACAGTTTCCTGTGAGGTCTGGGTGCCTGGGGAGAGGCCCAACGGGAGGAAGGGGTGAGGCTTGGAGCTGGGCAGATGTGGGGGGGAGGGCAGAAAGAAGCCATTAATCGCATCAATCCTAATTTGGATGCCCTCCCAGCCTCTCTGAAGTACACGGAGCAGAGCGATATAATCCTGGTGCTCTTGGTGGAAACCCAGGAAGGGAGGGGTCCTGCTGCCCCAAGGGGTACCACCCTGGGCTCCAGGGAGGCCCTCTGTGGGGCCTTGAGTACCCAGGACAGAGGGGAGACTGAGGAGCCGAGTTGGATCCGGGGGGGTGGGGGGACGCGAGTGCTGGGCTGGGAGGAAGGAACTGCTGGGCTGGGACAAGCCCGGGCTGCCAGGAGGCCCCTGTGGCCACGTGATCTCGCTCTCCTGCTTGAGCGGCCCCAGGAGGGCTCCGTGTCAGACAGGAACAGGTGCGCGGTGGGGCGCCGTGTGCAGAGGCCCTCTCCCCCTCATGCCTCCTTGACTGGGGCTCAGATTGGGTCATAGAACCCAAGAAAAGTCCCTGATGTGAGCTCCTCACCTCCCCCGCCCCATCCTTCGGGCAGGTCAATGTCTTCGGAGGAGACCCTGGCCAGGAACTTGCAAGCCCTGGACCCTTAGACACCAACCAGTAGCCAGCCAGAGGGGCCTCCCCCCTGTCCGCAGCAGGGGACAGTGAGTGCAGGGCTGGTGGGCCCCACAGCCTGCCTGCCCCCACCAGGCCCTGCCCCACTGCCTGTCCCTTCTCTCCCGGCAGCCTGGCCCCCTTGTCACCATGTGTCCTCAACCAGTTCCTCTTTCCCACCCGCGTCTCCCTCTCCCTCCCCGGCTGCCTCACTTGCCTGTTCTCATCACACATCTGTTCCTCACCCCTCCCGGCTCCTCTGCCTCCCCACCCCACCCCTCCCCCCTCTCCCGTCCCCTGCCCTTTCATCTCCCCCTTCTTCAGCCCTTTCCCCACTGAAGTTGCCGGTTCCAGGGGCCTCGACTTCAAAAGGAGATCAAAGCTGGGCTCCCCTATCAAAGAGGAGGCTCTGCCAGGAGCACCCCCCATCAGACCGTAACTCTCCCTGACAGCCAGGGTCCTGCATCCTGGCACCCCAGGAAGAGCAGGCTCTGCCAGACCCCTGAGCTGGGTGGAGGGCCCAGCACTCAGGGTTCAGGGAACCAGTCCCTAACCCGCTGTGTGACCTCGGGCAAATCACAGAACCACTCGGACCTAAAGCTACAATAGGGGTGTCCTTGAATTGAAACCTAAAGCTACAATAGGGGTGTCCTTGAATTTGCAGAATTGTAAAGGACTGTTGAGTGGATTAAGGAAGAAAATGCAGTTCAAGACCCAGCACTGCATTGTCTTACACTACTAGTAAGTGCTTAGTAAACGTGCTCTTTGCATCCCAGACTACAAAGTCCTCTGACGTGGGCGTGTGTGGACAGGAGAGCAGAGTTCTGGGACTTCTGCTACTGCCCGCAGAGGCGGGGATCCTGCGTCTCGATTCCGGGTCCCCCTCAACACAGACGACCCACTGGAACCCCATTCTCTCGGCCTGGGCCTTGCAGGGTACAGTGGCCACTTCCAAGCACCCCAGCACCCGCCGTCAGACACATGGCTCTGTCCCCAGACTAGGCTCCCCTGAACCTCTGACCGAGTCTTCATCCTCATCCCCCACCCCCGCCCGGCAGCCCCACATCCCTTAAGTGGATGACAGTGGCGTCTGGCTCGGGAGAGAGCTGGGCCTGAGAGGCCGAGGCTGCGTTTCTGAAACTTTTCTTGGCTCCAAACATCAGGAAACTTCAGGGACTACGTGACTTGAGTAAGTCCTGAAACCTCCCATAGCTTGTTTTCTCATTTGTAAAATAAGGGGTTAGCTGCCTCGAAGCCTCTTAGGAGGCAGACGCAGTACACGTTATAATTTCAGAAAACCAAAGAGCCGGCACTCCAAGGTCCCCGAGGCCTCTCAGGACGGGCTGATCCGTCTGTGCCACTTCCCGCCAGCAGGTGTGAACACTCCCGTGTCTCCATGTCTCCCAGGGCCTCACACAGCCCAGCCCAGGAAGGCCGCTCTGTGGTCCTATTTTATGAGCAAGAGGCTGCAGCTTCAGGAGGTGAAGGAGCAAGGTTCAAGGTCACGGGGTGGTAGGGTGGGGCCAGGAAGATCACCAAGGCCTCGCTCAGGCTCCCCTAGATCCACCTTCTCTCGGGGACTGTCCTTCCCAGCTTGGCAGTGGGCTCGCGGACACTCAGAGCCAAGGTCCACAGATCAAGGCCTGACGCTGCCACTACCCTGCAGCCCGGAACCTGCCTGCGTCCCAGGCCCTTCCCCTGCTCCTCCCTTGGGGGTCAGCCCTTATTCCTCTAATGCCCCTGCCTGACCCCCCTGCCCAGTCCCAGGGCTCCAGATGGCAGCCACCTCCCCATACACTCCTACCCGGCTTCATGGCTCTGCAAACCCCAACATTGACACCAGGGCCTCCCAGGTGCTGAGGGGCTAGACCAGCATCGTCCAGCAGGGCAGGCGGCCATGATGGCAAGTTCTATACGTGCTGTCCCTTGCATGGCCGCTGGCCACAGGAAGCCCTCGAGCACTAGACAGCTACCGCCACTGAAGAACCCGTGGTGTCATTAGCCCACTGTTTTGTCATTTTCATTCAGAGACACACGACAGGAGGTGCCATGCAGGACAGCACAGAGACGCCTCCAGTGTCTCTCCAGGCCTGCTCCTCCCCTGCAGGCACGTCCCCCACAGTAGATGCTTGTGAAGCAGTACCATGGAGGCCGTGGGGTGGGCAGGTGGGCAAGGAAAATTCCTGCCTCCTGAGTTCCCCAGCCCAGGGCAGTCTCCTCCTCTGAGTTCTGAGTGGTCATTGTCCTGAGGTGACTGGTACGGGGCAGGAGGGGACAAGCAGAGGGGGTAGGCTGCCTGAGAAGCCAGTGGTCACCTCACCCAGCAGACACCAAGGTCATGATGTGCAGGCCAGGAGGCCCGCAGCCCTGCACCCCCTCGCAGACCTCCATGAGTGCCCCGGTACTGAGCATGCTCTCTGTTCCTGGGCCCCCTCCACTCCCTAGAGGCGCTTTCTCTCTGGAAGGGGTGAGAAAGGCTCATGAGAGCCCAGAGGTCATGAGACCAGATGAGTGGGGCAGACAGGACCTAGAGCCGCCCCAGAGCTGGCTGGTCTGGCCTCTGCTGTCTGTAGAGGGAGATGCTGAGGCAGGTTGGCTTGGCTCTCAGACCCCTGGAAACTGGGGTGAGCAGGGCTCCCCCTGCTGGGCAGCCCAGGAGCTGTGGCCCAGCCCCACACTGAGGCTGGGGGCCTCCCCATAGGTGTGCTCCCCCAGGGCAGCTGCCACAGGGGTGTGGGTGGGGTGACGGACTCTGAGACACCCACTCCAGGATCAGGGTGGACCCAAGTGGAGGTCAGTTCAGGACCCCAGAGTGAACTTCTCTCCCCACTGGTACCCCCTCCCCTCCCAGAGACAGGCCTAGTCACCACGCCCCATTCCTCTGGAACCCCCCAACCCCACCTCTGCCTTCGGGGCAGAGGACAAACCCACAGGGGCTGTGGAGTTAGACCTGTTGGACCTGGGGTGTTGGGGGTTAACTCCCCTGAGCCTGACGGAGGGGAGAATGAGGACCACCCCCCGTGGAGGGGGCCTGGCCCAGGTCAACTGGGTGGGGGGTGCAGCTTGCGGGCCTGGCTCAGCGTCCAACGTCCTCCCCACTCTCTGCCCTGCCATGCCTTCTTCCTCCTCTGTTCCCTCAGAACTCCAGAACTCCAGGATGAGAACTGCCACCTCCAGAGCTCCCGCCATCTGGAAAGACCCCGACCTGGAGCTGGCCACCCACTGTGCTCAGAACCACTGCGCCAGCCACTGCGCAAGGCTACCCGAGCTCTGCGCCTGCCCTCACTCCCCAACGCAAGGGACACGCCCCCCTCTGCCCACCTGCCTGCTGCATTTCAGCAGCTCAGCGCGGAAGTTCACCCCACACCCCACCTTTGCCATCCTCAGACTTCGCTCCCTCCAGACCCGAATGGGGGTGGTGAATTTGTGAGCCAACAACCGAGAGGGGAGCTCCTGGGCAAACACGCAGTCTAGTGGGAGAGGGTGGGTGAGCCTGAGTGTGTGGGTGTGCACCCCTCCCTGCCACATACCCTCCCTCCTTGTGCTGAAGCTCCAGGCATCTCTGAGCCTCCCAGACTCAGCACCAACCCAGGCCGCCATGCTGAGCCCCTGCCTTTCTGCTCTCACCGGGGAGCTGAGCCCTTAGGAAGAGGCAGTCAACCCCATAAGGTTCTCCTGCAGTTTTCCAGCTCCCCCCCATCACCCCCAAATGCCTCCTACTCTCCACCACCTCAGGCATGAGGGCAGATCCTTTAAAAGGGCCCAAGCAGCTCAGACCAGACCCCAGCCTCTGCAGGCCACTCAAACCAGCAGCACCTCTGTCTGGCCGAGCCTCTTTGCCCACCATCAGGGCTGAGGAGGTCTGGGGCCAGGGGCTCCCAGACCGCAAACCTCTCCTCCTGTTGGGGGTTATGAAGCTTCTAGGCTAAACCTGTTCCAACCTCCCTCTCTGCCAGCCAAGAGAGAGCTATCCCAGAAAGTCGTAGAGAGACCCCACCTTTCAGCACCCTCCACTCTCGGGCCTGGCACAGGTGCATTCCCAGCATGAGCTCAGGTGGTGCTGGTGGGGGACCAGGGACAGCTGGGTGTGCCCCATAGGCTGCCATGGCACCACTACCTCACAGGTGCCCACATGTTAGCAGTCCTGCGAGAGCGGGGTGTGGGGGGGCGGGCATAGTGACCCGAGCCCTAGACTAGGAGTCCAGCATCTCCTTTCTCCTGGGCCAGTAGGAGCCAGATGTGGGGACACATGGACACTGATGAATGGTGAGCGGGACCCCTCAGGGCAGCCCGGGGAAGCGCCACCTCCTCTCCAGTCCTGTCTCCCCTGGGCCCCAGGGATGAGGAGCCCTGTGGAGATCCACGCTGGGATCAGCAAGAGGCGAGCCGCCTGATAGTCAGGAAACCCTGGAGGAGAAGAGCCCTGGAGGGCCGGGCAGCAGAAGTGAGGGCACAGGGCTGGCGGCTAGGATGCAGCGTGCAGAGGCAGGGCTTGTGCAGCCGTTCTGGCCTCTGCTAGAAAGACACATGCTGTTGTCTGTGTTCCCAGCCATCTTCCCAGCCTCCAGCCTGGCCCTGCAGCCAGAACACAGTCCTAATCCCCAGACCAGAACACGTGCCCAGCTCCAGAAGGTGGCAGAAGCCCACAAACTACTCTCCCCACCCCCACACACGCAAACCCGTAGGCTGAGAACTTTAGCTCGATGTTTCGGAAGGAAGGGAGGGTCAGGATATATATCATATCATATCATCATATCTCCAGAAGGTGGCAGAAGCCCACAAACTACCCACCCCACCCCCACACACGCAAACCCGTAGGCTGAGAACTTTAGCTCGATGTTTCAGAAGGATATATATCATATCATAATATCATATAATATCATATCATATCATATTATAGTCTCCATGGACTGGGGCCAGCAGATGCTTGAAAATCACACCAGGCATGTGTGCGTGCGTGCCCAAGATCCCAGGAGGAGAATGGAGGAGAAGGGATTGCAGCATGCCCATCCCCTCTGGGGGGTGATTTCTCACTTTCCCTCTCACTATTTCTGTCTCTCTCTGGGGAGTGCACGCACCCTAAGGCAAATAACCTCTAAAAAACAAAACAACACCCACAAAAAAACCATTGTCACCAGGTTCTGATTTCACCAACGCATCTGTCCGAATGTAGACAAGACAGACAGACACGGGCTGCCTCACACAGCCAGGGGGCATTGCTCGCGTGCCCAAGTTCTCCCTGCAACCCCGTTCTTTCCAGCTTCCCTCTTAGTTCCTTGAATAGAGAACTTGTGCTTTTGAAACACGGTGGGTTAAAGGGTGAGCACCGAGAGGAGTTAGAGAGAGCTACAAAAGAGGGAAGGTGAGGTCAAAACCATGGACAGGAAGTCCTCTGTTAAGGTTCAAAACTGGGTGTTCCAGGAACCAGCAGTTAGCGGAATGGCTATGTCGCTGGATTCCCACACACTCGACTGCAGTTTGCGTCCCGGACCCAGTGGCTTAGAACTCACGCCGGGTGCGTGTGCGTGCGTGCCCAAGATCCTGAGAGGAGAATGGAGGAGAAGGAACTGCGGCGTGGTCATCCCCCCTGGGGGGTGATTTCTCACTTTCTGTCTCTATGTCTCTCTCTGGCTGGCAGGCGAGCGCACGCGCCCTGCAGTGAAAACCTCTAAAAAAAAAAAAAAAAAACTGGGTGTTCCATCTCCGAGGGCTAGAGGTTTCTGCTTTAGATGCAGTTCATGTCATCGATTTCACTGACTATGTTCAAATGAGTTAACAGCTTTTTGCACTTTAAAATGGTAACTGTAGCCCCAGGGCTGGCTAGCTCATCTGCACCATAACTACATCTGTGCTCCCAGTTGGTCTACCAGCTTTCTGCGTGTTTATTTATGTGGTTTTGTTCTTAGATTTTCTTTCCCCTGCTCTTTCAGCCTGATCCTGTCCTGTTTGCCTTCAGGTCAACTCCCCTCATGTCACAAAATAGCTACCACAGTTCCAGCCATCAGATCTTGGCACATGTGAGAGGAGAATGGAGGAGAAGGGAATGTGGCATGGCCCTGGCCACAGTGGGTTGATTTTGCACTGTCTCCGTCTCTCTCAGTCGCTGAGGAGAGCACACTGCCCTTTAGCAAAAACAAACAAAGAGACAAGGCTTGAGGAGACTGAGGAGGCAGGGGACAGACAGATGAAGAAGCACAAGGTGGGAGAAAAAGCAGGAGATGGACTGAGCTGAGGCAGTGAGCAGAGGCGATGCTGAGGCAGGGAGCTTGGGAGGAGGCTGGGGCAGAGGCGGGCCTCCACCACTAGGCTGGGGGTTGCGGGGGAGGGGGGTGTGGACAGGAAAGCCATTTAGGAGGGAAAACCCAAGAGACATTGGGTTCGTGTCAAATAGGACTGAAAGCAGAGGAAAGTGAAGGAAGAGTCAAGAATCATGTCTGGAGTCAGCCAGTGGCGTGGAGGTTAAGGCGGCTGGGCCCACATGGCTGACTGTGCAGTTCGAGCACCAGACCCAGAGGCTTAAGAAACACGCTAGACGCAGAGGCATTTGCATGTCCCAAATCCCGACAGGATGGAGAAATGGAGGAGAAGGGATTGTGGCATGGCCATGTCCATTGGGAGGTGCTTTCTCTCTCTCTCTCATGCACACACCCTCTGACAATTAAAAAAAGAAGATTGGGACCAGCAGATGGCATAATGGTTACATCGCTGGACTCCCACGTAGTCGACCACGGTTGGAAGCCCGGACACGGCAACTTACAACTCACGCCGGGTGTGTGTGCGTGCATTCCCAAGATCCCGAAAGGAGAATGGAGAAGGGATTGTGGTGTGGCCATTCTCCTAGGGGATAATTTCTTGCTTTCTGTCTCTCTGTCTTTCTGTTTCTCTGGTGAGTATCTGCACCATATAGCAAAAATCTCTCTTCAAAAAGAAGAAGGAGAAGAAGAAGAAGAAGAAGAAACACAAGTAAAGAAAAAGAAACACGTCCAGATTTCTGAAGGGCAGTTGGGAGATGCTCCCAGAGCTAGTGACCCTGCGAAGGGGCTGGAGGGGTGTTTAGGGCTGGTTCGAGTTCAGGCCTGTGGACAGCGAGTGCCTGCCCATCCCTACAGGGGTGGGGGAGGTTGCTCCCAAGACAAGCCCACCCCGAGGGCAGTCACCAGCTGCAGATGGTCATTAAAGCCACGAGAGGATGAGCTCACGCAGGGGGAACAAGCCTAGGGGGAGTTGATACACCCTGAGAGCACCCACGGGGGAGGGACTGCCAGTCAAGGAGACAGAAGAGACCCGCCACATCTGAGAGACAGAGGAGGGCCTCACACCAGGGACTCGGACAGGCTGGGCTTTCCAGGAGGCAGCCGTCCACACTGCCAGACACTGCCCACGTCTGGCACGCCGCGAGAAACGCCACTGGATTTGGAAATACAGGGAGCAGAGGCGAGCAGGCGGGGGGCGTGGGGGCGACTTTGGCGACCACTGTCAGAACCCCTGGGAACAAGTTTTACTGGTTTGAAAGTGAAGGAGAGCCAGTAGGTGGCATGGTGGTTAAGGTGCAGGACTCCCACCTAGCTGACCACGGTTTGAATCCTGGACTTGGCAGCTTGCTTTCTCACGTTCCATTTCTCTCTCTTTCTCTCTTGCTCTCTCTGGTGAGCACACGTGCCCTATAAATTAAAAATAATAATAATAATAATGGGCTGACAGGTGGCATGGTGGTTAAGGTGCAGGACTCCCACCTAGCTGACCACGGTTTGAATCCTGGACTTGGCAGCTTGCTTTCTCACGTTCCATTTCTCTCTCTTTCTCTCTTGCTCTCTCTGGTGAGCACACGTGCCCTATAAATTAAAAATAATAATAATAAATACAATTTTTAAAAAGTAATTGAAAGGTGAAGGAGAGGGGAGACTAGAAGACGGGAAAAGATCATTTTTTCAAGATAAGAATGAGGGGGGCAAGAAGATGTTATCTGAAGGGACAGGTAAGAGAGAGTTCCGTCTATTTCTGGGGAAAGCTGAGCAATGCCAAGTGCTGGTGGGGAGGTTGGAGAAGGTGGGCATGAACATTCAAATGGGGGCAGACCAGAACCTTCCGGACTCAGAAGCAGAGGGTCCCACTAAGCCCCTTCTGAAGACGGGCTCTATCAGAACCATCCGAATCCACAGCGGTCCTGGAGCCAGCGGGGCCCTGGGGGAAGCAGGGTTCTAGGAGGATCATGGGGCGGAGCTGGCTCCTGACAGAAGGGAGGCCCTGGCCCCCAAGAGGGCTAGAACACAGCTGGGGCCCGGGAGGCAGTTCTTTGGGTCCTCCTGGGCCATCCACGACTACCCCCCGCCCCGCCTTAGCACAGGGACACAGCAGATCTCTCCCTGCCCACCCTCCCAGGGGCTGGTGGCATGACCCCTGGACACACCTGGACACCTCTGTCTCCCTCTGTCCTCTGGAGCTGGCCTAAAATTTTCACTTGACATCACCCTGTCTCCTGAGGCCAGGATGCCAAATAGCCTGGCCCTGGCTCCTATCCAGAGCAGGGGGTATCCAGAGCCCTCACAACTGAAGAACCTGCCCCTCACTGTCGCTGGAAGCTGTGTGCAGACTCAGCCCCGCCGCCTCCCACGTCCCCACCTCTGCTAGGTGGCCACGATAGTGGTCGCACGCTGAACGCTGCTTGCCTCTTCCTTCCCTTAGGAGCACCGCAAGCGCCCACTGCCGACCTCTGGACACAGGGTGTGAGCGAGGCCAACACGCAGTGTCCCTCAAGTGGCCTGCAGCCTTCCCGCTAGCACTGAGCTAGACGTGGCCCTTGTTTCGTCCTCTTGGCTCTTGTCATAGCCTAATGAGAGATTACTACATCCATTCTATGAAAAAACAGAGCTTTGAACACTGTGGTTAAAAAAATCGCACAGCTGGAGGGCCAGCAGGTGACGTGGTGGTTAAGGTCTCGAACTCTCACATGGCCCACGGCGGTTTGAGTCTCGGACCCAGCAGCTTGAACATCACTCCAGGTGTGTGTGCATACATGCCCAGAATCCCAAGAGGAGCATGGAGGAGAAGGGGCATTGCCATTCCTTGGATGACTTCTCACTTCCCCTCTCTGTCTCTCTCCAGCAAGCACATGTGCCCGTGACAAAAGCCTAAAAGAAAAAAATCGTACAGCAGAACCTTCCACCTCACTTTAGAGGCTCTGCGTCCTCCTTACTCTCAGAACTCGGCTTTCCCAAGGCCCCTTCTAGAGTGGTGACTCGCCCTCCTCCTCTTTCCTCGGTCTCTCTCTCCCACTCTCTCTTGTTGGAGGATGGGAGTGCGTTGTTAGAGTCCAGAGACCCAGGTCGGAGGCCTGCCTCCCGGCTCACAGTGGGGTAACTGGAGCAGGCGGCTCGTTCCTCTGTTCAAAGCCCACGTGCCCTTCGGTGAGATGAGAATGATCCTCCGGGCCCTGCCTTCCCCAGATAGGCGCTGGGGAGATTAAACGAGGTCAGAGATGTGAAAGTGCTTTGGGAAGCTCTCACAGGCAAGGGGCTATTCTTATCCAAACCTTCTTTAAGCGGAAACCCTGGCATCAGCAAATTACACGTTAACCTGGGTTGCCGTCGCTGTATTTCCTGTCCCAGGCTGTTTACACCGGGAGCCCTTCCTACTTGGGTAATGAAAGGACTTTCCTCTTCTGAAAGAATTTCAGGTGTCACCTAGCAGGGAGAGAGAGGAATTGGGAGCTTTCTTTGCACTTTTGAAATTATAGCCAAGACGGGATGAAAAGACTAACATTTATTAAGCATTTAGTATATGCCAAGCACTGGGCTAAGCTCTTTGCTCACAACGCCTCATTTATTTCTCACAAACCCTTAGGATGAAAATACTACTATTTTTACTTTACAGATAAGAAAATTAATTTATCTGAGGTCACACAGCTTTTGAAGTGGTGAATTTAGGACTTGGAACTCGCGCTGTCTGCTTCCAAAACTCACGCTTTTTTCTACTAAGGAAAAAACCCGCCTCAAATCCCGGCTGGGAGCGACCCCCTCCAGCTGCAGCTGCACTGTCACTGGGTGAGGATGGCTGATGCGCCTCCCTGGCTGCCTCTGCACTAGACAATGAGCTCTTTGAGGACATGGGCTCTGGCAGCTCATTTCTGTATTCCCAGCCACCCGCACGGGGCCTGGGCCAGCGAAGACGCCGACTAACACTTCCAGAATGATCAAACAGTCGAAGAGTAATTTCTGTCTTTAGGGTAAACTGGTTGCTCTCACACGAATATACAATCAAGCTATGTCAACATGTTTATTGAACTCGTTCATTCATGAGGAAGCGAGGAAGATGTTAGGCAGGACAACTGCAGGGAGAGGGGGGAATGGAGGTTAAGGTGACTGGATTCCACATGTCTGACTTGGCAGTTCAAGTCCCAGACCCGAGGGCATAAAAATCATGCCAGGGGCATGTGTTTGTGCCCAAAATCCTGAGAGCAGGACGGAGGAGAAGGGATTGCAGCATGGTCAACCCCTGGAGGGTGATTTCTCATTTTCTCTATGTCTCTCTCTGTCTCTGGCAAGTACACATGCTCTGACCAGAGAAAGAGAAACAAAGCAGACAAAACAAAAAAAGATGTTAACAATTGATTCAAAGAAAAACTCAAAAGAATCTCAAATAGAGTTACCTCAGTCTGTTCGGACAGCCATACAAAATGCTGTAGACTGGAAGCTTAACAACAGAAATTTCTTTCCCACAGTTCTGGAGGCTTAAAGTCCAACATTCGGGTTCCTGCCAACTCCGTGTCCAGGCAGGGCTCATGCCCTGGCTTGTAGACAGCTGCCTTCTTGCTCTGTCTTCCCACATTTTTTAAAAAGAATTATTTATTTTATTTATTCATTCATTTATTTTAATTTGACCAGAGAGAGAGAGAGAGAGAGAGAAAGTGATAAAGCTAGCCACCAGGTCCTGTACTAGAACCATGGTCAGCTACGTAGGAGAGTCCAGTGCCTTAACCACCAAGCCACCTGCTGGCCCACTTGCTCTGTCTTCACATGGCCTTTCCTCGGTGCCTTATTGCCAGTTCTGCACCTTCCGGAGGTGTGGAATAGCTCAAAGATGATGAAAGCCTGGAAAAAAGTCCAGAAGAGGGTGCTAGACTGGAAATCTCATCATCTCTTATTTTTTTCTTTTAAAAAATGTATTTATTTATTTCCATTTGTTATTATTATTTTTTTCATTTGACCAGAAAGAGGCAGAGAGAGAGAGAGAGAGAGAGAAAGGGAAGGTGAGTAAGTTAGCTGCCAGGTCCAGGACTTGAACCGTGGTCAGCCATGTGGGAATCCAGTGCCCCCAACTACCACTCTCTCTGCCGGCCCCACCCAATCATCTTTGTGGTGCATTTCAAAGTCTTTGCAATTCTTTCCTAGGAATGAATCAATGAATACATGAAAGCAATTGTCTGGGTTACCCCCAGGGAGTGTCCATGCCTCCTCCGGGAGCCCTCCAATTCCATATTTCTTGGATTTCACTTTACACATTGGTTGTATCACTGTCCCCTCCCCTGCGGGTGGTCTGCAGACTAGTCCTGAGGCTTTTCAACTTTCAGTCTACTCCCATCCAGGCAATCACAGGAGTACCTCCTTTGTCTAAACTGCAGAAAGAATGCTGCATTACAAAGTCGTAAATGGGGGAGGGGGCTCTCTGACTAAAGAGGGCACAGAACCACCCTGCGGTGCATGGACTCCCTAACCACTCAAGTTGGCATTAATCCATGGCTGTCTCCCTAGCCCAGGAAGGAGGACACATTGCAGAGTCCCACAGGTAAGGGCACCCCTGGCTGCTGAGCTCTAAGAGTGCACTTACCCACTGGGTACTGTTGAAACATTTCACCAGAAGCTGCCCTTGACGAGGGCCTGAGAGTGTAAGGAAAGCGCGGGGATGTGTGTAAGGCAAGAGTGGGCATGTGGAGGAAGTTCCCACTGAAAACTCAACAGGGAACCAGCAGATGGCATAGCACCTATGTTGCCGGACTCCCACATGGTCGACCACAGTTTGAATCCCAGACCCGAAGGCTTGAAAATCACGCCAGGCACGTGTGCGTGCACAACCAAGATCCCAGGAGGAGAATGGAGAAGGGATTGCAGCATGGCCATCTCCCTGGGGGGGTGATTTCTCTCTCCCTCTCACTGACTCTGTCTCTCTTTCTGGCGAGCACACACACCCCAAGGCAAAAACGTCTAAAGAAAAAAGAAAGAAAATCAAGAGAAAACAAGCCCCAGATGGCAAAATGCTAAGCGAAGCCCAGCCAGCTCATGGGGAAATAGCCTTGATTTCAACTCCTCAGGAAGTCAGGTCTTTGCTCTTAGAAAACAATTTCCGACGTCTTTCTCTGCCTTCCGTTTATGAAGGTCAAGTCTACCTGCTAATGGCGCCTGTGCTGTGAGACCTCTGCAGGAGCAATCGCGCAAGCCGGCAGAGCCCCAGGCCAGCCGCTGAGTCGCTTGTCGCTAGCCAGGGTCAACAACTGCATCGAACCAGTTTAGGGCCTCCAGTCCCCCTGCTCCAGCCCACCCCACACCCACGCCAGAATGAGCTTCCCAAATGCATTTGGCCTTGTCATTTCCCCACCCAAAACTTTGTGATGGTTTCCCATCACCCATAGGGTATGGCCCGTGGTCCAAGGCTTTACCCCATGGGACCCTCCGCTCAGCCCGTCTCCTCCCACCATGCCCTGCTCTCCACTCTCTGCTTCGGCATCACAACCCCCTGGCTGTCCTGTCACACCCCAGCTCTGCCTGGTGTCCCTTCACACATTTTCCCCAATCTGCTCAGGCCCCGGGAAAGCCGGCTCGGGGCCCACCTCCCTGCGGGCACTCTGCTGTACGGTGCTCCGTCTCCAACGCTGCATCACTCCTGTCACACGTCATCTGTCCTTCCAAGACTATGGCTCCTTGACAGCAAGGGTGTTCCCCCTGCCCCCAAATCCATGGCTACCTTTGTCTGGCCTTAAGATCTTTGCAGATGTAATCAGGTTAAGATGAAGTCACATTGAATTAGAGTGGACCCTGGGCCAGCAGGTGGCCTGGAGGTTAAGACAGCTGGATCCCGCATGGCCAGCTGAGCTGTCTGAGTCCTGGACCTGGCAGCTTGAAAACACATCACAGGTGAACGTTCTCCTGTGGGTCTGTGTGTGCCTACATACCCACAATCCCAAGAGGAGACAAGAAAAGAAGGGATCGCGGTGAGACCATCCTTTCTGAGGGGTGATTTCTCACTTTCCTTCTCTCTCTGTCAAGTGCGTGCACTGTGTAGCAAACTTAAAAAAAAATAAAAAAGAATTGCAGTGGACTTTACAATTCAGTATGACTTATGTCCTTTTAAGAAGAACATGTGGGGGCCAGCGGTGGCATGGTGGTTAAGGCATTGGATTCCTATATGGCTGACACAGTTCGAGTCCTGGACCTGGTAGTTTGGGAATCACACCAGACATATTTATCCAGAATCCCAAGAGGAGCATGGAGGAGAGGGGATGATTTCTCACCTGCCTTCTCTCTGCCTCTCTCCTGCCAGCGCACGTGCCCTATGGCGAAAATTCCTACTAAGTAAATAAGCGCGAGGGGGGTTCGAGTCCTGGACCTGGTAGTTTGGGAATCACACCAGACATATTTATCCAGAATCCCAAGAGGAGCATGGAGGAGAGGGGATGATTTCTCACCTGCCTTCTCTCTGCCTCTCTCCTGCCAGCACATGAAGCGGATTCCTCTCGGCCCTCCAAGGGACACGCCCGTCGTCCTCTTGATGTTGAGTTTCCAGCTACGCGAGACTGCGATGCTATTGTGTTAAGCCACGCAGTATGTGGCCATGTCACACGGCAGCCACAGAAAACCAACAGATGTCCTTCTTCTTTTAAGCTCATTTATTTCTGCTGAGAGAGAGAGACAGCCATCTCAACAGGGTCTTCCCAGGCCAGCCAGGTCACGAGCACATGCGTACATGCTGTGTGCTCAGGGTCTGCACCCAGGCCCGCTCCCGTGTGGGTACGGCTGCATTACTGCTGAGCCACTGCCTGGGCCCCACATTTCTCATTAGAGCCTGCTAAGGTTTGAACACATCCCATAAAAACTCATGGGTTGAAGTTTGGCAAGCCATTGTAACTGTCCCAGAAGGTAGAAACCTCCACTGCGCCGTTGAGAGCCATGGGGGGTTGGTTAGGATCCTGTAAACTGGGGTTTCATCAGGGTGGGGCCCATAACTGACTCCTGGTAGCTTTATTTCTTTATTTTAAAGAATTATTTTATTTAACTTTATATATTTATTTTAATTTGACCAGAGAGGGACAGAGTGTGTGTGTGTGTGTGTGTGTGTGTGTGTGTGTGTGTGTGTGTGTGAGAGAGAGAGAGAGACAGACAGACAGACAGACAGAAAAAGAAAGTGAGAAAGCAAGCTGCCAGGTCCAAGATTTGAACTGTAGTTGGTCATGTGGGAGTCCAGTGCCCTTAACTAACATGCCACCTGCCAGCTCCCTTGGTAGCTTTAAAAGAAGAGCATACAGGGCCCAGCAGGGTGGCATGGTGGCTAAGACACTAGACTCCCACATGGCCACCTGGGGTTCAAGTATCAGATGCAGCAGCTTGAAAATCACACCAGGTGTATGTGCATGTGTACCCAAAATCTTGAGAAGAGAATGGAGAAGAGATTCCGGCATGGCCATCCTCCCTGCAGGGGAGGATTTCTCACTTTTCTTCTTTTGGTCTCTCTCTGCCTGTCTGTCTCTGGCAACCACATGCACCCTGTGGCAAAAGCCTGAAGAAAATAAAAATTTTAAAAGAACTGCATGCAGAGACACAGACACGGACACAGTCAGGTGCACGCTCGCCCCATCTCACCGCGTGCCACCTGTAACAGAGTCCCCAACACCAGGAATATCCTTGCCCAGTAGAGCCCCTTGACTCAGACCTCCGTGACCTTGAGCTAAATAAACTCTACTCTTGGGACCAGCAGTTAGCGTAATGGCTATGTTGCTGGACTCCCACGTAGTCGACCGCAGTTCACGTCCCGGACCCGGTGGCTTAAACTCACACCAGGCGCATGTGCATGCGTGCCCAAGATCCTGAGAGGAGAAAGGAGGAGAAGGGATTGTGGCGTGGCCATCCCCCCCTGGGGGGTGATTTCTCGCTCTCCGTCTCTCTCTCTCTGTCTGGCGAGCGCATGTGCCCTATAGCAAAAACCTCTCCAAAAATAAATAAATAAATAAACTCTACTCTTCATAACTCCCCAGTCAGGTATTTCTATTATTAGCAGCAAGCAGACTAAAACAGCCCTTGCCTGGTGGTTGACCTTCCACGCTGCAGGTCGGTACGCGTGGGGAGAATGATCTAAGGAAGGACCCTACAGCACCACTGCCTGCTTCTACGGCTTCAGGTCACATCACAGCTGCAGGAAGGAGGAGGACGCAGGCCCAGAGTACTCATTCTGGCCAAAGGGGGCAGGCTTAGTCAACACATGTACAAAGGGCTCCACCAAGGGCAGTGAACCGGATGTGGCTGCTGCCCTGGCAGAGATGACCCGGCCCCATGGACAGTCCAGGCAAGACCCGTGGAACCGTTGTCTGTGTAAGGCTCACACAGTGTGGGTAAGCGCGGCGGGGCAGCAGAGATGTTGCATTTACAGAAGAGAGGCTTGGGAAGGGACAGGCTTCAAACATGAAGCAGATTGTGTGCATAAGAGACATGCATTCTGTGACCCCAAGACCTGTTTCCAGTTCACCAGGAAATAGATTGAAGCTCAATCTAAGAAAGATCTTTCTTTTTTAGAATTATTATTTCATTTTATTTATTATTATTATTATTATTTTAAATTCTCTATAGGGCACATGCGCTTATCAGAGAGAGACAGAAAGAGATGGTGGGGGGAGTGAGAAAGCAAGCTGCCGGATCTGGGACTTGAACCACGATTAGCCATATGGGAGCCCAGTGCCTTAACCACCATGCCACTTGCTGGCCCCAAGAAAGACCTTTCAGGTAGAAGCTGAATTATGTCATTGTGGAGTACCTGCTCTGGCCAAATGACCTGGTGAGGTGGGTTTTACTACTTAGGCCCAATCTGCAGGTTAAAAAGTAATGCAGTGCTTATAGAAGTTAAGGAAGCTGCCCCAGAGACCATGGAGGGCAGAACCAGGGGTCAAGCCCAAGGCTGTCTGACTGCAGATACACATGCCCCCTTCCCACAGAGGCAATGTTGCGTATCCATGGGGCGTGCTTTTCTTGTCTGTGGTAAAATCCGGGGACGAGACAGGCTGGTTGGAAATGCTGCAGACATGGCTGCAGACATCTTACCCCAGCTGTGGGGTTAAGAGGTTGGGCTACACGGCCTTGAACATCAACCCTCAGGGAGTTGCTGCTCTCCTGAAGCACCAGGATGCATGCCAACACTTTCCATCACCTCCCCGTGAGCATCAGAGGGCCAGGGCCACACCTGCCCTCCGAGGCCGGGCCCTGTGCAGAGACCTACTCTCAGGCATGAAGCCTGCCTGCAGTCTTCACTCCCTAGCCCTCGGGGAGGAGAGTAAGTGGAGGGTGCTGGATATTCACCAGGTCAAAAGGGGAATAATGTGTTTCTGCGAGACAGAATAGTATCTGCAAATGACCAGTTATGAGACAGAACATTTCCTGGACAGGAAGTGAAAAAAGGTTAGCAGTGAAAGGCCAGGGATGCCAGGAAATGGAGCTACCAGGAAGACTCAGCAGGCCAGATGAAGGGGCAGAACTCACACCTAGACAGAGGAAGGTGTAGGGCAGGGGCCAGCAGGTGGCGTGGTGGCTAAGGGCGCTGGACTCCCACATGGACTCCTACATGGTTCAAGTCCCGGACCGGGCGGCTTGCTTTCTCACTTTCCCTCTTTCTCTCTCTTTCACTCTGTCTCTGTGGTCATATTAAAATAAATAAGTAAACAAAGTTAAAAATGATCCTTTGGGAAAAAAAAAATGATCCTTTGAAAAAAGAAAAAGCTGTAAGGAAGTCTAACATATAGAATGTGTCTAACATAAGAGCTCTTGCAACTCAGCAATTTTTTGTCTTTTAGACAACCCAGGGGCCAGCAGGTGGCGTGGTGGCTAAGGCACTAGATTCCCACACAGTAAATCACAGTTCAAGTCCCAGACCCAACAATTGAAAAATCACACCAAGGCCATGTGCTCAAAATCCCGAGAGGACAATGGAGGAGAAGGGATGAACTCAACCATCCCCCCCCCGGGGGGGGGAGGGCTAATTCCTCACTGTCCCTCTCTCTGTCCCTCTCTGTCTGTCTTCAGGAAGTGCATGAACCCTATGGTAAAAACCGTAATTAAAAAAATAAATAAATAATAAGACAACCCAATTTCAAAATGGACAAAATATTTGACTGGACATTTCTCCAAAGAAGAAACCGAAACGACCAATAAGTGCATGGGAAGGTGCTTGATGTCATTAGCCACCCAGGAAACGCAAGTCCAAAGTCCAAGATGTTCCGTCCACCCAGTAGGATGAGCGCTGCGGTGTGACTCAGCATTTCACTCCCACACACACACGTGTGAGAACTGCCAACAGGTCCCCAAAAAAGCAGCTACGTGAACATGCATAGCAGCAGTATTCATAACAGTCGGAAAGTGAGAACGCACACGTCTATCAGCTGATGAATAAGGGGCCAGCGGGTGGCGTGGTGGTTGAGGGCACTGGACATGGCCGACTACAGTTCAAGTCTCGGACCTGGCGGCTCACCTCCTCTCTTTCTCTCTCGCTCTCTATCACTCTGTCCCTCTCTGGTCAAATTTAAATAAATAAAATAAATACAATAAATAAAGTTAAATAAAGTAATTATTAAAAAAAAAGAGAGAGAGAGAGAGGGACCAGCAGTTGGTGTAATGGCTATGTCGCTGGTCTTCCAGGTAGTCGACTGCAGTTCGAGTCCTGGACGTGGTGGCTTAAACTCACACCAGGCACGTGTGCATGCGTGCCCAAGATCCCCAGAGGAGAATGGAGGAGAAGGGATTGTGGCATGGCCATCCCCCCTGGGGAGGAATTTCTCACTTTCTGTCTCTCTGTCTCTCTCTGTCTTTCTGGCGAGCATATGCACCCTATAGCAAAAACCTCTCCAAAAAAAAGAAAAAAGAAAAAAAGAAAAAAACTTAGATAAATAAAATGTGGTATAACCATACACTAGAGTATTATTCAGCTATAAAAAGGAATGAGATACTGACACTTGGTACAGCACGGATGAAGCTTGAAGACATTATGCTAAGAGAAAGAAGTCAGACACAAAAAGTCACGTGTTATATGAGTCCTTTGATTTAAATGAAATGTCCAGAACACGCAGATCCGTAGGGACAGGAAGTTGGTTACTGTGTCCTGGAGCTGGAGACGTTGAAGAACTGTAGGTAAAGGTGGCTGATGGTACCACCCTCAGGGATCCTTCTGGGGCGATGAAAATGTTCTAAAATTGATGGTGATCATTGATGCCCAATTCTATGAAAAGACTAAAAGCCACTAAATTGTATACTTCAAATGGTGAATTATATAGTATGTAACTTATATCTCAATTTTTTTTAGCATTTCATTTTTTAAATTTTTATTTAACTTTCTTTCTTCTTTCTTTTTCTTTCTTTCCTTCTTCCTTCCTTCCTTCCTTCCTTCCTTCCTTCCTTCCTTCCTTTCTTTCTTTCTTTCTTTCTTTCTTTCTTTCTTTCTTTCTTTCTTTCTTTCTTCCTTTCTTTTTAATAGACCAGAGAGGGACACAGTGAGAGAGATTCTTTCTTTCTTTCTTTCTTTCTTTCTTTCTTTCTTTCTTTCTTTCTTTCTTTCTTTCTTTCTTTCTTTCTTTCTTTCTTCCCTTCTTTTTAATAGACCCGAGAGGACACAGTGAGAGAGAGAGAGAGAGAGGGAAAGTGAGAAAGCAAGCCAGCAGATCCAGCACTTGAACTGTGGTTGGGCATGTGGGAGTCTAGCATAACACCTGCCAGACCAGCATTACATTTTTAAAGAATTATTTGGGACCAGCAGATACATAGCAGTTACATCACTGGACTCCCATGTGCCGGGACCACTTGGCTGAACACGTTTTTCTGAGTGGGGAGGCTGGGAGTTAGAAACAAACACAACAGCAAACACACACGGACACGCAAGTACAGGATCGGGTGGGCCCCGCTTCTCTGATGGAGAAGTTGCGACCAGGAATCTGCCTCAGGTTTATTATCTTAAAGGGCAGAAAATGGAGGAAGAGGAAATGCAATGCAAAGCCAGTCGCTTTTGGGTGTAAATCGTCTGAAGATGTAAAGGTGACTGGTGCCATGTAATTTCTCTGACCTTTTTGGGGCGAAATCTGATAAACACATGTGGCTTCCCTTAGCCTCATACCACCCTGCAGTATCCGGTATCCATAACAGGAGGATAGCGTTTTCCTATGGAAACGCTCTCAGAGCCATTGCTAATGAAGCTCATGGAAGCACATGCGTCTAAAGGTCACGCCATGTTTTCTCAGATTGGCCGCCCTCCACACCCACATAGTGGACCACGGTTCGAGTCCCGGACCTGGCAATTTAAAACACACCAGGCGCATGTGAGTGCGTGCGTGCCCAAGGTTCTAAGAGGAGAATGGAGGAGAAGGGATTGCAGTGTGGCCATCCTCCTGGGGAGTGATTTCTCACTTTCAGTCTCTCTGTCTCACCAATGAGTGCACACACCCTATAGCAAAAATCTCTCTAAAGAAAAAAAAAAGAACTATTTATTTAATTTTATTATTATTATTATTTCTAAGTTTGCTATTGAGTGGGACCAACAGATGGCATAATGGTTATATCACTGGATTCCCACGTGGTTGACTGTAGTTCAAGGCCCAGATCCAGCAGCTTAAAACTCATGCCAGGTGTGTGTACATGCATGCCCCAAATCCCAAAAGGAAAGTGGAGGAGAAGGGACTGTGGCATGGTCATCCTCTCTGAGGGGTAATTATTTGCTTTCGTCTCTCTCTATTTCTTTGAGTGCACACATCCACCCTGTAGCAAAAATCTCTCTAAAAAAAATTGCTACAGGGCACATGTGCTCACCAGAGAGAGAAGACAGAAGGAGGGAAAGTGAGAAAGCAAGTTGCCAGGTCCAGGACTTGAACTGTAGTTGACCATGTGAGAGTCCAGCGCCTTAAACCACCTGGCCACCTACTGACCCCATATCTCAATTTTTTTTTAAAAAAGGAAACCATTGAACCGTTTTAAAGTAGGAATGATATGGTTTGTCAGCTCTGGGGAGAAAGTGCCTTTGGTACTTTACCCCTCCCCAAAAAAGGAGGAATCCCTTTTGTAATCCCCTTCAAGGAGGTTCAAGGCTGAAGACCTCCCTGAATTGCTCCTGTGACCGGGACAGGCTAGCTGAAGGCCGAGAGTGGATGGTGGCATTGAGACCCTGTTGGGGGTTATCTCTCTGTCTCTTGCCCTGTCTCTCTTGCTCAGGAAGGAAGTAAATAAACTTTTTAAAAAGAAATAGGGGCCAGCAGATGGTATAGTGGTTATGTCACTGGAGTCCCAGACCTGGTGGCTTGAAACTCATGCTAGGATGTGTGTGTATATGCATACCCGAAATTCTGAGAGGAGAATGGAGAAGGGATTGCAGTGTGACCATTCCCCCTGGGGGATGATTTCTCATTTTCCCTCTTACTGTCTCTGTCTCTCTCCAGCAAGTTGGTGTGGTGGTTAAGGAGTTGGACACTCCCACATGGCTGACCATGGTTTGAGTCCCCAGACCTGGCAGCTTGCTTTCTCACTTTCCCTCTAATCTCATTCTGTGTGTGTCTCTCTCAGGTGAAATTAAAAATAAACAAATGAATAAAATTAAATAAATAATTGGGTTTTTTAAAAAAGATAAATAATATTTCAGTGCATTTTTTTAAAGTCAAAATTAATGCCCCAAAGACCGGAACAAAATATCACAATGGTACATAGAGGCAGGATCCGACCCTCATCTGGAAGACCCTGTCTTAATGTACTCAAATCCCAGCTTCGGCTCCAAGAAAGCTCTGTTTACAAAACTAGTCAGCCAATCCATGGGCCATGCTGTGCCCATCTGACTTTCTGTAAGTATTTCATTAAAATCTGAGTTATCTTGCTTGCTGGGCTGCTCCCCTCCAGCTAGCTCCTTCTTCCAGCAGCCCTCATCTCTTAGATTGGGGTCACTCTGTATTTCCACCATACCAGCCACAGACAGGGAACCACAGAGGCGGTCACAGGGGAGGCTGCTGCAAAGGGCAGTGTCGCAGCCCCTCTCCTGGTTCTGTCCCCTGCTCCTGCAGGATATTCTGAAAGCTCCAGAGGGAAATGGGACCCAAACAGCCATGGGCATGGCAGGCTCACTGGTGGTTTCTATCACCCCCTAGGGTTTGACCTCCAGTGAAAGTCAGAGATGGGAAACAGAACAGGCCCAACTGCTCTGCCTTTTTTTCCTGAGGATTCCCAGCTTCCCGGAAAGGAGGGCCTTCCTATACAGGAGGTCAGCCACCCTCAAGTCCCTGTTCTATGGGTAGCTTTTCTTCTGTTCATACATTCACTTAGTCACTTACCTCACAATCAATCATTGATCCCAACTACCTGTCAAGCATTGCTAGATTCAAGAGCTATGAGGGGCTCAAAAGTGGATGGAGGGGCCAGCAGGTAACAGGTGGTTAAGCTGGCTGGATTCCCACATGGCCAACCACAGTTTGAGTCCTGGATCCAATGGCTTGAAAAATCAAGCCAGGGGCTGGGGAGAAGCCAGCAGGGTCCATAGTGATTAAGCGTCTGGACTCCCACATGGCCAACCACAGTTCAAGTCCCAGACCTGACAGCTTGCTTTCTCATTTTTCTTCTATGTCTCTGTCTTGTGCATACATGTGTCTTACAGCAAATTAAAATATAATAATAATAATAAATAAAATAAAATAAATAATTCTTAAAGAAAAAAAAGAAAGAAAGAAAGAAAAAGAAAATCATGTCAGCTATATGTGCATACATGCCCAAAATCCTGAGAGGAGAATGGAGGAGAAGGGATTAAGGCATGGCCATCCCACGTGGGAATTATTTCTCACTTTCCCTCTCTCTGTCTCTCTCTTCTCTGATGATGGCACACTCCCTATGGCAAAAAACTAAAATAAAATTAAAAAGTAGGTGGGTAGGGACTAGCAGGTGGCATGGTGGTTAAGGTGCTAGACATTCCTATGTGGCCAACCATGGTTTGAGTCCCAGACCTGGTGGCTTGCTTTCTCACATTCACTTTCTCTCTCTGTGTCTCTCTCTGGTCAAATTAAAATAAATGAATGAATAAATAAAAAATTAAACTAAATAATTCTTTTAAAAAGTGAGGTTAAAGTACAAGTTTATTTTGGTATGAAAATTTTGGAATCCATGCATAGTTTTTTCATCATAGCGTTTCCTATGAACTTCTTTTAGAAAAAAAAGAATGATTTATTTAATTTTAGTTATTATTATCATTTTTCAGTTTGACCAGAGAGAGTCAGAAACAGAGAGAGAGAGAGAGGGAAAGTGAGAAAGCAAGCTGCCAGGTCTGGGACTCAAACCATGGTCGGCCATGTGGAAGTTCAGTGCCTCAACTTTCATGCCACCTGCAGATCCACCATGAACTTCTCGAAGAGCTCCCTCATTTAAAGAAACCCCACTACTCTGGGAGCAAACATTAAAAGGCAACAACACAGACACGTAATTGTACTGAAGTTCTGTACATAAAGTGTGCGTGGGTTTGGCTGTGGCGTCAGAGGGAATGACGACCTCCCCCAGGGAGCCGCGGAACAAGGGAAGTTTGATTTCTCCACACAGACAGGACATCAACGGGTATTCCCTGCAGAGAAAGGGAGGGCACTCACAAGAACCTGGATAGGGAGCAGCAATGGCAACGGAAGCGAGAGGACTCATTTAAAGTCATAGGCATTGGGGTCCTGCCAGGTTGACATAGTGGTTAAGGCAGCTGGATCGCACATAGCCATCTGAAGGGTTCAAGTCCCAGACCCAGTGGCTTCAAAGATAACAGCAGATGTATGTGTGTACGTAGATGCATACCTAAAAAAACCCAAAAGAAGAACAGAGGAGAAGAGTTTGTGGAATAGTCATCTCCCCTAGGGGGTGCTTTCTCACTTTCCCTCTCTGTCTCTGTCTCTGTCTCTCTCCAGCAAGTAAACACACTCCTTAGCAAATAAAAAAAAAAAACAAAACATGGCATCAGTCCAGCTGGGGGTATTGGCGATTTGCAAGAGCTCATCTATAACGGACACCACCTTTGCAAGGCTGTCGAGGGTATTAAATGAGATGCACCAGAGCCCTCATGCCGCGCCTAGCACACGGCAGGTTCCACGTAAGCACGACGTTAACCACCATTACTCACCACGTCCCCGATCCAGCACGACACACACTGCGTGGGAATAGAAGTTTAGTCACGCAGCTGGGCCACTCACATGCCAAAAGGTTAATTCAATCAACACTTACAACAGCCACAACAACCCGAGACCCTTGATGGTTAATTTTTACAAACCCAATGATCAGCCCAGAGTTTAAGCTAAGCCTTCTCAGTATTTAAACTGAAACTGTGTCTCTCTTAAGCGCCAGCTCTCACAAATCAAAATCGGTTTGCGCATAGACTATTCTGTCTGCGGCTGCCTCCAGTGGAAAAAAAAAAAAAACCATTCAACAACTCAATTGACTGCTTTGTTCTAGGCTGGGCCCGCCTTCCCCAGAGGCATCGATGCCATTGACTCAGTGGGTGCAGGGCCTCGAAGCAGTAGAAGTACAACCGTTGAATAGTTCAGAAAATGATCCAGCCATTTATGACGCTGGCGAGCTGTAGGGTAAAGCTCGGGTGATGGGGACAGAGGAAGAAAGGCTTAGATCCCGAGATTTGATTCATACCACTGTACGACTTTGGGGGTCCTTTTGTCCTGTCTGTGAGGGAACAGACTGGGATCAGCAGATGGTGTAATGATTACACTGTTACTGGGAGTCGCTGGACTCCAACGTAGCCGACGGTGGTTCAAGTCCCGGACCCAGTGGCTTAAACACACGCCGGGTGCGTGTGCATGTGCGTGTGCTCAAGATCCTGAGAGGAGAATGGATTGCAGTGTGACCATCCCCCCAGGGGTGATTTCTTGCTTTCTGTCTCTCTAGCAAGCACACATGCCCTATAGCAAAAAAATTTCTCTAAAACAACAACAACAACAACAACAACAAAAAAAATAGAAGAAGAAGAAGGAGGAGGAGAAGGAGGAATAGTCTATCCTGCTAGACTACTCCAATTGGTAAAAAAATCAGATGGCAAATAAGGTGGTCTTCAGAAAGTTCCTGAATGAGGCCAGCAGGTGGAATGGAGGCGAAGGCGGCTGGGTTCCTTATGACTGACTGTACATTTGGAGTCCCGGTCTCGGTGGCTTGAAAGACACACCTGGTACGTGTGCATGCCCAGGATCCCGATGGGGTGGAGAGAGAGAAGAGTTGACATTGTGGCATGGCCATGCCCCATTAGGAGATACTTTCTCTTTCTTTCTCTCTCTCTCTCCCCCCCTCTTTGTCTTTCTCTGGTGAGCACATACACCCACTGGCAAAAAAAAAAAAAAGTTAATTTTTAATTCTTTCCTTTTCTGTTTTTTTTTTTGGAGAGGTTTTTGCTATAGGGTGCATGTGATCACCAGAAAGAGGGAGACAGAGAGACAGAAAGCGAGAAATCATCCCCCAGGGGGGATGGCCACATCTTAATCTCTTCTCTTCCATTCTCCTCTCGGGATCTTGAGCACACATGCACATGCACCCAGCGTGAGTTTAAGCCACCAGGACTGGGACTCAAACCGAGGTCAACTACATTGGAGTCCAGTGACATAGCCATTAGCCAACTTGCTGGTCCCTAATTTTTTATATTTTTGAGAGTTTTTTGCTATAGGGATCATGCTCTTGCCAGAGAGACAGAGATAGAAAGACAGAAAGTAAGAAATCACCTCCTGGGGGAATGACCATAGCATAATCCCTTCTCCTCCAGTCCCCTCTCAGGATTTGGGGCAAGCACGTACATGTGCCCAGTGTCCGTTTAACTGCTGGACCCAGGACTCAAACCACAGTTAACTACGTGGGAGTCCAGCGACATAACCATTACACCATCCACTGGTCCTGAGATTTGTAAATTTTGAATCTAGGTTGTACTGGTTAATCATTGAAGGCCCACTGATAGTTGTGGTCTCATCGGCCCTGTCCTGTGGCCTGGCCCACGGACTGCTCATTGGCTGTATTGGATGTTGTTTAACCAGCTAGACACCCCTCACTGGAAACCTGCCTGCACTACCTTGGGAAGGGGATTTTCTGTCATATTGGGCTTTTCTATCTAGCCACGTGGACAGATGCTGCAGACCCTTACCCGCTTCCATTCCTAGCTTCTCCCACCCCCTCCCACGGATGGTGTGCCCCTCTCTCTCTCACCTTCCCTCTCTCTAACATGGCACATAAGCTCTATCAAGAATGAAGAAAAAACATTCTTTTTGGAGACCAACAGGTGGCATAATGGTTACATCACTGGAGTCCCACATGGCCGACTGAGGTTCAAATCCAGACCCGGCAGCTTGACATTCATGCCGGATGCATGTGCATGTGTGTTCAAAATCCCAGGAGGAGAATGGAAGAGAAGGGATTGCAGCATGGCTGCCCACCCTGGGTGATTTCTTGCCGTCCCCGTCCTGCCCTGGCGTGGCCACAGAAGGCCCTCCTTGCCCTTCCAATGGCCCCTTTGTCACTTGAGCTGAAGAGAGACCCTTTGCTCCTGCCAGTGGCCATTTCAGACTAGAACACCATCCAAGGGCATGATTCTAAGAGCAAGGACTCTCCTGGGCAGAGAGGGGAGAAAGGGAGAACAGCCAACACGCGCTCAGAACCCAAGGAAGGCGCGTCTGCCTTCCTCCCCCGGCTACTTCCTCCTCTGCTCATCCCACAGATACCGATCGCGTGCTTACCGCGTGTGCGTGCTGGGGACAAAAATAAAGTAACGACACCGCCCCTGTTCTGAGGAGCTCCCGGCTGATGGGCGCTCCAGGGGATGCCAGCCGGAGCCCAATTCCGAATTCCCTCCTCCAAGGCACCAGCCAGATCCGTTAAAATTAACTCTACCAATTAAAGGCGTCCTTGGGAGACAATGCTGCTGTCTTCCTTTTTATTTTTAATTATGGGGCCTGGCCTAAAGTCGTGGAGCTGTTTCTAATTAGAGCAGAGGGGTGGAGGAGGCAGGCTCTCCCTGCAGCCCTGTCCAGGCCTCTCCCGCTGTCCAGGCGTGTTTGTCTCTGGACAGCTGTGACAGGCCACTGTCCCCTAATGGACTGGGAGGCTGGGAGGCACCCTGCGCTGGCCGGCCCACCCTCGCCTCTCAGCGCACCTGGCCTAAAGTCGTGGAGCTGTTTCTAATTAGAGCAGAGGGGTGGAGGAGGCAGGCTCTCCCTGCAGCCCTGTCCAGGCCTCTCCCGCTGTCCAGGCGTGTTTGTCTCTGGACAGCTGTGACAGGCCACTGTCCCCTAATGGACTGGGAGGCTGGGAGGCACCCTGCGCTGGCCGGCCCACCCTCGCCTCTCAGCGCACCCTTATTACAGTTATTAGGGCAGGGCGTCACCCTGAGCGGCAGGGGAGGGGGGGGGGGGGGGGGAGGAAGGAAGGTCTGGGTTGGGCTGGGGAGCAGAGCCTGGAGGAAGTGCAGTGCTGGGCTGCTCTCCTGCCCGTCCCCTGCAGGGAAGCTGGCAAGACACAGGCAGAACTGTGTAAGGTCCGTGGTGAGCAGCTCTAGACCACGTGGAGCCCCGCCCCAGCTCCACTGCACCCTGAAATCACAGAGTGCCTCTCTGGGGATGCAAGGCTGGGGATGCAGCTCACCAGGATGCAGGGCTGGGGGTGCAGCTCACCAGGATGCAGGGCTGGGGATGCAGCTCACCAAGATGCAGGGCTGGGGATGCAGCTCACCGTGCATCTTTTCACCGCCTGCTGGGAAAGCGCTTTGTAGGGAAGAGGCTGGGCCAAGCCCACTGCCTCGGCCTGACCACACCTGAGTCAGCTTCTTCCGAACTGTGACCTGCCCTGGGCCTGGGCCTGAGCCAGCACTGGCCCTCAGACCCCCAGTGACCCCTCCTAGGAAACACTCCCTTCCAATGGTCTATTCAGGCCACCTGCTCCCCACCCCCCAACACTCACCTGGTTCCTTCTAGCTTTGTCTGTAAAATAATAATAATGATAATAGTTCCATGTATGGGGGGAGGGAACATTTCCGTTTTTTCAGTTGGCCAAAGGGCACGTGTACTCCCCTAAGAGAGACAGAGAGAGTGGAGTAGTGAGAAAGCACCCTCCATGGGGGAATGGCCACGTTGCAATCCCTTCTCCTCCATTCTTCCTGTCAGGATTTTGGGCACACACATGTGTCTGGGACTCAAACTGTGGGGTCGACCGTGCGGGATCCGGCTTCCTTAACCACCACACCGTGGGCTGGCCCAGCAGCACCCCTGTTTTTCAGAAAAGCCCCATCTGTCCAACCTTTGGGACATTAGTGTTTTCCCATTGTAATAGCACCGTCCTCCAATTTACCTTTTTAAAAAATGTTTATTTGTATTTATTCATTTATTTATTTTAATTTGGCCAGAGAGGGACAGAGCAAGAGAGAGAAAGAGAGAGAGAGAGAGAGAGAGAGGGAAAGCACGAAAGCGAGCGTCCAGGTCCAGGACTCAAAGGCAGTCAGCCACGTGGGAGACCAGTGCTCTTAACCACCACGCCACCTGCCGGCCCCTCTGGTAGCCTCTTCTCAGATTACCTCTCCTCACTTCCGTCCTGCTTTGGTCTTTATTCGACACCAGCCCAGGAACAAGGACCCTACCCCCACAAAATTGCCTCTCACTAGCTTCCACCCCCAGTGACCTCCACACAGAACCTGCGTGCCCTAGCAGCTCTGTGGTAGCCATGTTCACGGGTGCACGCATGCCTGGAGTGTTGCACGAAGGCCCAGGATCCTCACCTCGGTCCTTCTCTGGCTCGAGCATGCAGAATGGAGCCCTACTCCTGTGCCACCCTGGTCAGGCTGCGTAAAATCTTCTTTGAAAGCTGCTTAGGGGGCCCAGCAGGTGGTATGGTGGTGAAGGTGCTGGACTCCCACATGGCCGACCGCAGTTCGAATCCTGGACCTTTCCCTTTCTCTCTGTGTCTCTCTCTGGTCAAAATAAAAATAATAATAATAATAATAAATATATTTCAATAAATAGATATTTAAAAGAAACAGAAAGCTACTTATGGGCCATGCACTGTGCATCTCCCGACCCCTCGTGAGCTGGGCACTGTTGTTCATCCCACTTTTTTTTTTTTTTGGAGAGATTTTCACTGTAGGGCGCGTGCGCTCGCCAGACAGAGAGAGAGAGACATAGAGACAGAAAGTGAGAAATCACCCCCCAGGGGGGATGGTCACGCTGCAATCCCTTCTCCTCCATTCTCCTCTCGGGATCTTGGGCACGCACGCACATGCGCCCGGCGTGAGTTTTAAGCCACCGGGTCTGGGACACGAACCGCGGTCAACTACGTGGGAGTCCAGCGACATAGCCATTACGCTAACTGTTGGTTCCCATCCCACTTTTCAGGTAGGAAAATCCACACCCAAAGAGACACTAACCAATGGAACGCAGGCATGAGGACACATTCATTCTGCTGAGGCTTCCTGAGTGCACCCCACTGGCCTTCAAAAACGGTCATTTCCTCCTGGCTTATAAATGCTTTATGAGGGTTAAATAGGTTATTATCCATGCAGGTGAGGGCCCGGCACATAGTAGATCCTATACAAGCCCTAGCTGGTGCTGGCATACTACTGTGATGATAATGACATACACCATTGCACCCAAAAGGTCCTCAGTGCTGAGTTAAGTAATTGTCCAAAGCCACCCAATTAAGGGCCAGCAGGTGGTATGGGGGTTAAGGTGCTGGACTTCCACATGGTTGATCATGGCTCGAGTCCCAGACTGGCAGCTTGAAAATCACGCCAGGCACACATGCGCGTGTGCCCAAAATCATAGGAGGAGAATGAAAGAAGAGGGACTGCAGTGTGGCCACCTCCCCTGGGGGCAACTTCTCATTTTCCCTCTCTCTCTCTCTCTCTGATGAGCACACGTACCCTGTGGCAAAAACTTAAGAAATAAACAAATAAAAAAGTCATCCAATGGAGGTGTATCTGCTTCGAATAGGCCACAGAGCCACTAGTACATAGGGGTGTTCAGGAAGTTTATGGGAAAGATGTATTATGAAAAAAAGTATGGATGGATTTCAAATTATTTTGCAGCTCATACTTTAATTCCATTTTCCCACAAACTTTTCAAAGTCCCACCGTGCACTTACTTTTACTGCTTATTGCTCCTGCCACAGGATGTGAGTGTCACAAGGGCAGGGCTCACAGCTCTGCTCTCCACATCCCCGATCTGGACCCGGGAGGTCTTAGAACATGGAGGAGGCTCAGTGAACATCCTGTGATGGCTGAATGAACGCGAGAATTCCAAGGCTGTGCTCCGAGCCATTCTTCTGGTCCTAGACCTGCGGCCTCCTTTTAAAGTCAGCCTAGACCATTCCTGAGACGGAAGGTGAAAAAAAGACCCTGTCTCCCTGGCCACCTTCATAATAATCTCTTTGGGGCCAGCAGGTAGCAAAGCAGCTGGACTCTTACATGGTCCACCACAGTTTCGAGTCCTGGAGCCGGCCGTCTGAAACTCACCCCAGGTGCATGTGTGTGTATGCATGCTCAAGATCCCGGGAGGAGAATGGAGAAGGGATTATGGTGTGGCCATTTCCCCTGGAGGGTGATTTCTCACTTTCCCTCTCACCGTCTCTCCCTCTCTCTCCAGCAAGCGCATGCGCCCTAAAAAAAAAATAAAAAAAAAAAAAAAAAAAAAAAAAGAAAGAAAGAAAAAGAATCATCCCTTTGCTTAGACATGGAAAAAAAGGGGTTTCTGGAAAACTTTCATGTGCATCACCTGGTATGAGCTGCTGCGGGTAGAGAGGGGGAATGTCTTCTATCTCTGTTTTACAGGAGAGACTGGGGTGTAGAAAGGGAGCCCAGCTCGCTGGCCACTTCCTCCTTGGCACCCTCCTCTCCCTCCCCAGCCCAGGCAGGGTGTTTAGTGCAATCCCTGCCCCCAAGCCTGAACCGGCGTGAACCGCTGCCAAGACGGTGAGCATCCCCACTTCCCTCTCTGCTCAGCTAATTATCCTTTTTAACTCGCGCTGGCGTATTTTTGCTGCGCGATCTGCCAGTTTATTTTTATCCACCTCTCCATAATGGTATCGGGCCGCTACTCAGGGAGGCTCCCGGCGCTGAGTTCTCCCCAATTTACAATTGCAATTATGAGCTCCGACAGAAACACATGCAGCTGGCGTCAATTTTAAGCAATATTTTGATCATAATAATTAAAAAAGTAACTTATGGCGTGTACGCATTAGATAAATTAATGTTATTCCAAGCTCTGCTAAAAGGCATGGGAAGGAGAGAGAAAGGAAAAGGAAACAGTGCCCTGATTGCTCAGGGGCCCTGGAGCCTGTGTGCCGCGCGGGGCCGGCTCGTAGGGCTCCCGAATTCACTTTCACAGAGCGTGTGACAGCCGCGTGTCCTGTCCCCACCTGTCCCCACGCACACGTGAAATTGATGGTTATTAAGGTATCTGGGTATATACAAGCACATTTTCTTGTCACTGATTCTGGGCCAGTGACAATCAGCTGAAAGGACGGCCCATCTCCCTGAAACTTGCCATTTTAGAATTAAATGGGAGCAGGGCCTGAGGGTGCGGGGCTGGGAGGAGGGAGGTACAAGGAATGCTGACGTCCCGTTCCCCAGCGCACACAGAGCACGCTCACACCACTCAGACACACGTGTGCATGCGCAGGCCTGCTTCAGGCACTCATTCGCACTTCAGCCCTACACACACACACACACACACACACACACACACACACCAAACGACTTGTTACAGACAGGGTTCTATTTTTCTTTTTTTGGGTTTTTGCTACAGGGCACATGTGCTCTCCAGAAAGAGAGAGACTTAGAGACACAAAGAGAGGGAAAGTGAGAAATCACCCCCAGGGAGGATGGCCACACCGCAATCCCTTCTCCTCTGGATTTTGGGCACACCCGCACATGTACCAGCATGAGTTTCAGGCTACTGGTTCCAGGACTCAAACCACAGTCAGTCATGTGGGAGTCCAGAACCTTAACCACAATGCCACCGGCTAATCCCCATAAACAAGATCTATTTGTTTATTTATTTATTTATAAGAAAGATTTTTGCTCTAGGATACATGCACTCACTGGAGAGACAGAGAGACAAAAAGCAAGAAATAATCCCCCAGAGGGGTTGGTCATGCTGCAATCCCTTCTCCTCCATTCTCTCCGGATCTTGAGCACACATGCACATGCACCCAGCATGAGTTTTAAGCCACCAGATCCAGGACTCGAACTGTGGTCTACCACATGGAAGGCCTGTGATATAACCATTACATCACCTGCTGGTTCCCAGACACAGATTCCTAACCACACACACCACACACCTCCACCCACAGATGTCATATAATTTACACACATGTCTATGTACATTAGCCCTCTTACGTATGAACTCTTTTATTCAAATACACACTCATCTATGTGCGTGCTCACATGTGTGCACACATCCATGCCTATATAGACAATCTATGCACAAATGTCCTTGCCCCATCTATAGAAGTCATTGCCAAAGACATCCTCACACCTCCATCAACACACAAACACACACTAACACACAGACACTGATTTACAGGTACGACACACGTAACTATCTGCTCACACCCACATTCATGATCCCCAACGAGAGCACACACAGTGACATGGTTAAAGTCAGAAATATGCATGCACACGCTCTCTCTATTCACAAGCAGGGAACCCACATCAGGGCAGGGGTGACTACGGGCAGCATCGGCACCTTTCAACTGTCAAGGGACCCCCACATTGGACGGCCATGCCCACAGTCATGCTGATGCACATATACGCCACACACTTTCACACACCATGCCAAGGGCTTGTCTCCTTTCCAAAACCCACCCAGGCCCAAGCTTAAGTCCCCTAACCTGGGGGTCCCAGGCAGTTCCGCTGCTATTCTTACTGCGGTGAACACATAGCTGGGACAGGGGAGGTGAAAGAGGAAGTCCCATTAAGTTTCAATAGTTGCTGAATTTTTTTGTTTGTTTTAGTGTTTTGCTATAGGGTTGGTGCACTCACTGGAGAGAGAAAGAGAAAGAAAGCGAGGGAAAATGAGAAATCACCTCCCCGGGGAGATGGCCGTGCTGCAACCTCTTTTCCTCCATTCTTCTCTTGGGATTTTGGGCATGCATGCACACTCGCCTGGCGTGTTCTTCAAGCTGCAGGGTTCAGGACTCTTACTGCAAAGTCGGCCATGCGGGTTCTAGGCACTGTAACCACCATACCTCCAGCTGGCTTGGCTTGTTTTTTTGAGTTTTGTTTATTTGTTTTATGATGAACATCACTACTTTTGGTAAGTGGTTTTGCTTGTTTAAGTCTGTCTTTAACACTCGCATGGTGTTTAATAATAACAATAGCCTGCTCCTGTCTCCCTGCCCCCTACACTGGCAGCGTGAGGCTCACGACTTGCAGAGTGGCATCCAGGTCTTTGAGTCCGATGCTGGATTTGGTCTTGGCTCCAGCACTCACCAGGGAGTGGCTTTGGAAAGCGCTTCACCGCAGTGTCTGCGTTTGTAACTCAGCTGCTTCACAGCTTAGTCCTCAGGGTGAACGAGAGCAAGAACTGAGAACAGTGCTTGGCCCCAACATGAACTCGGCCCACCTCACCTCTTTTTTTCTTTTTATTTTAAAGAGAGAGATTTTTGCTATCGGGCACATGTGCTTGCTGAGATACAGAGAGAAACAGAGAGACAGAAAGCAAGAAATCAGCACCCCTAGGAGGGGATGGCCATGCCGCAATCCCTTCTCCTCCATTTTCCACTCAGGATTTTGCACGTGCAAAGCTGCCGGATCCCGGACTTGAACCACAGTTGACTAGGTGGAAGCCCAGTGACATGACCATTACACCGTCTGCTAATCCCAAGCCCATCTCACCTCGACTCACTTGTAGCTGTTTTGTTGCTAACATCATCTTTTTATTTATTTATTAATTTGCTTTAGGTCCTATGTGCTCGCTGGAGAGAGACACAGAGAGAGGGAGAAAGTGAGACAGTTCCCCCCAGGGAGATGGCCAGGCTGCAATCCTATCTCCTCCATTCTCCCCTAGAGATTTTGGCCACACATGCACACACACCACACATGTTTTCCAAACCGCTACGTTTGGAACTCCCCCCTGCTGTTGCCGTGTGAGTCCAGCCGCCTTACCCACGTATCACCAGCTGGCTCTGCTGGACCCTGTGCTCCCTCCCCATCATGCCAGCTATTTCCTTATCCTGGCGCCTCCTCTGACTTCCCTTCTGCGACTCCACGGCCCACACCGGGCTGCTCGGCTCCTGGCCTCTCCATTCCCCCTCCACCCACCTCCTTCCAGGCAGCAGCCATCCCATCACCTCCCAGAGTGGTGGGGCAAAAAGTGAGAGGTTGGCAAGGCCAGTCAGTGGCGTGGAGCTCAAGATACTGGACTCTACATGGCTGACTTCACAGTTCAAATCTCAGACCCTGGGGCTTGAAAGACACACCAGGCACATGTGCGTGTGTGCCCAAAATCGCAAGAGGAGAAGGGAAGAGAAGGAATTACGATATGGCCATCCCTTCGGGGAATGCTTTCTCACTTCCCCTGTCCTTCTCTCCCTTGTGAGTGCATGCACCCTCTAGCAAAGAAAAAAATATATATGAGAGGTTTGATTATGTGTGCATGAGCAAGTGATTTAACTTCTTGGGAGCCTCAGTTTCCCCTCTGGTAAAACGGAAATAACAACACTGGCCCACCCATTTCGGAGGACCAGAGCAGGCTGGCTCTGAGAAAGGACGTGGAGGCAGAGGCTGCAGAGCCCAATGATGTCCGTGGTCCCAGGGGCTCCTCCCATTACCTGGGACTTCTTGAGACCTGCGGCTCCTCCTCTGACTGTCTACCTGCCGGCTCTCCTCTGCCACTGAGAGCTTCAGAGCCCTTCCTCGTCCTTCCCCTGTGCTCCTGTCATCCCCACAGCCTGTCTTTCCCTCAACACCCGGTCTTGCTCACCCTGGGCTCTTCCTCCATCCCCCATCCCTCCCCTGCAGCCATGGCTGCAATCTCTTCCTTCAACTTTGAAACCTCCTTTGGTCTTCTCTTCCCTCCATCTCTACCGCCACCTCCATGCCCAGCACTGGTTCTCCGTAGTCACCAGCTGCTTCCCTGCTGCCAGCTTCCTGCCATGGCCAAGGCAGTTCCCCTCATTCAGGCATGCTTTTTTCCTTTTTTAAGAGATTTTGCTATATGGCATGTGTGCTTGCCAGAGAGACAGAGATAGAGAGACTGAGAAATATCCCCCCATGGGGTTGGCCACGCCACAATCCCTTCTCCTCCATTCTCCTCTCAGGATCTTGGGCATGCATGCACATGCACCAGGCATGAATTTTTCTTTTTTGGAGAAGTTTCTGCTATTGGGCACATGCACTCACCAGAAAGAGAGACAGAGAGACAGAAAGTGAGAAATCACCCCCCAGGAGGGATGGCCATGCCACAATCTCTTCTCCTCCATTCTTCTCTCAGGATCTTGGGAACGCACGCACATGCACCCAGCATGAGTTTAAGTCACCAGGTCCAGGACTGGAACCGTGGTCAACTGCATGGGAGTCCAGTGACATAGTCATTAGGCCATCTGCTGGTCACCCCAGCATGAGTTTTAAGCCACCAGGTCCAGGACTGGAACCGTGGTCAACCACTCCAGCCCCCACAGGTGGAGTTCAGCTCCCCCTGCCTGACTTCCGATCTCTCCCATGATCTACTTCATCTTCCCCTGGTGATTAAAGGACAGGAGGGCTTTTCACACACGCGGGACAGGAGCCTCCCAAGCCTGTGCTCCGGCACGTTCGGCTCCCCAACACGAAGTCCTCCTGCTCCTCTCTGCTGCCCACTATGTGCCTTTCTTTCTTTCTTTCCTTTCCTTCTTTTAATAAAAGCATGCTACAAGGTGTATGCTCTCATTGGGGAGAGAGAGAAAGTGAGAAATCACCCCAAGGGGCGATTACTTCTCTTCCATTCTCTTCTCGGGATTTTGGGCACACATGTACACACTCCTGGTGTGAGGTGTTTTGTTGTTGTTGTTTTGTTTTGTTTTTATTTTGTTTTAAGAATGATTTATTTATTATTATTATTTTTCAATTTTGACCAGAGAGAGAGAGAGAGCGAGCAAAAGAGAGCCACCAGGTCCAGGACTCGAACTGTTGTCAGCCATGTGTGAGTTCAGTGCCTGAACCACCATGCAATTGGCTGCCCTCACTAACCACCTTTCTAAGGGCCATACCCAGCTGAAGGGACCCTCAGTGTCAAAGGCTGCTCTGGCAGCTCCAGCCCACAGAAATCCCTCTCTCACCTAAAGTCATCAGGCCCAGGATTTTTCTGTAAAACATTATTTTTAAAAAATTATATTATTTTATTGAACTTTATTTATTATTATTATTCTTTGTTTTAATTTGACCAGAGAAAGACAGAGAGAGACAGAGAAAATGAGAAAGCAAACTGCCAGGTCCAAGACTCGAACCATGGTCAGCCATGTGGGAGTTCAGTGTCTTTAACCATCACACCACCTGCCAGTCCCTGTAAAATATTTTTATTATGAAAAATTATAGACAAAATTAGATACAGGTACATATAATGTAGCCAAAAGCCTACCTAATGTACCTAACTTTTGGTTTTATTTCATCAGTGTTTTACACACACATGATTTAAAGAGTTAGCTAGTTCTACTAGGTTTGATATTCAAGACAAAACACAACTCTGTGTGGCCCACCCATGTGGCCCACCCATCAGGCACAAGATCCAGTCCTCAAAATTTACATGAAGTTGTCCAGCTTAGCAGTCTGGGTTTTAGCTGGAAGAGTTGTAGCCAGATATGGAGGAAACTAGAAGAAAGCAACCCCTAGCCTTCCACCCACACCCCAAGCAGAGCAGCTCCCTAAGGTCACTTCTTTAAATCCTTTCAGCTGCTACTTCTGATATGTGCTTTAACAGCTCTTTAAAATGTGCTTACCTTGCTAATTCTTTGTTTTTCATTTTGGCCATTATCTATTGACTTTCTACTGAGCGGAATGATCTGGCTTTCTCCCCACCTCTCTCTTTCTCTTCTCTCTCTCTCTCTCTCTCTCTCTCATGCACACAGATTTCTTTTTTTTTTTAAGAATTATTTGGGGGGCCAGCAGGTGGCATGGTGGTAGGGATGCTGGACTCCTACATGGTCAACCGAGGTTCGAGTCCTAGAACTGACAGCTTACTTTCTCACCTTCCTCTCTCTCTCTCTCTCTGTCTCTCCTCTGGTCAAATTAAAATAAATAAGTAAATAAAAATACAATTAAATAATTCTTTTAACAAAAATAATTTTCTTTTTTTAAAAAAAGAATTATTTTGGGGGCTGGCAAGTGGCATGGTGGTTAAGGGCGCTGGACTCCCACATGGTCAACCATAGTTCGAGTCCCAGACCTGGCAGCTTACTTTCTCACTTTTCCTCTCTCTCTCTTTTTCTCTTGCTCTCACTCTCTCCCTCTCTGGTCAAATTAAAACTAAATAAATAAAGTTAAATAAAATAATTCTTAAAAAAACAATTAACTTTATTTAACTTTATTTATTTATTTTCTTTTATAATTTGACCAGAGAGGGACAAAGTGAGAGTGAGAGGAGAGAGAGAGAGAGAAAGTGAGAAAGCCAGCTGCCAGGTCCAGGACTTGAACCATGGTTGACCATGACGGAGTCCAGCGCCCTTAATCACCACACCACCTGCCAGCCCCACACACATAGTTTCTTATTCCTCCATCCTGTTCAAAGACAAAATTATAGGGGCCAGCTGGTGGCATGGTGGTTAAGGCATTAGATTCCCACAAGCTGACCATGGTTTGAGTCCCAGACCTGGTGGCTTGAAGATCATGCCAGGTGTGTGTGCATGTGTGCCCAGAGGCCCAGGAGGAGAATGAAGAAGGAATTGCAACATTGCCATCCCATCTGGAGGGGGATTTCTCATGTTCCCTTTCACTATCTCTATCTCTTGCTGGCGAGCGCACATACCCTATAGCAAATACCTAAATTACTAATAAAAAGTATAACTATTTAGTTTAGAGATCTAATTGGCTTTATTTGCAGTTCTAGAACTGGATGTTTTATAGACTCGAGTAGGTGTTCCAATGGACTGAGCAGAAGAGGTAGGTTTTATAGACAGAGAAGGGCTGATGCAGAAACAGATAACGAAATTCACATGAGTCATTTCGAAGGTACTTTCCTTATAAGGTGGGGACAGGAGGCAGCACAGTGGGGAAACAGCGACTGGTTAACATCAGGTCACTTCTGCTGAGCGTGGAGTAGAGCAGAAAGAACTTCACTATCATGTAGTTTATGCCAATTGAAACTGGCTTGCTTGGGAAAGTAGGCCGCTCCCTCTCTCCTGACTCCAAGGACAGTCAGACAGCAGCTCGACTTCGGCTCGGTGACGTGGAGACAAGAGTGATCCTATGTTGATTTTTTAGCCTGGTCTGTTGGGGCTTAGGGCGGGAGCTTAGTTCAAAACAATGGACTTTGATTTAATAATTCCTCCTCAGTTACCATCATTTGGAATTCTGGCCTTAGCACATCATTCATTCACAGGTGGGTCATGTCCTCGTGACTGCATTTTCTGGACTCTCGTTCCAGGTGAAGAGAGGACATTTGAAGGTCTATAGGTGGCTACGTATAAACATGTAAACCTTTTGGAGAGGACAGACATGAGGGAGACGATGATGATGACTATCGGGGGGTAACACCAAGAAGTCCCCACGAACCAAACCAATTTGAGTCAGCAACTCGAGGAATGCGCCAGTGAGGAGTCCTCGCCTTTAACCAAGTAGCCCGTTCAGTCATTTTTACAGCTGAGTCTCTGTAATACTCAAAGTATTTATTCCTGTTATAATAAACTTAGCAACTGAAGAACACTCCTTCTTCAGCTGCAGGTGACAACTCTATCATCTAGAATCAAGTGTTTGATCATTTTTTGAGTCAGCAACTCGAGGAATGCGCCAGTGAGGAGTCCTCGCCTTTAACCAAGTAGCCCGTTCAGTCATTTTTACAGCTGAGTCTCTGTAATACTCAAAGTATTTATTCCTGTTATAATAAACTTAGCAACTGAAGAACACTCCTTCTTCAGCTGCAGGTGACAACTCTATCATCTAGAATCAAGTGTTTGATCATTTTACTACAGAGACAACTCTATCATCTAGAATCAAGTGTTTGACCAGGGTACTACAGAATTGGCATGAGTTTCCAAGTTACCTGTAGAAGCTGCTGCTTGTGAATTATTTTTTTTAGTTATTTAATTTTATTTGTTCTTGTTATTATTATTATTATTATTATTATTATTATTATTATTAAGGTTTTTGCCTTCAGGCATGTGCACTTGCCACAGAGAGAGAGTGACAGACACAGTGAGAAGGAAAGCAAGAAATCACCCCCGAGGGGGATGGCCATGCCACAATCTCTTCTCCTCCGTTCTCTTCCCAGGATCTTGGGTGCACAGACACGCATCCAGCATGATTTTGAAGCCACCAGGTCCAGGACCAGAACTGTAGTCGGCCGTGTGGGAGTCCAGTGACATGCCCACGACATCATCTGTGATCCTCTTATTATGTTTTAATTTGACCAGAGCAAAAGATAGGGAAAGTGAGAAAGTAAGCCACCAGGTCCAATCAAACCATGATTGACCATGTAGGAATCCAGCACCTTAATGACCATGCCGCCTGCCAGCACCCCCTTTTTAAAAATATATATGTATTGTGAACCAGCAGTTAGCGTAATGGCTATGTCGCTGGACTCCCACGTAGTCGACCGCGGTTTGCATCCCAGACCCGGTGGC
>NW_006159842.1:1384559-1387301 GCF_000334495.1 Tupaia belangeri chinensis | reverse complement strand
TGATTTTATTTATTTTTAAAAATAATTATTTTATTTAACTTTATTTATTTATTTTAATTTGACCAAAGATGGACAGAGTGAAAGAAAAAGAGAGAAAAGGAAAGTGAGAAAGCAAGCCACCAGGTTTGGGACTCGAACCACAGTCAGCCACTTGGTAGTCCAGCATCCTTAACCACCATGCCACCTGTTGGCCCCATTATTATTATTTTTTAAGAGAGAATTTTGTTCTTGTTTTTGTCTTTTGTTTTTTGTTTGTTTGTCTGTTTTTCTATAGGGAACATGTCTTTACCAGAAAGATAGAGAAAGACAGAGAGACAGAGAGTGAGAAATCACCCCCCAGGAGGGATGGCCACACTGCAATCCCTCTTCCTCCATTCTCCTCTCAGGATTTGGGACATGCACGCACATGCCCCTGGCGTGAGTTTTAAGCCTCTAGGTCCGGGACTCAAACTGTGGTCAGTTATTTGGGAGTCTAGCAAAATAACCATTACACCATCTGCTGGTCCCTATTATTAGTTTTTAAATGTAAAATTCTAACTAAAACATTATCCTGTAAAGGGCAAGAGGTAGGCAAGGGAAAATTAGGAGTAAGAGTCTGACATGAGAGGGAGTCTTGTCCTAACCTCCGAAGAGAAGCTGTCCACAGAGCCAAGGAGGCAACTTCTACCCCTCGTTTGTACTTTGAACAGCTCTGGCTATGGTGTCGGCTTGGTGAACTCTGCATGGCCACACAACAGGCCTAGGATTTGTTCTTTGAAATTTACATGTTTACATGGAAGGGCCAGCAGGTGGTGTGGTGGTTAAGGGTGCTGGACTCCCACATGGCCAACTATGGCTCAAGTCCCGGACCTGGCAGCTTGCTTTCTCACTTTCCCTCTCAGTCTCTCTCTTTCTCTCTCTGTCACTCTGCCCCTCTCTGGTCAAAGGATTGAAGTGCGGCCATCCTCCTTGGGGGGCAATTTCTCACTTTCCCTCTCTCTGTCTTTCTCTGGCAAGTAAGTACACATGCACTATAGTGAAACCAAACCAAACCAAACCAAAACAAAACAAAACAAAAAGCACCTGTAAAAAGTATTTGGCCTGATTAATTACATGAACTTCAGTAAGAATATTAATCAGGACCAGTCCCATACCCCAAGGGTTAAAGCAGACATGTGGCAGAGCACAGTTCGAATCCTGTGGTGGCTTGAAAAACATGCCAGCCGTGTATCCATGCCCCCAACCCCAATGGAATGGAAGAGAAGGGACTGCAGCATGACCACACCCCACTGAGAGATTTTTTTTTCTCCTTCTACCTCTCTTTCTCTGTCTCTCTTTGGTGAGCACACGTGTCCTCTGGCAAAACAAAAAAAAAAAAAAACTGATTTGACTACGTAGGTTCTAAATTTGTTTTGCTGAAATTTTTTCGTGAGGATCCTCAAATTAGACCTTTATAAATCTCTCACTATCGGGAAGCCAGACCAAGGCAGAGAGCAGCCGCCGCCCCTGGTTACTACTGTCTCGAGGTCTCTGGGCCTGCTGAGAAGGGACAGTTTGCGTTTGTTGATTGTAAGGCTGGGAACCTGTGAACCAGACATTCGGTCCAACTCTCCGATCTGATATCCCAACCAAAGCCAGTGTTTCCCACTGTCCTCTGTTAAACGGGGCTGGATTTACATGCCTAATCATGTCACTATAACAGTGAGAATGCTGGCCAGCTCTGCTGCCTAGTACATAAAGCAGCCCCATCCCACATGGCTGACCATGTGATTCAAGTCCTGGACCCGGAAGCTTAAGAAACACACCAGGCAGGGAACCAGCAGTTAGCGTAATGGTTATGTCACTGGACTCCCACGTAGTCAACCGCGGTTCGCGTCCCGGACCCGGTGGCTTAAAACTCACACAGGGCGCGTGTGCATGCGTGCCCAAGATCCTGAGAGGAAAATGGAGGAGAAGGGATTGTGGCGTGACCATCCCCTCTGGGGGGTGATTTCTCGCTTTCTGTCTCTATGTCTCTCTCTGTCTGTCTGGTGAGCACACGCGCCCTATAGCAAAAAAAAAAACCTCTCCAAAAAAAAAAAAAAGAAAGAAAGAAAGAAAGAAACACACCAGGCACATGTGTGTGTGTGTGCCCAAAATCCCAAAAGGAGGCAGAGATGGTGGAGAAGGAATTACAGTGTGACCATTCTCCATGGGAGGTGCTTCCTCCTCTCCCTCTCTCTGTCTCTCTGTCTCTCTGGAGAGCTCATGTACTTTCTGGCAAAAACTCGGAAATAGTTTCTGAATTCTAGAGGGATGAAGTAAGAAAAGCAAAATTTTTTTTCCCACAAAAGTATACTTTGCTAAATTGCTCAAATTTGTACATAGTGTAAGAGGAAATAACAGTCATTTATTTAAAAAGAGCTATAGCTGAAAGACAGCAAAAGCAAATACAGAAGGTTACATGCCTTTCAGCAAAACAGCCTTTTTGATATTGAGAGGACTCACTCAAAGGCCTTGTAAAAAGCAGCACAAGACTATCTCAGTAAGACACAAAATCTTCATTTCTTAGCTCAGTGATACAACTTCTGATTAGGAACACTTTTATTTTTAATAAATTTTTAAATTTATTTATGTTTGTTTTTAAAATTATTTTATTTTTCTTAATTTGACCAGAGAGAGACAACAAGAGAGAAAGGAAAAGTGAGAAAGTAAGCCGCCAGGTCCAAGACTTGAACCACAGTCGGCCATTTGGGAGTCCAGTGCCTTAACCACCATGCCGCC
>NW_006159842.1:1369264-1383293 GCF_000334495.1 Tupaia belangeri chinensis | reverse complement strand
TTGGGAGTCCAGTGCCTTACCCACCATGCCGCCTGCCAGCCTCCAAATGTGGATCACCACTTTAAGAAACCGTTGTTATTTTAGTGTCGTTTTGCATCAATGTACTATTTAATGCTAAGCAAAGTAAGTCAGATTGTGAAAAACACTGTATATCCCCACTCAATACACACCAAATGCCTGCACTCTATGGCAGAAACAGAAAGACCCTAAGATAGTAGGGAGGACAACTATAGATACCAGAGACTGTACAGGAGGGGGCGGATAGTAGAGGGTGAGTGGGAAGAATATGCCCTTTTTTAAGCTGAGGATCTCCTATTGACTAGATTTTTGAAATAATCTCCAGACTTTTCCATCCACTTACAATCTCTTTCTCCTCTAACCCATTTCTTGGACTGCTATCAGGAATTTATATAAAATGAAAACTCATCTTGTAACTCCTCCACCTAAAACCTATTACTAGTTCCCAGTAGCTTTTACTTTTTTTATTTATTTGTTTGTTTCATGAGAGAGACAGACAGACTCACACCCTCATCATGCCAGTCCGCTTCCCTTAGTCCTCCAGTCATTTGGGATCGGGGGTGGGCATCCCTGGTATGTTTCAAATTGACTTGGGGGCGGCAGTCAGCCCGGGGGCTTCCATCACCCCTCTTTCACACTGTCATCTGCATCGCAGTGGCTGGGCCAGTTCCCGGTCACTTTAGGTGAAGTATATGCCGCTCTCCTTGACACCCAAAGTCGTGATCCTCTGGTAAATACTTACCAAGTGCCTAGCCCATGCAGGACCCTGTGCTCACAGACAGGGATTCAGGGGCAGTAAACAAAACGAGCAGGTCCCTCTAAGACCTTCAGGCCACCAGCATGAGCGTTTACAAAGGAGAAGCACAACCCAGCAGATGGCATGGTGGTTAAGGGTGCTGGATTCCCACATGGTAGACCACTGTTCGAGTCTCAGACCTGGTGGCTTGCTTTCTCACTTTCTCTCTCTCTCTGTCTTTCTCTGGTCAAATAAAAATAAATACATAAATAAAGCTAAATAAAATAATTCTTAAAAAAAAAAAAAAGAAAGAAAGAAAGAAAGAAACACACCAGGCACATGTGTGTGTGTGTGCCCAAAATCCCAAAAGGAGGCAGAGATGGTGGAGAAGGAATTACAGTGTGACCATTCTCCATGGGAGGTGCTTCCTCCTCTCCCTCTCTCTGTCTCTCTGTCTCTCTGGAGAGCTCATGTACTTTCTGGCAAAAACTCGGAAATAGTTTCTGAATTCTAGAGGGATGAAGTAAGAAAAGCAAAATTTTTTTTCCCACAAAAGTATACTTTGCTAAATTGCTCAAATTTGTACATAGTGTAAGAGGAAATAACAGTCATTTATTTAAAAAGAGCTATAGCTGAAAGACAGCAAAAGCAAATACAGAAGGTTACATGCCTTTCAGCAAAACAGCCTTTTTGATATTGAGAGGACTCACTCAAAGGCCTTGTAAAAAGCAGCACAAGACTATCTCAGTAAGACACAAAATCTTCATTTCTTAGCTCAGTGATACAACTTCTGATTAGGAACACTTTTATTTTTAATAAATTTTTAAATTTATTTATGTTTGTTTTTAAAATTATTTTATTTTTCTTAATTTGACCAGAGAGAGACAACAAGAGAGAAAGGAAAAGTGAGAAAGTAAGCCGCCAGGTCCAAGACTTGAACCACAGTCGGCCATTTGGGAGTCCAGTGCCTTAACCACCATGCCGCCTGCCAGCCTCCAAATGTGGATCACCACTTTAAGAAACCGTTGTTATTTTAGTGTCGTTTTGCATCAATGTACTCTTTTTTTATATATAATTATTTTATTTTATTTTATTTATTCATTCATTTATTTTTTTAATTCGACCAGAGAGAGATAGACGTTGAGAGTGAGAGAGAGAGGAAGCGAGAAAGCAAGTCATCAGATTCAGGACTCGAACCCTGGTCAGCCATTTGGGAGTATCCAGCGCCTTAACCACCACACCACCTGCTGGTCCCAGCGTCAATGTACTCTTGATATCAATGCTTGATTTTTCAAAAAACTTGCAAATAATTCCCTTCTAATTTTAGTTGATGATAAATAAAATTTCTTTTATAGGATTCATCTACCCCCAACCTTTCACTATCTTTACCCACATGCTCTATGCTTCCCTTTCCTCTCACATGGGAGAAATTAGTCTACTTTACACAGAACCGCTTTTTAAAAAATATTTAATTTTATTTATCATCGTTATTATTATTTTGCTTTGCTATCGGGTACGTGTGTTCACCAGAGAGAGAGAAAGCCCCCAAGTCTGGGACTCGAACTGTGGTCGGCCATATGGGAGCCCAGCGCCTTCACCATCACACCACCTACTGTCTCCCAAAACCACTTTCTAAAAACACATCTTCATAGTCATATTCTCCTTCATGAAACTTGCCTACTTTTCTCACACGCAGTTGTGAGAAAACTACTTATTCCTGAGACAGGAGAAAGTTAGCCAATGGAAGCAGGTAAGGGGGCCTATGTGCTAGATAGACCCAGTCAAGAGGCTGGCAAGTGGCATGGTGGTTAAGGGTGCTGGACTCCCATGTAAGTGACCATGGTTTGAATCCTGGAACTGGCACCTTGCTTTCTCACTTTCTTTTTCTCTCCCTCACTCTTGCTCTTGCTCTGTCCTTCTCTGAGCAAATTTAAATAAGTAAATAAAGTTAAATAAAATAATTATTAAAAATAAGTGAACTGGGGCCAGCAGGTGGCATGGTGGTTGAGTGCACTGGACTCCCACATGGCCAACCACAGTTCGAGTCCCAGACCTGGTGGCTTACTTTCTCACTTTCCATCTCTCTCTCTCTAGCTCTGTCCCTCTCTGGTCAAATTAAAATAAATAAATAAAGTTAAATAAAATCATTCTTTAAATAAAAAATGAACAAATTATCTTTTCCTTGTGCTCCTGGTGTGTTTCATTCAGTGCTTTGTCTGAAACACAAGAACCTGGATGTCATTCGGAAACCATGCCGTGACATTCTAGTTTTGCTACTGTACCTTAGTTAGAATGTTCATCTTTAGCAGTTGTGAACCAGCAATTCTCCAGAACAGTATCTCACAGCTGCTAGAAATACGCGCTTCCTAATAACACAATTTCTGTCTATTAACAGATCCAAATACATTTAGCTTCTCGATACCACATCGAAACAAGATGCCAAAGCATAGAAACTTTAATTTTATGCTTAATAATTAGTGTTTTAGAATTTCGTCTTATTTAGAAATGACTCAGACATTTCATGATTACCTATTACTTAACATAACATGACTTCAGAATCTTCAATTACAGAAAAGATCACAGGTTCATTTATAAACATTTATCCCATTCACATTTACCTAATTGATCATGTTTCAATTGCTTATGGAAAACAAAGCTAACCGGCATCTTTTTTTGGAAGAAGCAAAACCAAGCTAAACTTGCATCAGCCAGTCTTGTTCTAACCAAGGCCTCTGAGACAGCAGACGTAGGGACCCTCCCCAGACCCCCCCACCCTACACACACACACACACACACACTGATCATCCTGGGTCCTGAGCACTCACATAGAGCCCAGGACAGATGTGAAAGGCAGGGCTTCTGTGGCTGCGTGACTCACACACCAGGTACAGAGCTCCAGTGAGCCGGGAGGGATGTCCGGAAGGGAGGCGAGGGACATTCCAAACACCTCCAGTCTGACAGACAAGGCGTGGCTGAGTCTGGCTCAGAGCCAGTTAGAACCAAGATGGCACCTGGGACGACCACTGCCTGACCTTCCGATTCATTATAACCTCACTGTATGGTATTAGCATGCTAGCGACACTGCCACCTGTGCCCCTGTTTAGAGTAACAGTCAGCATGGTGACTAATGTGCTAGACTCCCAAGTAGTCGACTAAGGTTCAAGTCCTGGACCCGGCAGCTTGAAAACCACACTGGGCATGTGCATGTGTGCCCAAAATCTGCAGAGGAGAATGAGAAGAAGGGACTGCAATGTGGCCATCCTCCCTGAGGGGGTGATTTCTCACTTTTTCTCACTGTCTGTCTCTCTCTCCGGTGAGCTTACATACTCCATGGCAAAAATCTAAAAAACAAACACAAAAACAAACTTCTTAAAAATAACAAATAAGTTTAAAAGAAATAGACTAACAGAGACAATGATTGGACCTACTCAAAGAAGGGCAGAAAATGAGAAGGACAGCACTTCCAGGAAAACCATGTCCTTGTCCCAGAAAAGTCAGGAATAAATTGCCCTTTAGTTAGCCTGGCATTTAGCTGAGCCATGTAAGGCAGACAGCCGCCAAAACTCACGGCTGCCCTACCTGCGTGGCACCCTTCTCTCTCCTTCCAGGTAACAGGGCCCCCCCTTCCTCTCAGAGGAAGAATGAAACTCCCTCATTTCCCTGCCCGACAATGCCTGCCCCACCTGCAGCATCATCCACTCTGTACACTTATCTTAATAGTCTTGCTTTTCAGGACCAGCAGATGGCGCAATGGTTATGTCGCTGGACTTCCATGTAGTTGACCATGGTTCGAGTCCCGGACTTGGCAGCCTAAACTCACGCCGGGTGCATGTGCGTTCATGCCCAGGATCCCGAGAGGAGAATGGAGGAGAAGGGATTGCGGCATGGCCATCCCCCGGGGGGGAGGGGCAATTTCTCACTTTCTGCCTGTCTGTCTCTCCAACTAGTACACACGCCCTATAGCAAAAAAACTCTCTTAAAAAAAAAATCTTGCTTTTCACCCTCTCTCAGTGGCTGGCTCTTGACTTCTTTCTACCTTTCTTTTTTTGGAGAGGTTTTTGCTATAGGGCATGTGCACTCGCCAGACAGACAGAAAGAGACAGAGAGACAGAAAGTGAAAAATCACCCCCGGGGGGATGGCCGACCACACTGTTCAAGTCCCGTACCTGGCAGTTTGAAAATCACACCGTGTGTGCGCATGCACGTGAGTGCCCAAAATCCTGAGAGGAGAATGGAGAAGGGACTGTTGTGTGGCCACCCCCTTAGGGTGATTTCTCACTTTGCCTCTCTCTCAGTCTCCAGGAAACACGCCTACCCTATAGCCAAAATCTTTTTAAAAAATATATATCATCGGGACCAGCAGGTGGCGTGGTGGTTAAGGCGGTGGACACTCCCATATGGCCGACCAGGGTTCAAGTCCTGAATCGGGTGGCTTGCTTTCTCACTTCCTCTCTCTCTCAGTCTCACCCTCTGTCTCTCTCTGGTCAAACTAAATAATAATAATAATAATAATAATAATAATAATAAATGAATGAATAAATAAAATAAAATAATTATTAAAAAAAAATCATAGACACATAATGTAAGCACATGTAGACATACAGAGACACAGACAGAAGGAGATTTTAGAGCTTTCATTAAGATATATTCTTTCCTTTAAGATTTTCATTTGGGGCCAGCCCTGTAGTTTAATGGTTAAGGGAGATGGATCCTGCATGGATGACCATAGTTCAAATCCTGGTCCAGGGGCTTGAAAAATATACCAGGTACGTGTGCACGCATGCCCAAGTCCCTAAGGAAGAAGAAATGGAGCCTGAACTGCGATGTTATCCTGCCACATTGGGGTGCTTTCTTCTTGGTCTCTCTATCCCTCTAGCAATCACACTCTTCTCTGGTAATTAACAGAATACAGATTTTTCATTTGTGGGTTTTCATATAGTTTCCCACCCCACTTTAGATGGTCCATCTTTTGATAATTGGCCCCATTGCCCTAAGCAACCCTAAATTTGCATTTCCAAAGGGCAGACTTAAGAGAAACCAGGTAGAGAATTTACATTTCAAAGGCAGAGAATTTAGATCTATATGTTATTATTTTCGGGGACAAGGATAGGCTAGGTAAGAAGCCCAGTTCAGACTAAAGGGTCAGGGGACAGCAGAGGGTGGAATGGTTACCTCACTGACCTCCCACATTGTCGACCACCCAGGCAGCTTACACCTCACTTCCGGTGATGCATGCCCAAGATCCTGACTGAAGAATGGAGAAGGGATTGCAGCATGGCCATCCTCCTTGGGAAGTGAGTTCTAGCTCTTTGTCTCTCTGTCTCTCTCTGCCTCTTTGGCAAGCACACCCACCTTATAGCAAAAATCTCTCTAAAAAACAAACAAACAAAAAATAAATGGACAAAAGTGAGGTTATTATGCAGATTTCAATGAATGTCTTCCCTATTGTAAGACTTTCTAGTGACTTAATTTTCCCTATCTTCCAGAGCAAAGAGGGAGATACCCTTACAAATGGAAAGGCTCCTTAAAAAACCCTTTTCCAAAGGGTTTCAAAGTAGCCAAATAAAATGCTCAAAAGTTGTATTTTGGTAATAAGCAATCTTTCAATTTATTTTGTTTTTTAATTCTATTTTTGACTTCAGGATGGGGTCAATAACCAGTAGAATAAAGAAAAGTTTACTGGGACCAGCAGTTGGTGTAATGGCTATGTCGCTGGACTCCCATGTAGTCAACCACGGTTCGAGTCCCAGACCCAGTGGCTTAAACTCATGCCTGGCGTGTGTGCACATGTGCCCAAGATCCCAAGAGGAGAATGGAGGAGAAGTGATTGCGGTGTGGCCATCCCCCCTGGGGGGTGATTTCTCATTTTCTGTCTCTCCATCTCTCTCTGTCTTTCTAGTGAGCATACGCACCCTATAGCAAAAACCTCTCCAAAAGAGAAAAAGAAAGAAAAGAAAATTTTACTATGCCTGACCTGAGGGCAATATTTATAAAAGTATTTTATAGCTTTTTTTTTTTTTATCTTCAAGGTGGTAAGACAGGAGATAGACCCCATTTACAGGTAGATAGGGCAGGGGACCCCAGAAAACTGCTGTGCTGTGTAGCATCTGACAATTCCTATCCTCTCCCAATCGCCGTTTCTTGGTTTCTAGACATGTAGATCTCATTCTTAAAGAATTCAATTGCCGTGACCAGCACCTGGCATGGTGGTTAAGTGCTGGACACTCCCACATGGTCGACCACAGTTCAAGTCTTGGACCTGGTAACTTGCTTTCTCACTTTCCTTCTCTCTCTCTCTCTGTGTGTCTCTCTCTGCCCAAATTAAAATAAATGAATGAAGAAATAAAAATAAATAAATTGTTAGGCCGGAGGCCTGGGCAGCTTGGATGTGGGGGGGTTGGACACCACACCACAGTTGGCTGATGCAACCTGGATCTAGTCTGTCATCAGGCCTGCGCTGCACTCAGATCTAACCTGGATGTAGCACATGAGCTCTACTCTGCACATGGTGCACTACTCTGCACATGGCGCTCTACTCTGCACATGGGGCTCTACTCTGCACATGGTGCTCTACTCTGCACATGGGGCTTTACTCTGCACATGGTGTTCTACTCTGCACATGGTGCTCTACTCTGCACATGGTGCACTACTCTGCACATGGCGCTCTACTCTGCACACGTCACCAGACCTTACATGGCACAGCAGAACGCTCTCCCCCTAAACCTTTTCCATACATGGTCTGTTTCTACCTCTAAGACACTCCCCCTCTCTATACCCTTATAAAAATCGCTAAACCCCTCCCTAGGGCATGAATTCTCTGGCTCTCCCCTCTCTTCCTCTGTCAGACCAGCAAACCTCGCCCAGGAGCACTCCCAATAAAGGCTCCACATTTCTATTTTCTCACATGGTTGGCCCATTGCTTACATAAATAATTGTTTTTTAAAAAAAAAGTAAACTTAAAAAAAAGAATTCATGTGTCAGTTTTCACATAGTTTCATATAGCAGAGGGTATAATGGTTACATCACTAGATTCCCACATGGTCAATTGCAGTTCAAGGTCCAGACCCAGTGGCTTGAATCTCTTGCAGGGCATGTGTATGTGCATACCCAAAATCCCAAGAGGAGAATGGAGGAGAAGGAATTGTGGTGTGGCCATCGACCTAGGGGGTGATTTCTCACTTTCTGTCTCTGGCTTTCCTGGCAGGCACACACACCCAAATAGCAAAAATCTCTGTAAAACAAGAAGCAGCAGCAACAGCCAGCCCTCTAGTTGGACTGCTAGATATAAAGCCCAGCCTAAAGCCCCTCACTAGCAACCCTCTTGCAGGACCCTGCCCTGTCAGAGCTTTTCTCTTTCAGTAAAACTCTGCTTTACTGCCCCCTCCCTTGTCCACACTTTCATTCTTCCTGATCCCGAGACTTGAATTCAGCCAATTCTGAAACCTGCAATACTCTCGAACACTAACCAAAGTCTAGCACTCTCTCACAGTGCAAAACCTGGATTCAAAAGCCAAAAACTATCAGGGGTTCAAGGCAAAAAGGGCAGAGTCCGGCCTGAGCAGAGCTTGCTTACACCCTTGAGATTCCACAAGGAGCACAGGGGATCTCAGAGAGGTCAGTGGCACCTCTTGGCCTTTCTCAAGGGGTCTCAGGAATCATCAGTATTGTCCTCCAGGCCCCTTTGTGGTCAATGGAACTTTTCAAAAACTCTCTGAGACATAAGAGACGTAAGACAAAATTATCACATTTTAAAGATCTTAATTGGCTTTATTTGTGATTCTAGAATCGAGCAACACTTCATTCATGAAATAGAACATGTCTCAGTGAACTAGCGGAAGTTGGCTTATGGACAGAGAAGAACCAGAGACAGTGGGAACAAGCAGATCGGTACTCTCAGTTACTTTTCTTTCATGGCAGGGACAGGAAGACAGAACACTAGGAAATGAACTGATTCATTAACACCAGGCTACTTCTGATCACTTAGCTTCACTATCAGGATGATGGAAGATGGCCTGTTTGGAAATTAGGCTGTTACCTCTCTCAATTTCAAGGAAGGTCAGATAACAATTTAGCTCTGTCTGGGTAACATGGAGATGCAAGTGGCTCTGATTTGATTTTTACTCTGGCCTGGTGGGGCCTAGGACAAGAGCTTTATCCAAACAATGGACTATAATGAACTAATATTTTTTTAAAAGAATGATTATTTAACCTTATTTATTTATTTATTTAGAGAGAGAGAAAGGGAAAGTGAGAAAGAAAGACGCCAGGTCCAGGACTTAAGCCATAGTCCACCACGCCACCTGCCGACCCCAATGGACTAACAAATTTTTTAATTTGTATTTAATATTATTATAAGCAGTGGGCCAACCACGCAAGAAAATAGAAGTATAGAGTCTTTATTGGGAACACTCCCAGGCGAGGTTCTCTGGTCCAACAGAGAAAGAGAGAGAGAGGACCAGAGAAGTGGCACCCTAGGGAGGGGTTTAGTGATTTCTATAAGGGTATAGGGAGGGGGAGTGTCTTAGCGGTAGAAACAGACCATGTATGGTAATGGTTTAGGGGGAGAGCAGACTCCTGTGCCATGTAAGATCTGGTGCCGAGTACAGAGTAGAGTGCCGTGTGCTACATCCGGGTTAGATCTGAGTGCAGCGCAGATCCGATGACAAACTAGATTCGGGTTGCGTCAGTCAACTGGGGCGTGGTGTCTAACCCCTACATCCAAGCTGCCCAGGCCTCCAGCCTAACAATTATTATTATTATTAATTTTTTTAGAGGTTTTTGCTACAGGGCATGTGCACTTGCCATACAGACAGAGACAGACAGAGACACAGAAAGCGAGAAATCACCCCCCAGGGGGAATGGCCACGCCGCAATCCCTTCTCTTCCATTCTCCTCTTGGGATCTTGGGCATGCACGCACACGCGCCCGGCGTGAGTTTAAAGCCACCGGGTCCGGGACACGAACTGCAGTCAACTACATGGGAGTCCAGTGACATAGCCATTACGCTAACTGCTGGTCCCAATTATTATTATTTTTTAAATTTGCTATAAGGCACATGCACTCACTGGTGAGAGACAGAGAGAGAGAGAATGTGAGAAAGCAAGCTGCCCAGTCCAGAACTCAAACTGCAGTTAGCCATGTGGAAATCCAATGCCTTAACCATTCCACCTGCTGGTCCTGACTATAAATTTTATCTAACAATTCCAGCAATTTATATTATATTTATATTATAATTTTTGACTAGATCAGTATTTATAGGATTAGAACTATAACAATGCGATTCTGGTGCCTGATCCTTGTAAGTGATTTTTCGTTTTATTTTTCCCTCTCTTCCTCTGAAAGCTTGGTGGTTAAGGGCACTGGACTTCCACATGGCTGACCGTGGTTTGGATCCCGGACCTGGCGTAGTATCTTCTCTGGTCCCAGAGTCTGGAAATGTCCCTCTGTTGTGCTTTGGATATGGGCTATTTTCCCACTAAGTTGAGTACTTGAAGGGTTTTTTTTTTTTTTTTCATTTCCAGACCATTTCTAGAAGTAATCTATAATGTCTTCCACTTTATTTTCTCTTTTTGGAAATACATTCACATGAAGAACCTGGACTCGTTGCTGGCGTGGTGGCTATGGTGGCTATCTCTTATGGGCTGACTGTGTAACTTGAGTTCCAGACCAGGCAACTTGAAACTCACAAGTGGGCACATGTGTACACGTGACCAAAAGTCCTGAGAAGAGAAGGGATTATGGCATGGCCATCCCCCGAGGTGGGGTAGGTACTTTCACTCTCATTTTCTCTCTCTCTCTCCAGCGAGCACCTACACATTATAATAAATAAATAAATAAATAAGGAACATGTAGAGGACCTCTTGAACTGCTCCTATAGTTTTATAAGCTTTTCTATTTTCTCTTTGTCGTCTTTGCTCTAATTTCGGGGAGATTTCCTAAATTTATCCTCTAATGCCTCTATTGAAATTTTCATTTCTGGTATCATATTTTTAACTTCTAAGAGCTCACTTTTTTGTTCTTTTTGATAGCATCCATTTCTTATTTCATGCAATTATCTTCACTTATCTCTCTAAGGATATTAATGATAATTCTTTTGAAGTTTCCTTCTTCCTGCATAGTACTTTTTTCTGCTTAATTGCTTTTTTTCCTGTTTGTTTGGTTCCCTATCTTTCATGGTAGTGCCTTTTCTCAGGGAAGTGGTCATCTTTGGCTGTCAGCTCTTGCTTAAGAGGAGGGGCCAACGTTGATTGGAAGCACTCAGTAGCCAATGGAACACATCGATGGTGAGGCCCTTGTAGAATGATCAGTTGTTCAGCTGGCGAACCTTTGACTTCTTTCTAAGTCTTCCTCTCTTTTTTTTTTTGAAAGAATTATTTTATTTAACTTTATTTATCTACTTTTAAAAATTATTTTATTTAACCTTATTTATTTATTTTTTAAAGTTTTGAGCAGAGAGAGACAGAAACAGAGAGAGGGAAAGTGAGAAAGCAAGCCGCCAGGTCCAGGACTCCAACCTCAGTCCATCACCTTAACCACCATGCCACTAGTTGGCCTGCATTTTTTTTTTGTTTTTGGAGATAGGTTTTTGCTGTAGGGTGTATGTGCTCACCAGAGAGATGGAAAGCAAGAAATCACCCCCCAGGGCGGATGGCCACACCATCCCTTCTCTCTTCTTCTCTTGGGATTTTGGCGACACACACACGTGCCCAGCGTGAGTTTTAAGTCACCGGGTCTGGGACTCGAACAGTGGTTGACTATGTGGGAGTCCAGCAATATAACCATTATGCCATCTGCTGGTCTCATAAGTTCATTTTTTAAATGAACAAGTAGTATGGTGGTTAAGCTGGACTTCCATATGGCCACCTGAAGTTTGAGTCCCGGACCTGGTGGCTTACTTCCTCATTTTCTCTCTTTCTCTCTCTGGCTAGATTCTAAAACAATGATAATAAATGAAATTAAATAATTCTTTTTAAAAAAATTACTGTGGGCACATGCACTCACCAGAGAGAGAGACAGAAAGACAGAGAGGGAGGGAAAGGGAAAACTCACTCCTCAATGGGACGTGGTCACACTGCAGTCCCTTCTCCTTTTCTCCATCCTGTTAGAACTTGGGCACTCACACACGAACCTGGCAATGTTTTTCAAACTGCTGGGACTGGGATTCAAACCACTGTCAGCCACGTAGGACTCAGTTTCTTTGACCACTAGGCTATAGACCAGCTCTGCCGAAGTTCATTTTGAAGGAACCAAAAGCCAAAAGCAGATACAGAAATACATACTATTGGACTGAAGCACAGTGTTCTTTTTTCTCTTTTTTAAAGAGATTTTTGCTATAGGGCATGTGTGCTCACCAGAGAGACAGAAAGAGACAGAGACAGAAAGCAAAAAAATCGCCCCCGGGGGGAGGGCCATGCTACAGTCCCTTCTTCTCCATTCTTCTCTTGGGATTTTGGGCACGCACACACGCTCTGAGTTTGAGCCACTGAGTCCGGGACCCGAGCCACAGTTGACTACATGGGAATCCAGCAATGTAACCATTTTGCCATCTGCTGGTCCCTGAAGCACAGTTTTCTGTGGGTCAAAGGCCACAACCCTACTCCCTACACTCCAGGGAGGTTAGCTGACCTTGGGTATTGAGTTGTTCCCCCGAAATACAGATGTCCATTCTTCGAAGTCCTATACCCTCCTTTGGTTACCTCACAGCATAAATGTCTACCTCGGGTTATGCGCTAAGTTATCATCTCTGAGGGCTCCCACACGGCCCGGCTTCTCTCCTATGAATCTATGTTCATTCTTTTCCGGGTCCGCCTCCATGGACCTAAGACAACAGAGGGAAAGTTTTTCCTCTCAATGGTTTCATCTCTCCCCCTTTTCAGCATGACATTTTCCTCATCGCGTCTCTCCCAATCCAGAGAGCTTCTGTTTTACCATTTCTAAGAACGAACTCCAGTCTTCTGTTGGCCTGGGGAGAAGGGTCCACAAGCCACCTGTGCAGATTTAGGGTGGGTGCTCAATTTTTTTATAAAGAAGTATTTATTTTATTTATTATTATTATTTATTTTAAAATTTTAAGAGTTTTTTGCCTTATGGCACGTGTACTCACTGGACAGAGAGAGACAGACACAGTGAGGGGGAAAGGGAGAAATCACTCCCCAGGAGGGACAGCCACACCATAATCCCTTCTCCTTCATTCTCTCGGGAATTGGGGCACACATGCACATGCACCCAGCATGAGCTTCAAGCTACTGGGTCCAGGATTTGAACTGTGGTCAGCCACGTGGGAGTCCAGTAACATAACTGCTTCGCCATCTGCTGGCCTGAACTTTATTTATTAATTATTATTATTATTATTGTTGTTAATTTGCTATAGGGCATGGTGCTCACCAGAGAAAGAGGGAGAAGAAAAGTGAGAAAACAAGCCACCAGGTCCGGACTCGAACCTCAGTCTGCCTTAACCACCACACTACCTCCTGGCCCCTCAAATTCTTCATTTTAGCCATGTCTTTCTATTGCAGCTTTCTCCCTCACCGTACTCTAAGATACACAGTGACATGAACACCTGAGACTCTGGGGATGCTTGGGGGTGAAAATGGGTTTTTCAGCTTTCCCCTCTTTCAGTTCAGCTCCGGCTCTTCCAGTTCACGAAGTCTGCTCGTTGTTGCGTTCCAGTTCCCAAATGTGAAGGAATGCTCTCCCGTTCTCTCCCTCTCTGTAGGTTTCCAACTCGTTTTTTTTTTTTATTATTATTTTATGGGACCAGCAGTTGGCGTAATGACTATGTCGCTGGACTCCAGCCGACCATGTCCTGGACCCGGTGGCTTAAACTCACGCCCGGTGTGTGGGCGTGTGTGCCCAAGATCCCAAGAGGAGAATGAAGGAGAAGGGATTGCGGCTTGGCCATCCCCCCCGGGGGGTGACTTCTCACTTTCTGTCTCTCTGTCTCTGTCTATCTTTCTGGCAAGTACACACACCCTATAGTAAAAACCTTTCCAAAAAAAAAATTATTTTATAGTTGCTTGAAGGTTTTGAAGAACAGCAAAATTAATTGCATGTTTAATTCACGTCTGTACCCTGGCATCTCCAGATGCACTTCACCTTTGAACTGATGGGCTTATGCCTTTTAATACAATCCGTAAACTAATGGGTAGATTCAGCTTGACATCTCTAACTACAACTGGTTTGTTCTTCATTGAACTTCTTTCTAGATATAAACATCTGTCTCGGGAACCAGCAGTTAGCGTAATGGCTATGTCGCTGGACTCCCACGTAGTCGAC
>NW_006159842.1:1364369-1369174 GCF_000334495.1 Tupaia belangeri chinensis | reverse complement strand
GGGATTGTGGCATGACCATCCCCTCTGGGGGGTGATTTCTCGCTTTCTGTCTCTATGTCTCTCTATCTGTCTGGCGAGCACACGCGCCCTATAGCGAAAACCTCTCCAAAAAAATAAATAAATAAAAATAAACATCTGTCTCCATGCTAATTGTGAGATTCTTTTTTCCTTTTTTTGGGGGGGGGCTTTTTGCCGTAGGGTGTGTGCGCTCGCCAGACAGACAGAGAGAGACAGAGAGATAGAAAGCGAGAAATCACCCCCCGGGGGGATGGCCACGCCGCAATCCATTCTCCTCGCAGGATCTTGGGCACGCATGCACACGCACCTGGTGTGAGTTTTAAGCCACCGGGTCCGGGACACGAACCGTGGTCGACTACGTGGGAGTCCAGCGACATAGCCATTATGCTAACTGCTGGTCCCGAGATTCTTTTTTCTTGAAGAATTATTTAATTTTGGGGCCGGCAAGTGGGGTGGTGGTTAAGGTGCTGGACTCCCACATGGTTGATCACGGTTTGAGTCCTGGACCTGGTGACTAGCTTTCTCACTTTCTCTCTCTGTCTCTATCTCTCTCTATATCTCTCTGGTCAAATTAAAATAAATAAATAAATCATGTTAAATAAAATAATCGTTTTAATAAAAGAATTATTTAATTTTATTCATTATTATTATTATTTAAAATTTGACCAGAGAGATATAGAGAGAGATAGAGACAGAGAGAGAAAGTGAGAAAGCTAGTCACCAGGTCCAGGACTCAAACCGTGATCAACCATGTGGGAGTCCAGCACCTTAACCACCATGCCACTTGCCAGTCCCACTAATTGTGAAATTCTTTTTTATTTTTTTTCAGAGAGATTTTTGTTATAGAGCGTGTGTGCTTACCAGAGACACAGAAAGAGACAGAGAAACAGAAAGTGAGAAGTCACTCCCCAGGAGGGATGGCCATGCTGCAATCCCTTCTCTAATCTCCTCATGGGACTTTGGGCATGCACACACAACATGCCTAGCATGAGTTTTAAGCCACTGGGTCTGGGACTTGAACCACAGTCAACTATGTGGGAGTCCAGCAATGTAACCATTAATGCCATCCACTGGTCCCTAACTGTGACATTCTTTTTTTTTCAAATTATTTTTATTTACCTTTATTCATTTATTTATTTTAGTTTTACCAGAGAGGGACAGAGTGGGGCGGGGGGAGTGAGAAAGCAAACTGCCAGGTCCGGGACTCAAACCATGGCCAGCCATGTGGGAGTTCAGTGCCCTTAAGCACCACGCCACCTGCCAACCCCAATGGTAAGATTCTTAAGAAGATATTTCTGCCCCCAAAAGCCAGCGCAATGGCTGGACAAGACAGAAGCTTCTACAGATTTATGACTAGACCAGTGCTTTCTTGCTATTTAATCTAACTTTCCCTTTTATTTTTTTGGTAAGGTTTTTGCCATGAGATATATGCACTGGAGAAACACAGAGAGAGGGAAAGTGAAAAATCATCCCCCATGGAGGATGGCTATGCCACAATCTCATTCCTCTATTTTCCTCTCAGGATTTTGGGCACACATGCACACGTGCCCGGTGTGATTTTAAAGCTACCAGGTCCGGGGCTCTAATCACAGTCAACCATGTGGGAGTCCAGCACCTTCACCACCACCTGCTGGCTCCCATGCACCTTAACCTAATTTTCTCTCTAGCCTTGAAAAATGGGCATTTAGCAAATAAACATTTACCAAGTATGTATTAAGGAACTCCTGTTTGCTGGTTCAAAGCCAGGTCCCAGACATTTGGTGGGGGTCAAACCCAAGTCAGTTGCAGCTCATGTTGAACTCACATTCAACTCAGTTAAAATGCCCCTGGGAGGGACCAGCAGGTGGCATGGTGGTTGAGGTGCTGGACTCCCACATGGCCAACTGTGGTTTGAGTCCCAGATGTGGCAGCTTGCTTTCTCACTTTCCAACTCTCTCTCTCTGGTGAGTGTATATTCCCTATAGCAAACTAAATAATAATAATAATGTTAATTAAAATTTTAAATGTTCCTGGGAGCTTACAGGTCAGCCCTCCCCTTTCTGGGCAGCTCCAGCTGAGCCTGGTTCCCTATCACTTGGGAACCAAATTCTTCCTGGCAGGGCCAGCTAGTAGCATGGTGGTTAAGGTATTTTCATCTCATATGGCCAACCACGCAGTTCAAGTCCCAGACCTGATGACTTGAAAACCACTCTGGGTGCATGCCCAAAATCCTGAGAGGAGAATGGCAAGGGATTGCAGCATGGCCATCCCCTCTGGGGGATGCTGTGTCACTCATCCTCCCTCCCCTGCCACCCATTCTCTCTCTCGTGAGTGCATGACCACTATAACAACAATAAAACCAAAAACTCACATCATATGTACTAAAAATCAATATGACTCAGAGAAGACATGGCCTCTACTCAAGGATGACTCTCTAATTCATGAAGCAGTCCATATTCTTTGTTATTATAAACACTCCCATGTAAATACAGAAAACAGTATGAATTAAAAACATTTGGATCTTGTGAGCCAGCCAGGTGGCATGGTGGTTAGGGTGGCTAGATCCCATAAAGTCAACTGTGTGGTTCGAGTCCCAGATCTGGCAACTTGAAAAACACACCGAACACCTGTTAAATGTGTGACCCAAACCCCAAGAAGAGTGGAAGAGAAGGGGTTGCAGTGTGCTCATACCCACGGGAGAGCTTTCTAACTTTCTCTCTCTTCCTCTCGTCTCTCTCCGGTGAGCACACATGCCCTATAACAAATAAAAAAGAAAGAAAAATGTCAGATCTCGAAAAAATATATATATTTCTCCTGGCAGAGCCTTCCTGTTCCGCAAGACAGACTTTCAGGTAATTGATCTAGGGGCTGGCAAGTGGCATGGTGGTTAAGGGCACTGAACTCCCACGTGGCTGATGGCGGTTTGAATCCTAGACCTGGCAGCTTGCTTTCTCACTTTCCTCCTCTCTCTCTCTCACTCTGTGCCGAGGGACCAGCAGTTAGTGTAATGGCTATGTTGCTGGACTCCCATGTAGTCGACCGTGGTTCAAGTCCTAGACCTGGTGGCTTAAACTCACGCCGGGCGCATGTGCATGTGTGCCCAAGATCCCGAGAGGAGAATGGAGGAGAAGAGATTGCAGCGTGGCCATTCCCCCTGGGGGGTGATTTCTTGCTTTCTGTCGCTCTGTCTCTCTCTGTCTTTTTGGCAAGAGCTCACGCCCTATAGCAAAAACCTCTCCAAAGAAAAAGAAAAAAATAATAATTCTTAGAAATAAATAATAAAGGTATTGACCTGGTCTTCCTCATACTGATCTTCTTCCACCTCCCTCATTCAGTCCCTCCAGCTGTTCCTCTCACGACGCAGCCACAACCCCCTTAGCAGGCTCCCCTATCCCATTCCCTTCCCCCCATCCTGGCCACGGTCTGGACCCTCTCTGTGTAATGAAATGTAGTAAAATAACAAATGTAGACTTGACCTTGGACCCAGGCTCCCAGAATAGAACTTAAAACCCTCAAACTTTCCTGAACGATTCGAGGATCTTTGGTTACTGACAATGTGCTGACAGGAATGCTCGCCGGGTCCTCCCAGAGCCTTTGTCCCCAGTTGGATAAGCATCACACCCCCTGCTTTACTAGTCGTGTTATTGTTTGGCCTGTACCATGGAACATACACCCGTGGGGCGGCAGGTGCCTTAGTGGGCGCGTGCTAGTCAAGGTACAGAGTTCCAGGCAGGCACTCCGCCTCCTGCTGGACAGCTGTAGGAATAACAGTAACAGCTCTCAACGCTACTTTACTGCAGAGTCCCGGTCCTTTCCCATCCCAAAGCTCAAGGCATCCTTGCACCCTGCTGCTTGTCTCACCATCATGCCCACTTTACAGGTGGCAAAATAAAATGAGATGACAGCTACCAAATAAAGGGAATGCAGATCCTCTGGCTGCAGAGCTCTGGAACTTTCTGTTCCACCGTGCCATGATCTGCCCGAGCGCCAAAGGACTGCAGAGGGTGGGCAGAGAGGAGAGGGCATCCTCCGGTCCCTCTAGTCCTCCTTCTGTCCCCCAAGCTATAGCCCCTCCCTCACCCACTCTAACCTGCAGACTCGATGGGAACTCGGCCTGCACAGCCTGGCGGAGCAGTGGAATGGCAGAGGAGAGCCACAGGCACGAAGGCATGAACTGGCAGCCCCCGGGAGGATGCCCCTGGAACTGGCAAGGGAGCTGCGGGCACTGCCTGAGGCACTGCCCTTCCTCCTTCCTTCCACCCCTTCCCCAGGCTCTGCCTCTGCAATTTGCTGACTCAGAGCATCTGACCAAGAGAGGCCACTTTTAGGCTGATTCAAAAGAGGCAGAAGAGGACCAGAAAGGGATTTGGCCCTTCTCAGCAGGGCGGTTGAGAAACCGACCTTCCAGAGTTTTCTTCTCTCTCTTTTCTTCCTTCCTTCTTTTCTCTCTCTCCCTTCCTCCCTCCCTTCTTCCCTTGCTTTCCTTAGGGCATGCACATGCACTGAAGAGAAAGAGAAAGTGAGGACGCACCCCCTGCTCACCCCACCAAGGATGGCCCTTCTCCTCCACTCTCTCAGGATATGGGGCATGCTCACGCAGCCAGTGTGGTTTTTGAGCTGCTGGTCTGGGACTTGAACCATGCTGTCGGCCGTATTCAACCAAGTCTACTTAACCACCACGCCACAAGCTGGCCCCTTTTTCTTTCTGCTTTTTATTTTTTTAATATCTTTAATATTTAATATTTTTAAATATTTTTTGAGAGGTTTTTGCTATAGGGCGCGTGCGCTCGCCAGAAAGACAGAGAGAC
>NW_006159842.1:1360716-1363736 GCF_000334495.1 Tupaia belangeri chinensis | reverse complement strand
TATGGCTAGCACAAGCTATTTTCTCATGGGAAGAGCAAGCAGGTTTACAGAAGCAGGCAGTCATGTTAGGGTAAGGGAACAAAATGGACAAACAGTTGTTCATGTACAAGATCTAATATGTGGCCTTCCACAGTCGTCCAGGTGGGAGTCTAGTGCCTTAATCACCATGCCACCGCTGGAACTGGATGCCCACATGGCCAACCTCGGTGTGAGTCCTGGGCCTGACAGCTTGCTTTTCCCTTCTCCCAGTCTCTCTCTGGTGAGCACATGTGCTGTATGTTAATTCTTTAAAAATAGTAATAACAATAAAAAAATAATTCTTTAAAAAAATACCTTTTTCAAAACCAGAGCCATCATCGTGTGACTAATCATTGAAATTCTAAAGGAACCAGTTCAGCGGCAGCTGCCCTCGGGATTTACTGCAGCTCCGTGGACTCCATGCCCCAGTCTGCAGTGTGCCAACGTCTAGGCCTCGTTGGGCCAGCCCCGGTGTATCTCGCCTTCAGACCCGGCCCTCCGGCTGTGCTCGCTCTAGCTCTTGGCAGGGTCACCATGTCTGCCACAGGTCGGCCTCAGAGCCACTGCAGGGGCACAGCGTGCCCACCGTACTGCCATGTTCCCAACGGTGGCTGCCCTCCATCACCTTGCTTCTTTTTAACTTTGCCAGAGAGGCATGGACGTGTGGGGGCGGGTGGGAGGCAGCGCCCACAGGAAATGGTCATGCTGCAATCCCTTCTCCATTTCCCTGTACTATCAGGATTTGGGGCACACACACACAAGATCCCGGGTGCTTCTCAAGCCGCCAGGTTCAGGACTTGAACTGCGCAGTTGGCTACCTGGGATCCGGCCACCTTAAACTCCACAACACAGGGGGACCCTGTCATCTAACATCTGAGGCCACGACCCAAAAGACCCGTTCCCAGAGCTGGTAGGTGGCTCGGCAGTAAAACGTGACACTCTTTGACACTGACTCACACCAGAGACCTCCATGAGTGTGCCCGTGGACAGGGCTAGCTTGCGAGTAGGGCGGTCACAGTGCCAAGTCCCCACTGGGGGTGCACACTCGGCTGCCCCCTCACTCATGAGTAACAAATACCAAACAACAACAGAGACCCGTTCCCTAATCTTAGCCCTTGTGTCCAGCCCACCAACCTAGGGCAGGGGACAGGAGTGGGGAAGGCCACCTACCTTGTTTCGGGCCTGTCCCCCTCACAGTCGCATCAGGTCACCTGTCCTGGTGGTAGAGTAAGTGCTTTAAAAAAAAAAAAAAAGTTTAGTTTATTTTATTTATTTTTATTTTTTTAATTCACTATAGGCTATTCTCACTCATTAGAGAGAGAGAGAAGGAAAGTGAGAAATCAAGCTGCCAGGTCCAGGATTCGAACCACAGTCGGCCATGTGGGAGTCCAGCACCTTAGCCACCACGCCACCTGCTGGCCCCCCTGAGTAAGTGCTTCTTATTCAGTGTTACCTCTAGGGACTCCGAGACCATACATGCTGTCCGTATCAATTCCATTCCACAAAGAGCAGCTGGGTATGAAAGATCTGAGACTACTTAAATACCAAGACCTCCGGAAAAGATGACCCAAGGACACATCTTCCAATGCAGGCGGAAACGCCTCCTGGAGATGCTTGGCTGAAAAGGTGGACAGACGTTGTTCAGCCCCTGGGGAAGGCACCAAGGGTGGGTGGGGCTGAAAACGGAGAAGCCGGCAGGCTGAGGAGAGGCTATTTCTACCTTTCCCACGGAAGGCGGCCTTAGCAGCCGAACTCAGCCTCTTTCTTTTTCTTTTTCTTTTCTTTTTTTTTTTTTTTTGGAGAGGTTTTTTGTCATAGGGCGTGTGCGCTTGCTGGAAAGACAGAGAGAGACAGAGAGACAGAAAGCAAGAAATCACCCCCCGGGGGGATGGCCACGCCACAATCCCTTCTCCTCCATTCTCCTCTTGGTGCATACGCGCCCAACGTGAGTTTAAGCCACTGGGTCCAGGACTTGAACCGCGGTTGACTATGTGAGAGTCCAGCGACATAGCCATTACGCTAACTGCTGGTCCCCACTCGGCCTCTTTTTTGTGCTGTCTCTGGATGCCTGGTGACATCCTCCTCCAACCTGACTTGCCTAACATCTCATTTTCCCCATCTACAATTTTTTAAAAAATCTTTAATTTTATCATTATTATTATTTTTTTTTTTAATTTGCTACAGGGCACGTGCACTCACCACAAAGAGACAGAGAGAGAGAGAAAGCAAGCCACCAGATCTGGGACTCAAACCGCAATAGACCAAGTGTGGGAGTCCAGCACCCCAAGCACCAAGCCACCTGCTACACTCCCTCATTGGTAACATTTTTCAAACCAAAGGAATATTTTTAAGGGGGTTCCTCCCCATTCCCTCCAGCTTTTCCAACGTAGGGCCACGCTGATGGCTTTATTACTTGCACAGATGTGAGGTGGGGGGGGGGTTCATACACCATCACCTGAGCGGAAGAGGGGCAGGTGGCTTGCTGGGAAGGAGTGTCACCTGGGCTCAGAGCCAGAGCAGACGTTTTTTTGACTTAAGAAAACACGCGAATGAGACCAGATGGTAAGGGCGTCCACCTCCTAACCTGTGCAGGGAAACTGTCCACACTGCGGGCTCACGGTGGGGTGGGGGTGGGGCGCATGTTCTGTTGAGCACATACCTCGGTCCTGTCTGCCCTCATACTTCCAAGAACCTAGGAGCCATGCAACCTCAGAAGAGAGCTGCGAGTAAGAGGCAGGCAGCTCTGGGGAAGCTGGTTTGTGCGGGGTGGTCTCAGCATCCGCAGGAAGACCCAGCCAGCTGATGGAAAGGGAGGCTGGAAGCTTCCAGATGCACCTGCACCAACCCACCAAAGGAGCCTCTTCACATCAGGCCTCTGGGAGCACTGGGTCCCAGATCACTCAAGCTTGTTCCAGGGCCACTTTGCACCGCCACCATCCCCCCTTCACCCCAATAGCTTAGCTTGGCCACCCTCCACCCAAGCTGACTTCCAGCAGTCAGTG
>NW_006159842.1:1349425-1359961 GCF_000334495.1 Tupaia belangeri chinensis | reverse complement strand
GCGAAAAAGGAAGAAGCCGGCAGGCTGAGGAGAGGCTATTTCTACCTTTCCCACGGAAGGCGGCCTTAGCAGCCGAACTCAGCCTCTTTCTTTTTCTTTTTTTTTTTTTTTTTTTTTTTGGAGAGGTTTTTTGTCATAGGGCTTGTGCGCTTGCTGGAAAGACAGAGAGAGACAGAGAGACAGAAAGCAAGAAATCACCCCCCGGGGGGATGGCCACGCCACAATCCCTTCTCCTCCATTCTCCTCTTGGTGCATACGCGCCCAACGTGAGTTTAAGCCACTGGGTCCAGGACTTGAACCGCGGTTGACTATGTGAGAGTCCAGAGACATAGACCGTCAGCGAATCCCCACTCGGCCTCTTTTTTGTGCTGTCTCTGGATGCCTGGTGACATCCTCCTCCAACCTGACTTGCCTAACATCTCATTTTCCCCATCTACAATTTTTTAAAAAATCTTTAATTTTATCATTATTATTATTTTTTTTTTTAATTTGCTACAGGGCACGTGCACTCACCACAAAGAGACAGAGAGAGAGAGAAAGCAAGCCACCAGATCTGGGACTCAAACCGCAATAGACCAAGTGTGGGAGTCCAGCACCCCAAGCACCAAGCCACCTGCTACACTCCCTCATTGGTAACATTTTTCAAACCAAAGGAATATTTTTAAGGGGGTTCCTCCCCATTCCCTCCAGCTTTTCCAACGTAGGGCCACGCTGATGGCTTTATTACTTGCACAGATGTGAGGTGGGGGGGGGGTTCATACACCATCACCTGAGCGGAAGAGGGGCAGGTGGCTTGCTGGGAAGGAGTGTCACCTGGGCTCAGAGCCAGAGCAGACGTTTTTTTGACTTAAGAAAACACGCGAATGAGACCAGATGGTAAGGGCGTCCACCTCCTAACCTGTGCAGGGAAACTGTCCACACTGCGGGCTCACGGTGGGGTGGGGGTGGGGCGCATGTTCTGTTGAGCACATACCTCGGTCCTGTCTGCCCTCATACTTCCAAGAACCTAGGAGCCATGCAACCTCAGAAGAGAGCTGCGAGTAAGAGGCAGGCAGCTCTGGGGAAGCTGGTTTGTGCGGGGTGGTCTCAGCATCCGCAGGAAGACCCAGCCAGCTGATGGAAAGGGAGGCTGGAAGCTTCCAGATGCACCTGCACCAACCCACCAAAGGAGCCTCTTCACATCAGGCCTCTGGGAGCACTGGGTCCCAGATCACTCAAGCTTGTTCCAGGGCCACTTTGCACCGCCACCATCCCCCCTTCACCCCAATAGCTTAGCTTGGCCACCCTCCACCCAAGCTGACTTCCAGCAGCCAGTGGGGCTATGCAGAGAGAGCCAAGGCCACTCACAGCCTGGGAGGCACGTTTCCTGCCCCCACTCCCAAATCTAGAGACTAAGTGCCACCCCAGCTCCTCTTGGCGGGACCTCTGGAACCACAAGATGATAGGGCTGGGTGGGAGAGCCCCCAGTCTCTGTGTGCGACATTGAAAAGACCAGGCTAGGTGACCTGCCCTGGTCACATACGTAGTCACCAGAAAAGCCAAATGGGCCCTCCTCCCACCCTCCCAAGTGTCACCCCAGCTCCTGGCGCCGTCACTTGAGCAAGTGGCAGAGAGGTGCCCACCTTTGGAAAATGTGTGCCCTGGCCAAACTGAGGGCGCCCTTGGACAGCCCCACAATCCGCGCGGGGTATGCTCCGCCCGGCGCTCTGGATGGGCGCGTGAGAAACCCCTCCCCCAGCCTCGCGGCGCCCCCTCCCCCCCGGCTGCACCCCGGCAGCTGTCTGCCGCTGCAGGGAAGGTGATTGCTATGTTTGCAGCTCCTTTCCTTGTTTGGAAAGATCTGGAGGCAGGTGAGGCTGAAGGGAAAGCAGGACTGACAGGTTGTGATCTGCCGGGTTTCAGCGCCGTGCTCCGAGCACTGTCGGGGAAGGCTGTCAATCTGCTAAGGCTGCGCTCCGCCCCCGCGCCCTCAAGCCCCACCCAGCCCCGACTCGGTGGACCCCGCGCCATGCTCCTCCTGCAGGCCTCCCAGGCCCCCAACAGCAGCGCAGGCCCCAGCGAGGGTCGCCTGGCCCTCCCTCGACAGGGGTCTGTCTTGACAGCCCCCCCCACCCCCAAGCAAGCCCCCCCCCCCATGGGTGCCCTCCCTCCACGGGCAGTCCTTCCGGGCGTCTGACTCGACTCTGCGCTGGCACGACGCCGGGCTTTGGAGGCAGGAACGAGGTGTAGTCGTGCGGGTCCCTTTGCGCGCACCCGGAGACCCACCTAGAAATCAGTCACGTTGGGACTTCTCCCCGCGCCTGACAAGGCAATCTGCGAGGAGCAGGGCTTTCTCTCCCGCAGGATGCTAAGTGGGAGCCGGGGGCGGGCGGGGGGGGGCGTCTAAAGAGATACCCAAATTAAACATCCAATCTGCCATGTCCTGTGTCATTCAACGCGATTCATCTTCTCGCGGGCTCCCCGCTGGGACGGCTCCCAGAAGCCGCGGACGTGGAGATGCGGTCGTTAGCGACGCGCTGTTTATCAGCCTCCTCCGCCAGGAGAACAAATGGACGCCCCGCGGTCCCCCCGCCCCATTGTCATTCAAAGAGCCTGCGCTCCCGCAGCCGCCGCCGCGCGGGGTAACCGCCTCGGTGGCTCTGCCGGCTGGGGAGGGCTTTGGGTCGGGGAGATTGAGCCAGGGAGGAGACAAAGGGCTGGGGGAGGGGCTGGGGGGTTTCTAGACCACCCCATTGTCTGCCTGAATGGCTCAGCAGGGGCTGGGGCCCGACGCCGAGGGGTCTGTGTGTGGCTGTCAGAGTGCACGTTCCAGAACCCGGAAAGGGCTCCAGCACTCCTTGTAGGTCACGAGTGCTGTTCTCTGCGGTTCGGGTCTTCCCACGACCTCCCAGCTAGTCCTGCCCCGAACTTGGCATTCGTCGTGTCACTTCTGCGTTCAGGACCGGGAGTGGGTGCGCGGGGACCGGCGGAGGCACCCCAACCCTCGGAGATTGCATTTGGGTGAGCCACACGGGTTCACAATCCTGCTTCCCCAGCGGCGCCGAGGGCCTGTGGCTCGCTGGACAGTGGTCCAGTGGCCACGAGGAGGCGCACCGTCCAGGTGCGGAGCGGTAGGGTCCTCTAGTGGGAAACCAAACGCGAGTGGGCCTCAGACAGTCAGGAGGGAGACCCCGGGAGCTCTGGCTCCTGTTTCCCAGGGGCTCACTGGAGCTGGATGATGGCCCCTCCACCTGTAATCACCTGCAGCTTTCTTCCCAGGTCCCGCCTTTCTGCAAGTCCACGGGACTCATCCTGTCCACCCCAGGGTACCCAGATCCACCCTCAGTAGACAGACCACCTGGTGCTACTAGGAGGGGGCAGGATGAGGGCAGAGGGATGCAGGAGGGCACTGAATTTCCTTTGAAATCCCAGTTTGTACCAAGGTGGGCCAGTACAACACTGGAATCCGGGCTTCCGCACCCAGAATGTTAGCAAAATTTGAGGCAGCCAGTGGCATGGTTGTTAGGGCGGCTGGATCTCACAAGACTGACTGTGAGGTTGAAGTCCGGGACCCAGCAGCTTGAGAAACACACTGGGCCTTGTGCATGTCTGCCCGAAATATTGAAAGGAAAATAAGGGATTGTGGCATGGCCACCCCCACTGCCAAGAGCTACTTTCTCGCTTTCTCTCACTCTGTCTCTGTGTCTCTCTGCCACCGAGCACATGTGCCCTATAGCAAATTTAAGAACAAAACAGAATGTTAGCAAAATGTTCTTGTCTGTGGCTCTCTCCACTTCTTGTCCTGGCTCCCAGTCTCAGCTCTGACACTAATTTTCTCTGTGAATTGTAGGAGACCAAAAATACGCCTCCCCGAAATATGACTGCAGGAGATCAAATTATGCTACCCGAAAATATGCCTCTGGCATAAGGATTATTTTGAGCTGATTATTTTGAGAAATAGCAGACAGGGGAGGAGCTCTGAAAACAGAGTAGAAGTTCCCCTTTTGTAAGGAAATTGACACTCATAAAGGATATCTCTGTTTGTGCGGGGGTCTCCCTTTCTGTGCCAGGAAGAAACGGATAAGTCTAAATCACTAGAGACTCGACAACTGAAGACGCCAGCTGAAATCCACGCGAGAACTTCCTTCTCGTTTACCGTGACGTTCCCAGTCATGTCCCCGTCATCGCCCTTCCCACACCCTTCTCTGTTTCAGCCAAAGATGGTATTTCAGCCTGAATTCTAAACCACCTCTTGGCGAATGATTCATTTTTCTATGGGTAGTACTCCTGTATCCAGGAGGATTTGGGGTTCATAAGCTTCTGCTTATTTTTCTCTTGTTAATTGGGCTTTGCGACTGCGTCCCAGCCAATGGCCTAAGGTGAATAGAAGAAAAAGATATTTTTCATCCTGTATAACGTGGAGGACTGGGGCCAGCAGGTGGTGTGGTGGTTAAGGCACTAGACTCCTACATGACCAGCTGTGGTTCAAGTCCCGGACCTAGGGGCTTGCTTTCTCACTTTCCCTCTCACTGTCTCTTTCTCTCTCTCTCTTTCCCTCTCACTGTCTCTCTTTCTCTCATTGTTTCTCTCTGGTGGCTGTCTATATCAACTTTAATAATAATAATAATGGTGACAAATACGACTAAATAAATCATTCTTAAAAACAAATATGGAGAACCAAGCAGCCTCTCTCTCCTCAGTCTCCTGTTTCTAAGCAGAGAGTTTGGATGCTGACGCCTGAAGGTCCTTCCGAATTCTTTCCTCCAGCTCTCCCTCTGGGGCCTTACCTCCTGGTCGGGGGAGCAGGGAACACAGGGGAAGGGAGGGCTGGTAGGGTGGCTGCAGCCACCTGTCCTTCCCCTTGTCATTAGCAGCACTGTTACTTGTCCCTCTGGGAGACCTGACTTTGGCTTTAGAAAATTGGTGCTGGAAGTTCAGGGCATTCTTTTTTTTTTTTAAGAATTTTTACCATGGGGCTGGTGGGTGGCATGGTGGTTAGGAGCACTGGATTCCCACACGGTCGACTGCAGTTCGAGTCCCAGACCTGGTGGTTTGCTTTCTTACTTTCCTTTTCTCTCTCTTTCTGTCTCTCTCTGGTCATGTTAAAAATAAATAAATAAATAACAGTAACAAATGGAATTGAATAAATAATTCTTTAAGGAAAAGGGAGAAAAAAAGATTTTTTGCCATAGGACATGTACACTCACCAGAGAGAGACAGAAAGAGGGAAAGTAAGAAATTACCCCTAGGTGGGAGGCCATGCCACTATCCCTTCTCCATTCTCTTGGGATTTGGGGCATGCATGCATACGCGGCTGATTTGATTTTCAAGCCACTAGGTCTGGGACTCGAACCACAATTGGCCATGTGGGAGTCCAGCACCTTAACTACCACACCACCTGCTGATCCCAGAGCATTCATTATACTCCACTCCTGAGTGATAGACCAAGGAATTGGGAAGCACCTTGCCCCCGAGTGAGCTGTTGAAGGCTGGTGGTGGTGAATCAGGCTCAGATAAGGCACCCTGTCTCCCAAGCCAGAATTCTCTCCTGCAGCCAGAGAGCCACCTGTAAGAATGCCTGTCTTGCACCCCAGACCCGGCCCTCTGCACCTGCTGCTTCCATGCCGCCAGCAAGCTCTCCCAGTGGTAGCAGAGGCCAGTGCCGAGCAGGCCCAGCTGAGTCAATGTTTGCTGGCTGGTGGCAAGCGGAGTAATGAGCAGGTCCCCGTGGATGGCGAGGTCCAGCGCAAAGCTGTGCTAATTCCTCATAAGCTCTGCCTGCCGCCTTTTATATATCAACCTGAAATGTAATTATCTTTATGGCTGGCAGAGTAAATCACCAGTATGTGTCAAAGAGATTTGCTCCTGTGTTTTATTACGTAATATATTAGCTCTACAGTTTTAAGATGTCATTACTTGGCTAATCGCATGAAACGTTTTCATGAGCAAACAGTGATGCTGGCAGGAGCTGAGGCCAGAGACTCACTGCCGAATCCTCCAGAGACATGCTGCGCGAGGCCTCAGGAGATCGTCTTGTCCAACCCTCTGTTCTGGGCTTAAAGGACTCCAGGCAGCAGGGGTTCTGAGGGGTCTTTGAGAGGCTGGAGATAAGGAGCAGCCATGTTGGACGTGAGGTAGCTGGATGACCTGAAGACTCCACTCCTGGGGGCCAGCAGGTGGCACGGAGGTGAAGGCGCTGGATCCCACAAGGCCCACTGTGCATTTCAAGTCCCAGACCCAGTGGATTAAAAAACATGCAAAGCATGTGTGCATGCCCAAAATCTCAAGAGGAGAATGGAGGAGAATGGATTGTGGCATGGCCATCCTCCTGGGGGTGACTTCTCACTTTCCCTCTCTCTGGCAAGCACATGTATCTTATGGTAACACTACCTATCTTCTATGTATCTATAGATAAAGAAAAGAATCTACTCCTGGGTATATTTTCAATATATATGAGTGCTATGGCCACCAAAGCATTAGAATACTGGCTTTGGGGCCAGCAGGTGGCATGGTGGTTAAGGCACTGGACTCCCATGTGGCCAACCACAGTTCAAGTCCTGGACCTGGGGGCTTGCTTTCTAGCTTTTCCTTTCTCTCGCTCTTTCATTCTGTCCCTCTCTGGCCAAATTAAAATAAATAAATAAATAAGAATAGTGGCTTTATTCCCACTAGTGAAAAACTGAGAAAACCTAAATGTCATTGACCACAGAACAGGGGCAAGATTGGAGTATATTTATGTAATGGAATACTATGGAACACTAAGAATGAATTATCTATATTATTTAAAATAAAATGATTTAGGATAGAATAGTATTAGGGCCAATGGGTGGCATGGTGGTTAAGGCTCTGGACTCCCACATGGCGACTGAAGTATGAGTCCCGGGCCTGGAGGCTTGATTTCTCACTTTCCCTCTCTTTCTCTGTCTCTCTCTCTAGTGAGCACACATACCCTATAGCAAATTTTTAAAATAATAATAAGTTAAATTAAATAAATATAAATCATTTTTTTTAAAAATGGGGCCAGCAGGTAGTGTGGTGGTTAAAGGTACAAGACTCCTACATGGCCAATCACAGCTCCAGTGCCAGACCTGGCAGCTCGCTTTCTCAATTTCTCTCTCTCTCGCTCTGGTCAACTTAAAATAAATAAATAAATAAATAAAGTTAAAAAAACATTCTTTAAAAAAATTTTAAAAAACTAATAATTAAAAAAATGGCAGCTTAAAAAGAAAAGAATAGTATTTGGTATAGAATGAGTTATCAATGAACCAGTCATGCTTGGATGAACCTCACAGACCGGTGTCCCCCTTCCGTCTTGGGGTCACGCAGCCGTTCAGGAGGATTAGGTCACTGAACTCGTGGACCAGCAGTTGGCATCGTAATGGCTATGTCACTGGACTCCCATGTAGCCAACTGCGGTTCGAGTCCTGGACCCGGTGACTTAAACTCATGCTGGGCACGTGTGTATGTGCCCAAGATCCCAAGAGGAGAATGGAGGAGAAGGGATTGCAGCGTGGCCATGCCCCCTGGAGAGTGATTTCTCACTTTCTGTCTCTCTGTCTCTCTGTCTTTCTGCCGAGCGCACGCTCTCTCAGAGCTCCGGGAAGATCCTAGTCTGCTAGCCCCAGATGCAGGTCTGAATTTCTCAGGCTGAATTCCCTGACACCCTCCCCACCCCTCCATACCAGCATCTTTATCATCAAATTCACTTTGTCATTGCATCTACGGTGTGTGTTCGAGCCCGCTCTTCTCTGGCTGAGCATGGTGGGCGGAGGTGACCGCACAGGCTCTGGATGGAAAGCCAGCTAGATCGGAATCCTAGCTCCACCATTTCTCCGCCATCACCTCAGACAGATCTATGAAACTCACTACGCTTTAGCTTCCACATCTATAGAATGGAAATACTAATAATGCTCTCTTGGGATCAGCAGTTGGTGTAATGCCTATGTCGCTGGACTCCCATGTAGCCAACCGCAGTTCGAGTCCCAGACCCGGTGGCTTAAACTCACGCCGGGCACGAGTGCATGTGTGCCCAAGATCCCAAGAGGAGAATGGAGGAAAAGGGGTTGGCATGTGGCTAAGGAAAAGGGGTTGCAATGTGGCTAACCCCCCGGGGGGGGGGTGATCTCTCGCTTTCTGCCTCTCTGTTTCTCTGTCTTTCTGGCAAGTGCACACGCCCTATAGCAAAAGCCTCTCAATAAATAAATAAATAAATAAATAAATAGATGATAGATAGATGATAGATAGATAGATAGACAGATAATGCTCTCTTTGCAGTACTGCTGTGGGAAGGAATGAAACAGCATGAACAGCCTACTAGGTGCCTAGCATTGTGCCTTCTGGAGTGGTGTGTGTGCTCATTCAACGGGCCTGTGCTGAACCCTACACTGTGCCAGGCACCACACTGGGAGTGGGCACATGGCACTGGCATGGCCTGTATCTAATAAGGTGTGTTTCTACCCACTTGGCATCTTGAGGTCTGGTGTTCACTTCTGGGAACCACTCCTTCCTCTCCTCACGTGTAGTGCAGGAGTTCCCTGCTCACCCTGTCCCCTGGTTTAAGACATTCCATCTCCCTGGCCACAGAGACTGATCTCAGGATAGGCTCACTGCCTACCCCATGGCTCCATGAGACTCAGGCCTGGAGATTCACAGCAACCGTGGAGAAAAGGGGGCTCCTTTTCCCTAAGGATGACCAGCTGATCAAATGGAGCCCTGGGCCTTCTGAGGGCTATCTCTGCACCTCAGCAAGAGGGGTAGTGGTTAAGGTACACCAGACTCCCATATGGCTGACCACAGTTCAACTCCCAGACCTGCTGGCTTGAAAATCACACTGGGTATGTGTGTGTGCATGCCCAGGATCGCAAGAGGAGAATGGAGGAGAAAGGATTGCAGTGGGGCCATCCCACGTGTGTGTGTGTTGTGTGTGTGTGTGTGTATTTCTCATATACCCTCTCACTACCTCTCTGTCTTTCTCCAGTGAGCACATGCGCCCTACTACAAACAAAAGAATAAAGAAAACTGAGAGGCAAAGAGGGGAGATCCTTAACAGCCTCACCTAAGCAGGCAGATCCAGCCACACCAGGATGGAGACGGGTTTCTGACATTTGCAAATAGAATGCACTATCCTAACACTGCCTGGTGCTCCATGAGTTTCACCGTGCACCAGGCATCGTGCCAAATGGCTTGCAGGCACCACCTCCCTTGATCCTCACAGTAATCTTGTGAGATAAGTGTCATAGGCTGAGTAAGTGTGGTGGGGAAGTCCTAAATTTTCTCCCTTCCCTCTATAGGTTAGGTGATTTTTAGTCTACAAAAGAAATTGACAACTAGATTCACAGGGGGAAAAAAGCATATTAATTTTATTTATGTAGACTTAGCTGTGTGGGAGACACACGAAATATGAGATTCAAAGGAGGGCCAAGTGACGGAAAATTTTGTCCTGTACAGAAAAAGCATAGGAGCTTGGAGGTTTAAACCAGGAGATGGGTGAAGGGAGAAAAATGCAAAGAATCTTGTCTTTCTGGTCCAGGTGACAGGATTCTAATCCCCTCCTTCCTCCAACCAGAAGGGGTAGCACCAGGAAGGCCTGCTCACCTCTGCTTCTTCCTTTACTGACATAAATAGACATGAATTTCTTTTGCAAAAGGTTAGCATATTTTTCAAGCTAATTCTGTGCCTGCAGTCCCTCTGAATAGTCATCATCAAATATGCAAAAAAGGGGCCAACAGGTGGCATGGTGGTTAAGGTGCTGGACTCCTACATGGCCGGCCACTGTTTGTCTCTCTCTGTCTCTCTGTCTCTCTCTCTTTTTCTCTCAGCACATGTGCTCTATAGGAAATTTAAAAATAATAACTGGAAGGACCAGCAGTTAGCGTAATGGCTATGTCGCTGGACTCCCATGTAGTCAACCATGGCTCGAGTCCCGGAACCAGTGGCTTAAACTCTCGCCAGGCATGTGTGCATGCGTTCCCAAGATTCTGAGAGGAGAATGGAGGAGAAGGGATTGCGGCGTGGCCATCCCCCTGGGGGGTGATTTCTCGCTTTCTGTCTCTGTCCTTCTGGCCAGCACACATGCCCTATAGCAAAAACCTCTCCCAAAATAATAATAATAATAATAATAACAGGACCAGTAAGTGGCATGGTAGTTAAGGCGCTGGACTCCCACTTGGCCAAGCGTGGTTTGAGTCCCAGACCTGATGGCTTGCTTTCTCACTTTATCTCCCTCTCTTTCTCTTTCTCTCTCTCTCTTTCTCTTTCTGGTGAGCACATGTGCTCTATAGCAAATTAAAAAATAATAACAGTGATAAATAAAATTAATTATTTAAAATATAAAAATAAATAAAAATTTAAAAATCATTATTTTTTAAAATGCCAAAGAAGCATATTCTGGGGTGACATATTTTGGCTCCCCACGGTGCCCTCCAAAGCGTGATCTTGTTTGGAGATGAGGTGTTACCGATGAGACCAGTTAACCACACTGGATTAGGGCAAGCCCAAATCTGATGGCCGATGTCTTTTTCTTTTTTTTTTTTTTTTTTTTTTTTTTTTCGAGGTTTT
>NW_006159842.1:1328903-1349151 GCF_000334495.1 Tupaia belangeri chinensis | reverse complement strand
GAGAACACCACCACAGAGAGAGGGAAGCGGAGACTGGAGGGAGGCCCCTGCCAGTCAAGGAGCGCCGAGGACTGCAGGGATCCCCCAGAATCCCCTAGGAAGGAGAAAGGCAGGGATTCTTCCCTCCAAACTTCAGAGTGTGGCCTTGCCAACGCTTGGATTTCGGATTTCTAATCTCCAGAGCGAGGGTACATTTCTGTTGTTTTAAGCCACTCGGTGTATGGTAATTTGTTACAGCAGCCCTCTGGAGCTGATACTGCAGGTAATATTCATTACTAGTTTTGAAGATGAGACAACTCAGACTAAAGAAGTTAAGTCACTTGCCCCAGGTCTTGTAGTTAATTTAATACCAGCAGTGGATTTAACTGCAGGGAGACGCCAGGCTTGTTTCTCTTTCTGAATCACGTGACCATAGAAGGTGCACATACATGCTAATTATTTGTCCTCCCGGGACCTTGTATTACAGTCCTGTGCCTCCCCCATGCCTGGTTTGGTGCCTGGTATTCAGCGAGAGTTTAGGAACTATCAGGAATTACCACCTTGAGGGTCCTGCTGAGAAGGGAGGCGTGCAAAGAAGGGTAAGACACAGTCTGGACTTCCAAGGGTTACAACCTAGTGTGGGAGCCCACTCCAAAGTATGCCACGCACACCCCAAATATAAAGGACTGTTGAACTGAAGGCAATGTTGCAGATATAGCGAAGCTCTCCGCCTCCTCTCTGCCTCCTCTCTGCCTCCTCTCCGCCAGGGAGGACAAGGGTACAGCCTGCAGATGGTACCGGAGGAATCTCTGTCACCACGCTTTACTGCTATGGTTTGAATGTGTTCCTCCACATTTCATATGTTAAAATTTGGTAAACCAGGACCAGTAGGTGGTGTGGTGTTTAAGGGACTGGACTCCCACATGGCTGACCATGGTTCGAGTCCTAGACCAGGCGGCTTTCTTTCTCTCTCTCTCTTTCTCACTCTCCCTCTCTGGTGAGTACACATGTCCCATAGCAAATTTTAAATAATAATAATAATTAATAAATAAAGCCTAGTGGTTAAGAGAGTCAGATCCCATATGGCTGACTCTGGTTTGACTCCTGGCCCTAGAGTCATTGAAAAATATGGAGGACATGTGTGTGCCTGCCCCAAAGTCCAACAGAATGGAGAAATGGAAAAGGGATTGCAATATGACCACACCCCATGGGGACGGGCTTTCTCCCTCTTGTTCACTCAGTTTCTCTCTCTCTGGTAAGCACACGCCCCCTCTGGCAGTTAAAAACAAAGGGGCCAGCAGATGGTAGGAGCAGTTATGTGGCTGGACTCCCACATGGTTGACCACATTTCGAGTCCTAGACCCAATGGCTTGAAATTCGTGACAGGTGCATGTGCATATGTGCCCAAGATCTCAGGAGGAGAATGGAGAAGGGATTGTGGTTTGGCCATCCCACTGGGAGAGAGGGGATTTCTCACTTTCCCTCTCTCTGTCTCTGTCTCTATACTCTGGTGAGTACATGCATGCTAGGGTAACAACTTATTTTTAAAAAGAAAAGAAAAGAAAAGAAACAAAAACAAAAAAAGAGGATGAAATGTAATCTGACGATACTGTTGAAAAGTGGGGCCTTGGGGCCAGCAGGTGGCATGGTGGTTAAAGGTGCTGGATTCCCACATGACTGACTGTGGTTCGAGTCCCAGACCTGGAGGCTTACTTTCTCGCTCTCCTTTTCCCTCATTCTCTCTCTGTCTCTGTCTGGTCAAATTAAAAATAATAATAAGAAGAAGAAATGGAATTAAATAAATAAATAATTCTTTTTTATTATATATTTGATTTTGTTTATTCATTTATTTATTTTAATTTGACCAGAGAGAAATGAAGAGAGAGAGAGAAAGTGAGAAAGCAAGTCACCAGGTCCAGGACTCAAACGGTGGTCGGCCATGTGGGACTGTCCAGCACCTTAATCCTCACACCACTTGCTGGTTCCCAATAAATAATTTTTTTTTTTTGAGAGGTTTTTGCTATAGGGCACATGTGCTCGCCAGAAAGACAGAGAGAGACAGAGAGACAGAAAGCAGGAAATCACCCCCCAGGGGGGGATGGCCATGCCGCAATCCCTTCTCCTCCATTCTCCTCTCAGGATCATGGGCACGCACGCACACGCACCTGGCATGAGTTTAAGCCACCGGGTCCGAGACTCAAACGGTGGTTGGCTACATGGGACTTCAGCGACATAGCCATTATGCTAACTGCTGGTCCCTCCAATAAACAATTCTTAAAAAATAAAAAGTGGGGCCTTTTGGGAGGAGACAATGATTAAGGCTGTCATGACAGGGCCCCCGTGACCAAAGTCCAGTGCGTGTCTAAGGAGAGGGAATGAGACAGAGATACACGGACAGACAGGAGCGCCCTACTCTGCTCGGGCTTGCCTTGCCATCCGCCAGCGAGTAGACCCTCACCAGATGCAGCCCCTGGACCATGGCCTACCAAACCACAAGCTGAATAAATCTCTATTTTCATAAACTACCCACACTCAGGTAATACTCTATCATTAGTGACAGGGCAAACTAGAACATTTACTAACTAGGTTTTGTTTTTTGTTTTTGTTTTTGTTTTTTGTTTTTGTTTTTGAGAGATTTTTGCTGTCAGGAATGTGTGCTCACCAGAGAGACAGAGAGACTGAAAGCGAGAAACCACCTCCCCAGGGGAGATGGCCACACTGCAATCCCTTCTCCGCAACTCTCCTATTGGGATTTTGGGCACACGTGCACATGTAACCTGCATGAGTTTCAAGCCACTTTGGTCCAGGACTCAAACCGCGATCATCCACATTGGAGTCCAGTGCCTTAACCACTACACTGCTTGTTGGCCCCACTTACTAGCCTTTATCTGCCATTTATCTGCCTTCCTGCAAGTGGCCGCCCCAGCGACTCGCAGTCCTTTTCCTCTGTCTTGTCATTTCTCTTAAAATGTGCTGTTCTTGGGACCAGCAGTTGGTGTAATGACTATGTCGCTGGACTCCCACGCAGTCGACCGTGGTTCGAGTCCCGGACCCAGTAGCTTAAACTCACACTGGGCATGTGTGCGTGCATGCCCAAGATCCCGAGAGGAGAATGGAGGAGAAGGGATTGCGGCGTGGCCATCCCCTCTGGGGGGTGATTTCTCACTTTCTGTCTCTCTGTCTCTTTCTGTCTTTCTGGAGAGTGCACATGCCCTATAGCAAAAAAACCTCTCCCAAAAAAAAGAAAAAAAAAAAAAAACTGCTGTTCTTTATTGAAGATACACACTGAAATTCAAAGCCACCTCTTTGAGAACATCTCACACATGGCGACATGGTGAGACACATTGTGTCTCTATGTAGATACATATGAAATACACATGTTAGTAAACGGTTTTCCTCTTGTTAATCTGTCTTTTGTTATAGGGGTCTGTCCCTGCTAGGAGCCTATGAGGGTTAGGAGCCTATGAAGGCTAAAGAACCTCCTAGGGGGTGCTTTCTTGCTTTCCCTCTCTCTCTGTCTCTGGTGAGCACATGCTCCCATAGCAAAACAAAAACAAAGAACAACAAAACCTAAAATCTGGACAACAAGAGCGACAGGAGCGGCAGGGCTCTGCTACACAAGGCTACGGCCACATGGGAGGCCTAGGTTCGGTTCCCAAACCAATCTAAACAGCTTAGCTAGCTGCAGGCTGGGGCAGGAGGGTCGTGACTTGGCAAACTCTGTCCAAACTACCTCTCTCTAAAAAAACAAACAAACAAACAAAAACCCAAAAAGAAGGAGCTGTAAGAAAGAAAAACTTGATGTGAGCCCTCAGGAACTTAGGACAGGGATCAGCAGTTAGCATAATGGCTATGTCGCTGGACTCCCACGTAGTCAACCGTGGTTCACGTCCCAGACCCGGTGGCTTAAAACTCACGCCAGGCGCTTGTGCGTGCATGCCTGAGATTCCAAGAGGAGAATGGAGGAGAAGGGATTGTGGCATGGCCATCCCCCCGGGGGGTGATTTCTCGCTTTCTGTCTCTCTGTCTCTCTCTGTCTGACTGGCGAGCGCACGCACCCTATAGCTAAAACCTCTCAAAAAAAAGAACTTAAGACAGAGGGCAGAGATGGGGAAGGGTTAGTTCACTAGAGGAATGGCATGGCATGAGGAGATGCTTGCAGGAAGGGCTTTGCATAATTCATCTGTAGTGGGAACTTAGACCAGAGATAGGTAGGCAATATGCTGGGGGGCGGGGGGGGGAGTGTTGGCAGGGCTGGATCACAGGAGTTCCAAAGAGCCAGGCAAGAACTTGGACAGGAACTGGTAGCAGGTTCCTACAGGTTTTTGGTCGATGCAGTTAGTAGAGTTGCTACTGCTGCCGACAGACTTAACTGTGGGTATTACGTTTAGGTACTCCCTGCATTTCCCAGAGTCAGGCACTTTGCCCTAGCCAACGGGCTATGAGTCTAAGCATTATTTCTGACCTGAAGCATGGAGGAGCAGGTGTGAGTCTCTTCAGTCTCTCTTCATTCCTTCTGGCAAGTTGAGATGGCACTTTTACCAGATCTAAGCTGCCTAAATCACTAAGGACGGATGTCCTAGAGAGTCAGATGGATTTTGTGAGAACAAAAAACAAGTATGTGTGTACTAAGCCGCTTTGAGGAAGGATGATTTGTTACCAAGCGTAAGTTCGGCCTTTGCTGACTAATACAAGGTACGAGCAACTAATAGCAAGAGGCTAGATTACTTGAGTCAGACAGTATGGAGTTTGGAAAAGGAAAACAAAGGGGCACGAGAGAGCTATGTTTAGAGATGTTACAAGAGGTACAATGCAGGCAGTGGAGATATTAAAGAGGCCGGTGAATTCTCTGAAAGGTCCCTAGCCTGAGAGAGGCCAGCCTGGGGCTGGAGTTGGGATGAGGAAGCTGGGAGATGCTGGTGACTTGAGGTCCATGGAGCTGGTAGAAAATCTCGATGGAAGATGAGGAAGACCGGCCAAGAACTGTGCACCATGCCCTTCTCCTCCAGGCTTTGAGCCAGCAGCACCTGGACCCTCAGCTCCCAGGCAGTGTTCGCTTATCCCCAGATGAACAGCTGCAAGCCCTGGGGGCCTTTCTAGATGGGATTTCACAGTTATTGCAGAAGCTCTGGGAAGCAGTTCTCTCGTTACCCAAGTTCACTGAGAGAGCAGATTCCAAAGATGAGAAGCTGCTACGAGTCGGTGCCCGGAGGGCTGAACTGGCCAGACCTTCAGGTTGTCTGAGTCCCTCCCAGCTGCTCTCCGGCATTCACAGGTGCAGCCCCGTGGAGTCCCCCAAGGTGGAGATGCCTAAGAGTAGCGGAAGCTAGGAAAGTGAGGGCCGTGCTGCCTTCTGTTGGGGTTTGCTGCCCAACGTCTCTTTCAGGAGCAGGCCCTGAGCCCAAAACCCCGCGGCTGTCAGAGAACTTCTCTATCACCCTATCTCAGTAGCAGCCGGAAACAGTCCATCATACCAACACCTCAAGCAGTATGTGTCCTGCCCCTCTGAATCAACATATGGTCATATGACTAAGTTCTTCTTTTTTTTTTTTTTTTTTTTTTTTGAGAGGTTTTGCTATAGGGCGCATGCGCTTGCCAGAAAGACAAAGAGAGAGAGAGAGACAGAGAGTGAGAAACTACCCCCCAGGGGGGATGGCTATGCTACAGTCCCTTCTCCTCCGTTCTCTTCTTGGGATCTTGGACACACACGCACACGTGCCTGGTGTGAGCTTAAGCCACCAGATCCGGGATTCGAACCACGGTAGACTACATGAGAGTCCAGTGACATAGCCATTAAACCAACTGCTGGGCTCCATATGACTAAGTTTTTTATTTATTTATTTATTTATTTGAGAGGTTTTTTTCGCTATAGGGCACATGCGCTCGCCAGACAGACAGAGAGAGACATAGAGACAGAAAGTGAGAAATCACCCCCCCAGAGGGGATGGTCACACCGCAATCCCTTCTCCTCCATTCTCCTCTCGGGATCTTGGGCACGCACGCACATGTGCCCGGCATGAGTTTTAAGCCACCGGGTCCGGGACGTGAACCGCGGTCGACTACATGGGAGTCCAGCGACATAGCCATTACACTAACTGCTGGTTCCCCCTGACTAAGTTTTGAGTAATGAGATATAAGTAGGAGACTTTAGGTGAGACTCCCAAGAAAGTTCCTCAAAGGGAGATGAACTGTAACTGTAATCCTGGGGACCAGCAGTTTGCATAATGGCTATGTCGCTGGACTCCCATGTAGTCGACTGCAGTTTGAATCCTGGACCTGGTGGCTTAAAACTCACGCCGGGCGCATGTGCATGCATGCCCAGGATCCCGAGAGGAGAATGGAGGAAAAGGGATTGCGGTGTGGCCATCCCCCCTGGAGGGTGATTTCTCGCTTTCTGTCTCTCTGTCTCTGTCTATCTGGTGAGCGCACGCACCCTATAGCAAAAACCTCTCAAAAAAAAAAAAAAAATGTAAGTGCAATCCTGTTTGCCCCACTCTCTTTCTCCTACTTCCTGCCTGGAACTCATACTCAATGGCAGGAGCTCCAGCACACATCTTGGATCATGAAATCTGAAAAAAGCCATGTATGAAGGAGAGTCAAGTAGAAGGCCATCAGAAGCCTAAGTCTCTGATGCCCCTGGAGTGGCCCTCCTAGTCCTGTAATGCCCAGCTCTGGACTTCCTTGCGAGAGAGTAACTCCTCATGGGAGTTAGGGGGGTTTGCAGTGAAGGCTGTGGTAGCCAGACCACCTCTAACACCCTGGCTAAGGTGGAGAGAGCAGCTGCTGAGAGAGGAGGAAGTACCCCCATGGGGCATGATCATTGCAATCCCATCTCCATTTTCCCTCCATTTGGGGTTTTGAGCATGCACGCACACGTAGTTCTTAAGCTACAGGGTCCAGACTTGAACTGCAGGGTCAGCCATGTGGGATCCGGCTGCCTTAACCACCAGGCCATGGAGCCAGCCTTTGGGATCCCTTTTTTAATGCTGTTTTTATTTTTTCCCTCAACTTGTTACAGGGCACATGTGCTCACCACACACACACACGCACACACACACACACACACATATGAGAGAGAGGGGGGGAAAGTGAGAAATTACACCCCCCTAGAGAGGATGGCCACACCGCAATCCCTTCTCCTCCATTCTTCTCTCAGGGTTTTAGGCACACACGCTCACACACCAGGTATGATTTTCAGGCTGCCAGATCCAGAACTCAAGCCACGCAGTTGGCCATGTGGGATCCAACTGCCTTAATCAAGCCACACACTGGCCCCAAGACGCCGGTTTTTACCCACCAGATGAGCGTATGTGCAAACAGTCACTCTCAGACGTTGCGGATAGACTGTAAATTGGTATAACCTTTATGGAAGCCGATTGGCATCACATGTCAAGATTTAAAATTCAAGTACTTGGTGATAAGATCCTTCTACTTACAGAAATGTATCCTATGATGAGTTCGCACATGTGGGAAATGATATTTGTTCAGGGTTTTCTATTGCGTTATTGTTTGTAATAACAAAAGATTGGAAACAACCTAATGCCTTTTAACTGGGGACTGGTTAAATAAATCATTTAAATTAAAATTATTTCCCTCCATTCAAGAGAGTACAACACAGATATAAAAATAATGAAAAGTTCTTTCATAATGATATGAAACCACCGCTAAGATTTAATGTTAAATGAATAAGTTAGGTACTGAGCAGTGTGTGCTGTATATCACTCTTTGTGTAAAAAAAAAGAAAGAACCCATATTCATAATTGTTTCTATATGCTGGAAACATCTTCCAAAAAATGCATTTAGAGTGGGAAATATTGGTTGCCACTGAGGAGAAAATAAGAAATTTTCTTTCGTATCTCTTAAACTATGCGATAGCATGGGAATACATTGTCTAATCTACCAATAAAATTAAAATAAAGAGAGATGACCCAGCAATTCTGCTCCTAGGTATGTGGCAAAAAGAAATAAAATGCACGACAGCACAAAATTTGAACACAAATATTCAATATTCACAGCAGCATCCTAAGTTGGGAAGAGCTAACATGTCCACCGGCTGACTAATGGATCAAAAACCCTGTGTATCCACACAATGGATTGTTAAAATAATTATTTTATTTATCATTATTATTAATTTACTATAGGGCATACATACTCGCCAGAGAGAGACAGAGAAAGAGAGCACCAAAGAGAGAGAGAAAGAGAGAGGAGAGAGTGTGAGAGAAAGAGGGAAAGCAAGCCTCCAGGTCTGGGACTAGAACCACTGTCAGCATGTGTCCAGTGCCTTAACCACTATGCCATCCACGGGTCCCATTATTATTATTATTATTTACTTTGCTACAGGGCACATGTGTTCACCAGAGAGAGACAGACGGAGAGAGAGAAGGAAAGTGAGAAAGCAAGCCACCGGGTCTGGGACTTGACCTGCAGTCAGCCATGTGGGAGTCCAGCGCCTTGACCACCACACCATCGGCTGGCCCCTTACAATAGATTATTACTCTGCTATAAAAAGGAATGAAGCACCAACGTGTGCAACAATGCATTATGCTAAGTGGAGGAAGCAGACCCCAAAAGCCACGTATGGTATATCCCATTTACGGGAAGGGCCTGAGACAGGCAAATCCGTTGAAAGCAGATTAGTGATCACCTGGGAGGGAGACTGAGGGGAAAGGGAGAGTAACTCTAGTGTGTACCATATTTTTTCGGGGAAGAGGATGAAAATGTTCTCAAATTGGTTGCGGTAATAGTTGTACTATTCTGTGACTATATTAAAAACCATTGAGTTTAAGGGGGAATTATATGATGTGTGAGTTGTAGCCAATAAAGCTTTTTTTTTTTTTTTTTTTTTTTTTTTTTTTTTCCATGGGCCAACTGTTTTTTCGTGAAAGGCAGACTTTTTGCCATAGGGCACATGTCTTTGCTGGAAAGAGACAGAGAGAGAGGAAGTGAGAAATCACCCCCCGGGGAGATGGCCACGATGCAATCCCTTCTCCATCCCTTCTCCTCCATTCTCCTCTCAGGGTTTTGGGCATGCATGCACACGTGCACGGTGTATTTTTCAAGCTGCCAGGTCCAGGACTCGAGCTGCAGAGTCAGCTATGTGAGATCCAACACCTTCACCATCATGCCAGCTACTGGTCCTATAACTGTTTTCTTAAAAAAAGAAGCAAGGTAGCCAGATGGGAGACAAAACACAAGAGCCTGCTGGGAACGTTATCTGGCTGTCTCTTTCATTTATGCGGAAGTGTAGCGTCTTACCCACCACGCCGCCTGCTGGCTGTTAAGTGGATAATTAAAAGAGAGAGACAGACCAAAAAATGGGTCAAATACCTAACTCTGGGGACAAGGCGCTCCTATGACTTAGTACCCCAGCAGACTCAGACCCAGTGCTCGAGCTCTGTTCAGCTGGCCCTGGAGTGCACGCATAAGCCTCCTGAGAAAGCCAGCAGACAGCTGTTCCAGGGCAGGTTCTCCCAATCGCAGAGCCTTTCGTGCAGGTAACTAATTCGGGGGAAAGATCCGAGGAACAACGGTGCAAGGAAGGACTGGGAAGTGTAAACAAGGCAAGAGAAAGGCCAGTCCAAGGTTTCCCAGTGGAGCTGCTCAGCACTGCGGGCAGCTGAGGCTCAGTCGTGCCATGGAGCCTCTGACCACACGAAATGCACCTGATGCAGCGAAGAGCGTTTTCTGGTGCAGAGATGCTCTGAGAGATGGCGAGAGAGGTGGACGTGGTCTGGCCACGTCAGCAGTGGAGCCATAACAGCAAGGCAGCAGCCAAGAGCTGAGGGTGAGAGCGCACGGCCTGAGTCCCTTAACTATGTGGACTTGTCCCCTCTTCAGTGAAGACCCTGTTGGGAGTGTCTGTCTGTCTCTCTTTCTATCATGGAATAGATAAATAAACTTTAAAACAATACAAGGGATGGGACCAACAGTTGCCGTAATGGCTATGTCGCTGGACTCCCATATGGTCGACCACAGTTCAAGTCCTGGACCCGGTGGCTTAAACTCACGCAGGGCACGTGTGCGTGCGTGCCCAAGATCCAGAGAGGAGAATGGAGGAGAAGGGACTGCAGTGTGGCCATCCCCCCTGGGGGGTGATTTCTTGCTTTCTGTCTCTCTGTCTTTGTCTTTCTGGCGAGCGCACGAGCCCTATAGCAAAAACCTCTCAAAAAAACAGCGAAAATAAGCATTTTTTTCATTGCCAAAGGGCACATGTGCTTGCCACAGAGAGATGAGGGTGGGGAGGGAAAGCACCCCCCCATGAGGTATGGTAAGACCACAGTCGTTTTCTCCATCCCCTCAGGATTTGGGGTATGTGTGGACACACACCTGGTATATTTTTCTCTGTTTCTTATTTTTTTTAAGACTAATTTTATTTATTCTTATTTTTGAAATAATTACTTTATTCATCATAATCATTATTATTTTAATTGAACAGAAAGAGAAGGAAATTGATAAAGCAAGCTGCCAGGCCTAGGATTCAAACTGCAGTCAGCCATGTGGGAGTCCAGCACCCTAACAACCATGCCACCTACCAGCCCCTATTTATTAATATTTTTAAATTGTCTCTAGGGCACATGTGCGCACCAGAGATAGACAGAGACAGAGAGAGAAAGCAAGCTGTCAGGCCCAGGACTTACTGCATTAGGCCATGTTGGAATCCAGCACCTCAAACGCTACATCACTTACTGACCCCACTTGTGGTTTTCAAGCTGCTGACGACAGAATTAGAACTGCAGTTGGGGGGCTAGCAAGTGGTGTGGTGGTGAAGGCACTGGACTCCCACATGGCCAATCACAGTTCGAGTCCCAGACCTGGCAGCTTGCTTTTTTCACTTTCTCTGTCTCTCTCTGGTCAAACTGAATAACAATAAACAAATAACATTAAATAAATCATGTATAAAAAAGGAAGAAAGGAAAGAATTGTGGTTGGCCATGCATATAGGCTTAACCACTAGGCTACAGGGCTGGCCCTAAAAAACTGAAAATAGAAATGCCATATGATCCAGTAGCCCCACTCCTGGGTGTGCACATAAAGGAAAGAAAATCAGGAGTCGGGGGAGAGCCGTACTCCCGTGTTTACTGCAGCGCTGGTGACAAAGCCAAGATAAGGGACCAGCCTAAGTGTCCACAGATGAAGGGGATAAGGAAATGTGATACACACACACACACACACACACACACACACGTAATGGAACACTAAACAACCATTAAAGAGGCGAAACCCTGCTGTTTGAGGCGACACGGACAGGCCCAGAGCACATCACATACACTGAAATGAACCAGGTATAGGAACAGAAGAATTCCAAGTTCTCGCTCATCTGTAAAAACCAAAAACGTTGGAACCAGCAGATAGTGTAATGGTTATGTCACTGGACTCCCATGTAACTGACCACAGTTCAAGTCTTGGACCCCGTGACTTAAAACTCATGCCGGGCACTTGTGCATGTGTGCCCGAAATCCCAAGGAGAATGGAGGAGAAGGGATTGCAGTATGGCCATCCCCCCGAGGGTGATTTCTCGCTTTCTGTCTCTCTGTCTCTCTCTGTCTCTTTCTGGCAAGCGCACGTGCCCTATAGCAAAAACCTCTCCAAAACAAAAAAAAGAAAGAAAGAAAACCACGATAGGCAGGTTGCATGCATTCCCCAAATCCCAACAGGACAATAGAGAAAAAGAGATTGCAGCGAGGCCAACCTCCCTGGGGAATGACTTCTCACTTTCTCTGTCTCTGTCTCTGTCTCTCTCTGGTGAGTGCACATGCCCTGTGGCAAAAACCTAAAAGAAAAAAGTTAAGAGACAGTTAAGCCCTCCTGTGGCCCTTCGCCCAAGTTCCTTCTTAGGGGCTTCATTTATTAGGAACCAGTAACTTACTGTAAAGTTTTGAAATAGCTAAAAGAGATTGCAAATGTTCCTACCATGAAGTACCGCTAAATGTTGGAGGTGAGAGATATGCTAATTACCCTGATTTGATCATTACCCATTGTATTCATGGATTGTAAAATGACACTGTACCTCGGAAAATGTACAATTATTATGTGTCAATTAAAAAATAGAAAAAGAAAATGCCTGAGCTCACGCAATTAGCAAGTGGAGATGTTTGTTAATTACCACATACATAGATAGCACTTCATAATTTTCCCAGATCTTTTATTTTCAATAGGCCATCTCATCTTCCCATAATTCTATGAGACAACTTACCATTGTTATCGGCATGTTCACTTTAAAGGTGGTGACACTGAAGATCTGAGAACAGTAGTGGCTTGCACAGTCGCAGAGACAGGTGGTGACAGTGACAGAGCAAGAACCCCGCCCCTGGCCTGTCTGACGCCCGAGAGTGGGCCTCGTGTCATTCCCTCCCCTGTACCCTGCATTGCTAGAGGGGCCCCTGCAATGGGTTGAAGAGTGTCCCCAAAAACACATGTCCAGGGGCCAGACAGTGACACACTGATGCAATGCCCTGCAAAGCTGACCAGCACAGGAAGGTTCTGGGTTCACGTCTGGAGGCCTCCCGGAGCATGCCGGGCCTGCCATGACTCAGGCTGGCTGAAGGTGGAGAGGATCACAGCCTCAAGACCCTGTCGGAGGTGCTCTCTCTCTCTCTCTCACTATCTCTCGGAAGAAAGAAATGAGTAAACTTTCAAAATAAAAATATGCCGGGAATCAGCAGTTAGCGTAATGGCTATGTCACTGGACTCCCACGTAGTCGACCGTGGTTCGCATCCCGGATGTGGTGGCTTAAAACCCACGCCAGGCGTGTGTGTGTGCGTGCCCAAGATCCCGAGAGGAAAATGAAGGAGAAGGGATTGCAGCATGGCCATCCCCCCTGGGGGGTGATTTCTCGCTTTCTGTCTCTCTGTCTCTCTCTGTCTTTCTGGCGAGTGCACGCACCCTATAGCAAAAACTTCTCCAAAAAAATAAAAATAATAAAAAATAAAATAAAAATATGCCCATCGAGGCCAGCAGGTGGGGTAGTGGTGAAGGTGCTGAACTCCCACATAGTTGATTATGGTTCAAGGCCCAGACCCAGGGGCTTGAAAATCACACCAGACTCTGTGTGTGTGTGTGTGTGTGTGTGTGTGTGTGTGTGCCCAAAATCCCGAGAAGAGACTGGAGAAGGACTACAGCATGGCCATCCCCCCTGGGGGGGTGATTGCTCACTTTCCCTCTCTGTGTCTCTCCAGTGAGTACATGGCACCCTAATGCAAAAAAAAAAAAAAAGAAGGAAGAAAGAAAGAAATGCCCAAATCCTGACTTTGCTTGGAAATAGGCTCGAGACGAGGTCACCCTGGGCGTAGGGCCTCCGAGTTCCGTAACTGGTATCCTGACAAGAGGAAGGAGAGGAGGCCTGGGCGAACCCAGAGAACGCGACGTGAAGACAGAGGCAGAGGTCAGCGTGCTGTCACAGGCCCGAGAGCAATGGGGCCGGAGAGAAGGCTGCTCCTGGGGCCAGACAGAGCGTGGCCCACCCACCCTGCCATGTCAGACCTCCGGCCTCTAGAAGTGTGGGGGATTCCTGAGAGGTCACCCTGTTTGTGGTCACTTGTTAAAGGCAGCCCCGGGAAGCTGTGATGGCCCCTCGAGGAAAAACCCAGTGAGAGGTTGTCCTGACAGCAGGAGCAGCGAGGTGGTGCTGACTCCAAGCCTCACCTCTCAGACAGGGCTCTTGACTCCCGTGACACTCCGGTGGGCGCAGGAAGTCACACTCCGGTGGGCGCAGGAAGTCTCAGGGTAAACAAGACCCAGCACTCCATGAGCCACTTCACTCAAAGATGCTCAGAAGTCCGGTCATTTACCCGGCGAGTAATCGCAAACCAGGAGGAGGGATCTGGGAGTAGAATGCCAGATTTGCCCAGAATCCCTTCAGACAAGAAGGGAGCTTCAGGGGCCAGCAGATGGCGTAATGATTATGTCGCTGGACTCCCACATGGCTGACTGCGGTTCAAGTCCCAGACCGGTAGCTTGAAACTTATGCCAGGTATGTGTGTGTGCCCAAAATCCTAAAAGGAGAATGTAAGAGAAGGGATTGCAGGGTGGCCATCCCCCCAGGGGTTGATTTCTCACTTTTCTTCTCACTGTCTCTATCTCTCTTTGGTGCCCTAAGACAAAAACCTCTCAAAAAAAAAAAAAGAAAGAAAAGAAAGAAAAGAAAAAAAAAGCTAAAGCTTCAAAGCTAAGCCTCCAGACTCCCCTACCAGCATTAGCAATTTTGGGTGTTCACATTCACCCCTATGTGGAAGAGCCGTTTCCAAGAAAGGAAATAGAAAGTGATGGGAGGTGATTTCTCAGTGGAGCCTCCCAGGAGCAGCTGTACCCTCAGGTTCTTGGGGTACCCAGAGGTGGTGGTGGTGGTTGGAGTGGACTGGGCAAACCAAGACCTCATCTGGCTTCCAGGCCCTGAGAAGTGCTCCCCACATCCTATAGCCTCCTATGTCAAAGGGGCCTTAGACCTCAGCCCTGGCCCCGGGGGCCAGCAGGACACCCCCCCCCCAAACTTCACCAGAAAGCCTTCCCTCCCAGGCAGGGGGCGGAATCAAGGAGGGAGGGGCAGGACCAGAAGGGAAAGCCCTCTCCTAGGACAGGGGATGGAGAGAAGGTTAGCCCCTTAGGACTGGGAGAAGCAGGAGAAGCCCCCACCCCAGTGTTCTCCAGAGCAGTGTACCTGAGCCTCCGCATCCAAGCCCCCGCAGCCTGCCTTCAGGGCTCAGGGCAGATGCCCGGTCACGGGCTGCAGCGATCCACAGGCCAGGCCCACGGTAGGAGGGAGGCCTCTTGCAAGTCGGTGGTGCCCTCCTCTGCAGTTAATGGATGTTGACACTCGGAGAGCGGGAGCTGTCGGGGTGTTTTATTGGTGTTAATATGATGTGGGTAGGATGAGCAGCGCCCCAAATTGTTCTCTGGTATAGAGCCAGTGAAGGCAGCACGGGTCTCCGCGCTCCCACCACCCAGCTTAGGATTTGATTAAAAGCTTCTTCCTGGTGATGAGGACAGAATTGAATTAGGAGCCTGTGGTCTCTGCGCTGGGGAGGAAGGAGGGAGGGCGGAGGGTGTGTGTGTGTGTCCTCTTGGCCCTGCCTCCTTGGCTTCCCTTCCTGGGAAGTGGGAGTGTACCGGCACCCTGAGCTTCTCTGCACACTTCTCCCTCACCTGAGACCTGAGTTCCAGAACCTTCTTCAGCAAGGAAGGGTCTCAGAAGGCCTGGGCAGCTCGCATCTCTCTGACCCCGTCTCCCAGACGGACGTGGACACCATGTGGAGTAGGCGGTAGGAGCAGGTGGCAGCGGGGCCACAGGGCCCTGTGGAAGCTGTCCAGCCCTTGCAGCTCAAGGTGTGCAGCTCTGGGGCCGTGAGCAGGCCCTGGACACTGCACGTAGCTGGGCGATGCTTTCCCGTTGTGCTTCCTCAGATTTTTTTTTTTTCAGAGAGTTTTTCATTTGTTTTTTGAGAGATTTTTATTATAGGGCATGTGTGCTGCTCCTCAGAGAGACAGAAAGCAAGAAATCACCCCCCAAGGGGATGACGATACGGCAATCCCTTCTTCTCCATTCTCCTCTCAGGGTTTTGGGCATGTATGCACACACGCTCGGTGTTTATTTGAAGCCACTGGGTCCGGGACTTGAACCGTGGTCAACTACATGAGAGTCCAATGACAAACCATTATGCCATCTGCTGGTCCCTTTCCTCAGATTTAAAGACTTTCCATCTGGGCTCTCCCACTTGTCCCAGTTAGTTCCCCTCTTCTGAAGACAGGGCCTCCTTAGTCCCTGTGTCCTCCCACTTGGGCCTGTGGGTGCACAGGCATTTCCACGGGCCACACAATGGGCATCTCCTCTGAGCAGCACCTCTGTCACCTCCACGCTGGGTCATCTGGGAAGGACAATATGGCCTTTCCTGGAGTCCAGATCCACGCCTGCCCAGGAATGCACTGAGGAGCTCCCTCCTGGCCCCATCCCTATGAAGGCACGTCCAAGCGTGTCCATGTGTGTGAGTTCAACCTGACATGCATGCACATGCATATTCTCCAACACACGCAAGGACATCCGCATGTGCATATTCTCCAACGCGGACGCAGACATCAGTGCATGCATATACTCCAGCGCGCACGGACACCAGTGTGTGCGTGTCCTCCAGCGCACGTGTGGACATCCGCACGTGCATATCCTCCAGCGCGCCTGTGGACATCAGCACATGCATTGGCTCTCACCTTTCTAGATATTGGATATTCTAGCGAGGGCTCTGGAACCCTGCTCTGCAGTGCCTCAGTCCATCTGTGTCATGCCTCCGATACCTACCGGGAACCGGGAATCGAACTGTGGCCACTGCCTGGCAGTGAGTTGGGGCTCTCTCTGCACTGTCTGGCCAATGCTTGCAACAACCCTCATTTAATGAGTAAGCAAGGAGACCCTGCCCAAGGCGTCAGGGAGCACCTGACCACCTTGTGGGCTGCCCAGGTCTGTCTGATCAGTGAACAGTGCCCACAGATGGCTCCCTCACAGGTCCTCCCCGTTGCCCCTCCAGGTGTCGCCATCTTACAAGCCCTGGCTCCTCAGCCCTCGGGGAGTCCCACCCTCTGGGACAGTGGTCGGTGGCGTACCAATACCACACACTTACAAATTGTGTTCTTCCTCTCGAACGGAAAGTTTCAGAGCAGGTATAATGAGCCCCCACCTACCAATCACCACCCAGCTTCCAAAATGATCGACAGTTTGCTAGTCTTGTTTCATCCGTTCTCCCACACGCTTTTTCTTTTTTCTGAATATCTTCATGCAGATCTCAGACATTTCATTTCACCTGTAAATACTTCACTATGCATTTCAGACAGATAAGGGCTTCTTTTTCCTTTAACCCAATTGTAGCAGTATTAACACGCCTAACCAATAACAACGGTTCCTTATCGCTACAGAACTCAGTCTGTGTTCAAATTCCCTTAGTGGCCTCAGAAATGACAGCATGGTGGTGAAGGTGCTGGAGTCCCACATGGCTGACTGCAGTTCGAGTCCCAGACCTGGTGGCCTGAAAATCACACCAGGCATGTGTGTGTGCATGGCCAAAATCCCAGGAGGGGGATGGAAGAGAAGGGACCGGGGTGTGGCCATCCCCCGTGGGGTGATTTCTTATTTTCCTTCTCTCTGTCTCTCTTCCACGAGCTCACAAGCTCTATGGCAAAAAACTTAAAAAAAAAAAAAAAATGATTTTTTACAGGTGGTTTGTTTAAATCAGGATCTAAGTAAGCCCAGGATCCTAACAAGTCCTGTCCAACGTATTTAGCTGATGACTTGCCCCACTCCCCGCTGCCGGTGCCAGCTTCTACAAGCATGTCCTTTGTCCTGTGCAATGTCCCACATCCTAACTGATGGTCTCTGTCTTCCTGGTTGTTCTCGTTTCATTTATTTATTGTATAAATGGTATTAGGTTAAGCCACTTTATTCTTTTTTAAAGTTTATTCATTTACTTTCCAAGAGAGACAAACAGCACACACGGGAGAGGGCCTGTGAGGTGAGAGCGTACTCCCTGCGAACTCCAGGCCCCAGTGGGGAGACTCTCCAGGGCTCTGTCCCCCAGGGTGGGCCTCCTGGGTTCTTGCACCAGGACCAGAACCTAAGGAAGTGGGCAGGAGAGCTCTCTGTCTCTGTCCCTGTCCCTGTCTCTGGCCTGCATCAGCTGGTGGCCTCCGCCTGGCCTGGGCCTCTGGAAGCATCACCCATCAACCTCAGGGTTCTTTCCTTTTAGTTTCATTGTTCATTGCTGTTTTCCTAGAGTCAGAGTCTCTCCGTGTTGCTCAGACTGGCCTCGAACTCATGATTCTCTTGCCCTAGCCTCCTGAGTAGCTGGGATGACAAGCCTGAGCCCCCCACACCCGACCCAGTGTTTTGTTTTTTAGAGAAATTTTTGTTACAGAGAAATGCTTGCCAAAAGATACAGAGAGGGAGAAAGTGAGAAATGATCCCCCAGGAGGGATGGTCACACTGTAATCCCTTTGCCTCAATTCTCCTTTCGAGATTTTGTGCGTGCACACACATGTGGCCCAGTGTGGGTTTGAAGCTACAGGGTCCACGGTCCACTCGAACCACGGTCAACCATGTGGAAGTCAGTGGCATAACCATTGCACCAATGCCAGTCCCAGAACAGTTATTTTTGAGACAAAAGACCGCACTCAGCCCTTCGTGGGCCCACTCACTCGAGATTTTTGTCTTTTTTTCTGGGTCTGTTTTTACTGTTTTGATTTCAACTGTTTTATTAAGTAATCCTTCAGCTTTAAGAAAAAGTAGATGACATAATGATTACATCACTGCACTCCCACATAGTCAACCGTGGTTCGAGTCCTAACCCAGCTGCTTAAAACTCACACTAGGTGTGTGTGCATGTGTGCCCAAAACCCCAAGAGGAGAATGCGGGAGCAGGGGTTGCAGTGTGGCCACCCCCCCTGGGGGGGTGACTTCTCTCTTTCTGTCTCTGTCTCACACACATGTCCATGTTTTGGGGTCTTATTTATTATACTTCTTTTTTTTTTTTTAATCTTTTGCTTTTAAATCTAAACAGGGAGAAGGAAGGATCACAAAAGAGGGGCCAGGACGGAGGTCCCTGGGCTAATGAGACTGCTCCTTGAGGCTAAATCATAAGTCTTGCCCCTCCAAAGCGGCCCATCGGGACCAAAGTGACTCATTTTGGCAGCATGGTGATTCAGGGCAGATGACTCTCACAGAGGAGATGAGATCGGTCCCTCCACAGCCCAGAGGAGTCAGGGAGCAGGGCCTTTTAACGCATCTGGGAAGGTAAGTGACACCTTGATGAAACCGTTTTGACAAGACACTTGACGTGGTGTCTAAAAGAGCCATGAGACTCGCAGCTTGCTTTTACTGCCAGGCGGACTCCTCAGCCCACCCACAAACCCCACCCCAGGCCGTGGCAAGAGGCAAGAGCCTTCATGGTGGACCTTTCTGGATAATAAGCGGGCCACTCCACATTTTGGTGTCACTGCATCAGAATGTCACCGTGTCAAACATGCGGCGTCACACCATCCTTCCATTCTCGAGTTTTGGGGTTTCCTTTATTTAGACCCGTAGGCCCCCCTCTAAAAGCACAGGCTGTCTGGGTTTAAAATTTTACATAAATGGTTGCACACCATCTCTTCCATTTTGTCTCTTACCTTTTTATTTTTTAAGGTTTTTACCCTAAAGTATGCGCTCTTGCTAGAGAGACAGAGAGATGGTGAGAGGGAAAGTGAGAAATCACCCCGCAGAGGGGTTGGCCACACCACAGTCCCTCCTCCATTCTCCACCTGGGATTTTTGGGCACACGCATGTGCACGCCCAGCATGTTTCAAGTCTCAGGGTCTGGTACCCAAACCCCGGTGGGTCATATGGGAGTCCAGAGCCTTAACTCCGCCACCTGCTGGCCCCTTCATTCTGAATCGGACCTTTCATCGCCCTGGGTCACTCGTGAGAGCGGCCGATTGCTCAGTGCAGACACGGCTCATTACTTCTGACACCGCGTGGTGTCCCATCGCCGGTAGACTGACTCTCCCCTCCCCTAGGAGCGCAGAGGCGGGCTGAGATCCGGGCCTACGTGCCTGCCTTGTCCTCGCACGTGTCTCCCATGGGGCCTCCATGAGACTCAGAAGCTGAATGGAATGTGAGTGCCAGAGACGGGGGAGACACACGCTTCCCTCACTCAGGGGTGGCTGCCTTGTGAGCACCCCGGCGGGGACTTCTTTCCCTCCTTCTCACCAGTCCCAGAGGTGTTCCCAATTCTCTCGTGTTTGCCAATCAAGGCATTAATGTGGCACTTTCTTATTTTAATTTGTGTTAGAGGGTGACCAACTTTTCAGATATTGAGTTGTTGGAAAACATGATTTTTCTGACAGCCCAGTAGCTATTAGCTATTCAATTGTCCACTTCCACTAACAGCCTATTTAAATCCTTCCTCGGGGCCAGCGGATGGCATCGTGGTTACGTCACTGATTGACCATGTGGACCTGGCGGCTTCAAACTCATGCTGGGCGTGTGCGTGGGTGTGCCCAAAATCCCAAGAGGAGAATGGAGAAGGGATTATGGAGTGGCCATCCCCTCTTCTGTCTTTGTCCCTCTCTGTCTCTCTGGCGAGCCCATGTACCCTATAGCAAAAATCTCTCCAAAAAAAAAAATCCTCTTCCTGGGACCAGCAGTTAGCGTGATGGCAATGTCGCTGAACTCCCATGCAGTCACTCGCTTCCTGTCTCTATGTCTCTCTCTGTCTGTCTGGCAAGTACACGCGCCCTATAGCAAAAACCTCTCCAAAA
>NW_006159842.1:1313061-1325443 GCF_000334495.1 Tupaia belangeri chinensis | reverse complement strand
GGGTGTGCCCAAAATCCCAAGAGGAGAATGGAGAAGGGATTATGGAGTGGCCATCCCCTCTTCTGTCTCTGTCTCTCTCTGTCTCTCTGGCGAGCCCATGTACCCTATAGCAAAAATCTCTCCAAAAAAAAAAATCCTCTTCCTGGGACCAGCAGTTAGCGTGATGGCAATGTCGCTGAACTCCCATGCAGTCACCCACGGTTCGAGTCCCGGACCCCGGGGCTTAAACTCACGCTGGGCGTGTGCGTGCATGCCCAAGATCCCAAGAGGAGAAAGGAGGAGAAGGGATTGCGGCGTGACCATCCCCCCTGGGGGGTGATTTTTCGCTTCCTGTCTCTATGTCTCTCTCTGTCTGTCTGGCAAGTACACGCGCCCTATAGCAAAAACCTCTCCAAAAAAAAGAAGAAAAAATTATCTTCCTCTCTTTTTTTATCCCTAGTGAACTCTCACATTTTTCTTATTAATTTGCAATTCTTTATATACAAGGGGATGAAACCTTTACCAGTGTGAGACTCTCAAAAGTATCTGCTCCCACTCTGTCACCCCGCTGTTACCTTTGTTCACATTAGTTTTTTTTAAGTCTATTTTCTTTTATTCATGATAGAGATTCATGCAAGAGAGAGAGAAAGAGAGAAACACCCTCGACAAGATATTGTGACACTGCGACCCTCTCCCCCAGCCCTCCAGCGTGTCAGGATCTTGGGCAGGCACACATATGCCCAGTGTTTCCAGACTGACCTGGGGATCTGAACTCGTAGTCAGCCACGTGGCTTCCACCACTGCAATTCAGTCCACTGCCTACTGCACTGCCAAGCAGGGCCAACACACCGATTGTTTTTTTTAACCAAAATTTCTGATGATGATAAAATACATTTGTTTTGTACCTTATGGTTTGCGTATGATTTTTAAAAAAATCTTTTCGGGACCAGCAGTTAGCGTAATAGCTATGTCACTGGACTCCCAAGTAGTCGACCACGGTTCGCGTCCCAGACCCGGTGGCTTAAAACACGCCGGGCGCATGTGTGTGCATGCCCAAGATCCCAAGAGGAGAATGGAGGAGAAGGGATTGTGGCATGGCCATCCCCCCTGTAGGGTGATTTCTTGCTTTCTGTCTCTCTGTCTCTCTCTGTCTGTCTGGCGAGCGCACATGCTCTATAGCAAAAACCTCTCAAAAAAAAAATCTTTTCAAAGAAATACTCTGAGATTCAGAGGTGTTTTGTTTTGTTTTGTCAGAGGGCACATGACTCACCAGAGAGAGAGGGAGGCAGAAAGGGTGTGCCCGCGACGCAGGTTTCTCTGCCATTTCTCCATCCATGGGGACTTCAGGCATGCGCACATACACACTCACCCAGCGTGTTCTTCAAGCCACCAGAGCTGGGATTCAAATCACAGCTGGCCACGTGGGACCTGGCCTTGACTATGAGGTAATGGGGACAGCCCTCAGGGTTATTTTTAACACATTGTCTTTTATTTGTGTTTATAATTCTACTTACCACACTTTGATCTTTCTCCATTTGTCATTTTTAAAATCTATAATGTTGAGGCCCAGCGGGTGGCATCGACAGTGGTTAGGGTTCTGTACCCTCCCACGTGGCTGACCATGGTTAAGATCTGGCGGCTTGCTTTCTCACTTTCCCTCTCTCTCTTTCTCTCTCTGTGTGTCTCTCTCTGGTCAAATTAAAATAAATGAATAATAAATAAAATGAAATAAATTAAGTCTTAAAAAAATACAAAATGTTAAATAAGAATCTGGTGGCATGGTGGTTGGGATGCTTTGCTGATCGCAGTTCGAGTCCTGGACCTGGCAGCTTGTTTTCTCATTGTCCTCTCTCTCTCTCTCTCTCTCCCTCTCTCTCTCTCTCACTCTCTCTCTCTTTCTGGTGAGTGATGTGCCCTATAGCAAATTTTAAAATAATAAATAAAATGAAATAATTCTTTAAAAATAAATAAATAAGAATCCAACTTGATTTATTTTTATTTATTTTGAATTGAATTGAATTTGATTTATTTAGAGATTTTTACTGTGGGGTGTGTGCCCTATAGCCTTGCCAGAGAGACAGAGAGAGACAGAAAGTGAGATGGCCACGCCACAATCCCTTCTTCTCCAGTCTCCTCTCGGGATGTCGCACATGCACTCACACATGCCTGGTGTGAGTTTTAAGCTGCCAGTCCAGGTCTTGAACCACGGTCAACTACGTGGGAGTCCAGTGACTTACCGTTACACCATCTGCTGGTCCCACCAACTTGATTGATTTTTAAAAAGAACCATTTTTCCTGGTACCTTCCCTCGCTGGTTTGCGACGCACCATCCGTCATGTGCTGAGTTCTCTCGTAGTTCGTTTCTTTAGGCTTTGTCCTTGGCTTTTAGGTGTGCTCATTTACGTGTGTCTGCAACTGTTCCTGGTCTGCTCTGCCCCTTCGGCCTACCTGTCTGTCCCTGTGCCAAGAACACGCTGTTTCTACTATTGTGAGTTTATCAGTGGTTCGATTATCAGCAGGACAAGGGTCATCTCAGCGCTCTTCTTCCTCAACTGGAATACCAATTGTAGATCTCGGCTTTTCTATGCACTCACTTTAAAAGAATTATTTCTTTAATTGTATTTATTCATTCATTTATTTTCATTTGACCAGAGAGAGAGAGGTAGGAAGTGAGAAAGCGAGCCACCAGGTCCAGGACTTGAACCATGGTAGACACGTGGGAGTGTCCAACACCGTAACCACCACGCCACCTGCTGGTCCCGCTATGCATGTTTTATAATCAACTGGCTTAATTTCTCACAATTCCTGCTTAAGTTTGATTGTGTATAGACATTAATTTAGGGCTAACGAGAATCTTTCCAAGATTAAATCATCCCAAACATGGATATAGTCTTTCTATTTATTTGTTTATTTATTGAGGGTTTTTTGCTATAGGGCGTGTGCACTCGCCAGACAGAGAGACAGAGAGACAGAAAGCCAAAAATCACGCCCCAGGGGGGACAGCCATGCCACAATCCCTTCTCCATTCTCCTCTTGAGATCTTGGGCGATCACGCACATGCACCCGGCGGGTCCGGGACATGAACCACGGTCGATTACCTGGGAGTCCAGTGACATAGCCATTACGCTAACTGCTGGTCCCAAATCTTTCAATTTATTTAGATCTTTTAATTAGTGGCCTTTCGTAAAGGTTAAGTTTTTTCTTTATGGTCTTGGTCCCTCTGAGTTCTGTTCATCCCTAAGACCTCTGTGGTTTCATCACTGCTATGAGAGGCAGGCTTACTCTCCTTTCCAGGATCCTGAGAGGGGCTTAGAAATGCACCCATGTTTTTTGTTTGTTTGGTTTTGGTTTTTTGTTTTTTGTTTTTGTTTTTGTTTTTGTTTTTTGACAGGTTTTCACTATAGGGCGCGTGTGCTCGCCAGACAGACAGAGACATAGAGACAGAAAGCGAGAAATCACCCCCCAGGGGGTATGGTCACGCCACAATCCCTTCTCCTCCATTCTCCTCTTGGGATCTTGGGCACGCACGCACACGCACCCGGCGTGAGTTTTAAGCCACCGGGTCCGGGACGCGAACCGTGGTCAACTACGTGGGAGTCCAGTGACATAGCCATTACGCTAACTGCTGGTTCCCACGTCCATGTTTTTGTAAAATTGTAAAAGCAGGGCCAGCAGGTGGCGTGGTGGTTAAGGCTCTGGAATCTCATATGGCTGACCGTGGTTTAAGTTCTGAACCTGGTGACTCGATTTTCACTTTTCCCCCTCTCTCTCTTTCTCTGGTGAGTTAAAAAGTAATAACAATAATAAGTAAAATTAAATAAATAATTCTTTTTTAAAAATTATAAAAGCAGAGTGTTTTAACCACTGTTGAGTAAAGGCTGGGTTCTCTTTCCACCGCAACTCCCCTCCACCAAGCCTCCCCTAACGTTGGACAGCATTGGAGTGCTTGCAGGTACTTTGGCGCTCCAAGGAAGGGAAATTTGAACTGGGGATACCATCCCTCAGGGTTGATGGGATGTGCTTACATGGCCCACAGTCACTCCAGGTACAGCGAAGTCATTACTAGATTATTTATTTAACTTTATTTATTAATTTATTTTAATTTGAGCAGAGAGCGACAGAGAGAGAGAGGGACGGAGTGAGAGAGAGAGAATGAAAAATCAAGCTGCCAGGTCTAAGACACGAACTACAGTCAGTCCAGTGCCTTACCCACCACACCACCTGCTGGACCTCATTAATTTTTTTTTTTTTTTAAATTCCTTTGCAAGAGCCAGGAGGTATGTGGTGGTTTGAGGCGCTGGACTCCCACATGGCCAACCACGGTTTGAGTCCCAGACCTGGTAGCTTGCTTTCTTGTTTTCCTCTCTGTCTCTCTCTAGTCCAATTCAAAAATGATATTAATAATACTAGCAATAATAAATAAAGTTAAATAAAATAATTCTTTTTTAAAAAGTTCCTATTCTCTTTGTGATGTTTATTCTAGGTTTTTCAGTTTTTAAAAATGGTAACTACCTGTGATTCTTCATTCTAGGTAAATATTTATTTTACTCCTAATGTTTTCAGGTTTTAAAAATGACCTTTTTTGGGGAGGCCAGCAGGTGGCATGGTGGTTAAAGCACTGGACTCCCACATGGATAACTGCATTTCAAGTCCCAGACCTGAAGGTTTGCATTCTCATTTTCCCTTTCTCTCTTTCTCTGTCTCTCTCTGGTCAAATTTTAAAAATAAATAATAACAAGTAGAAATAAATAATTTCTTGAAAAATAACCTTTATTTTTGAAACATTAATATAGGCATCACAGAAAACTGAAGAACACAAGAAGCAAAGAGCAAAGCCATCCGCCATCACAAACCGCTCACAGTCCTAAGTCCTATTTGTGTATATACACAACATCCGATTTTAAGGGAGGAGATTGTACGGTATAGCGTGTATCATGCTTTTTCACACATCATGAATAATTACAATTCAAAGCCTCAAAGCCCTTTTGATAACCAAGAACACACTATTTTATGTGTAATTTAGAATCTGTATTTCATTTTAGTTGTTTTCTTTTTTTTTCTTTTTTTTTTTAATCTTTTTTTTAAAGTTTTTGCCATATGCACTTGCCAGAGAGACAGGGAAGACAGTGGGAGGGAACTTTTTCACACATCATGAATAATTACAATTCAAAGCCTCAAAGCCCTTTTGATAACCAAGAACACACTATTTTATGTGTAATTTAGAATCTGTATTTCATTTTAGTTGTTTTCTTTTTTTTTCTTTTTTTTTTTAATCTTTTTTTTAAAGTTTTTGCCATATGCACTTGCCAGAGAGACAGGGAAGACAGTGGGAGGGAAAGAAATCATCTTTTTTTTTTTTTTAATCTTTTTTTTTAAAGTTTTTGCCATATGCACTTTCCAGAGAGACAGGGAAGACAGTGAGAGGGAAAGAAATCATCCTCTCTCTTCCATTCTCTTCTTGGGATTTGGGGCATTCATGCACATGCGCTTGGTGTGATTTTCAAGTCACCAAGTCTGGGACTCAAACTGTGGCTAGCCATGTAGGAGTCCAGCACCGTAACCATGACACCACCTGCTGGCCCCTATTTTAGTTTTCTAAAAAGGACTCCCTAAATCGCATTAACTTCCACCCCTCAAAATCTGGATTTGTTGGGCCAGCAGGTGGCATGGAGGTTAAGGCAGCTGTGTTCCACATGGCCAATCATGCCAGGCATGGGTGTGTGCATGCCCAAAATCCCAGGAGGAAAATGGAGGAGAAGGAATTGTGGGGTGGCTAGCCCTTGGGAGGTGATTTCTCACTTTTCCTCTCTCTCCCCAGTGAGCACACATACCCTATAGCAAAAAATAAAAAACAAACAAAAAAATAAAACCTGGATTTGTCTTCTGAATATTGTCAATGATATTAATGTTTTCTATATTCAAATGTCTGTTTGATCTAGAATTCATCAACCTTACCAAACTCTCATAAAACTTTGTTGATGTCTTTGGGTTTTTTGACTAAATCATCCTACCATCCATAAGTAGTTCTTTCCACTATTATATATTTTTATTTCCTTTTCCTATCATATTACTTTGGTCAATACTTTCAGTATTCTGTTGAACAGTATGGTAGTGATAATGGACATTATTTTCTTGCTTCTCACTTTAATAAGAATACATCAAAAGTTTCTTCTTGGGAACCAGCAGTTAGCATAATGGCTATGTCGCTGGACTCCCACGTAGTCGACCACGGTTTGCGTCCCAGACCCAGTGGCTTAAAACTCATGCCGGGCGCGTGTGCATGCGTGCCCAAGATCTCGAGAGGAGAATGGAGGAGAAGGGATTGCGGCGTGACCATCCCCTCTGGGGGGTGATTTCTCGCTTTCTGTCTCTATGTCTCTCTCTGTCTGTCTGGCGAGCGCACGCGCCCTATAGCGAAAACCTCTCCAAAAAAACAAAAAAACAAAAAAAAACATGTTTCTTTTTTAAGTATCTTTGATGGGCCAGCAGGTGGCATGGTGGTTAACGGTGCTGGATTCTCACATGGCCAACTGCAGTTCAAGTCCTGGAGCTGGTGGCTTGCTTTCTCACTTTCCCTCTCACTCTCTCTCTGTTCTCTGTGGTCAAATAAATAAATAAGTAAAGTGAAATAAAATAGTTCTTTTAAGGGAAATAAAAGTATGTTTGCTGTAGGGTTTTACTGGCTAATCTTTATTAAGTGAAGAAATTTTATTTTCCTAGGGGTGTTTTAAAAGTTATGTATTGGTATTGAACTTAATCAAAAGTTTGTTTTTAAAAATTATTTTATTTAACTTTATTTATTTATTCATTTTAATTTAACCAGAGAGGGATGAGGAAGAGAGAAAAAGAGAGAGGGAGTGAGGAAGCAAGCCTCCAGATCCAGGACTTGACCTATGGTTGGCCATGTGAAAGTCCAGCGCCCTTAACCACTACGCCACCTGCTGGCCCCTCGAAAGTTTTTTACATCCATTTAAAAGATCTTGTACTTTTTCTCCTGTATTCTTTTTTATCAGGATTGGGAAAACATAGACTGTAGACCAAACTAGATTGTTGCCTGTTATTTTTACAAACAATGTTTAATGGAAACAGAGCTGTACCATTTATTTACAGAAAGTCTATCTCTGGCTGCTTTTACATTACAATGGCAGAGTTGAGGAAGAGGGAAGGACACTGTCTAGACTACAAATCCTAAAATACTTCTTATCTGACTTGACGAGGAAAAGTTTTCCAACTTCTGCTTGAAAGTGATGACTGATATTGATATACTTTCTAATAGAAAACTACTTTCAAATTACTGGGATAAATGATTCCCATTCAGGGTATATATTTTTAATGTAGTACAACCTACTTCAGTAAATTACACAGATCTTAGCTGTACAGCTTGATGAGTCTTTACATATGCATACACTCATTTAAATATCACCGAGACCATGAGCATGAATATTCCCAGGCCTACCGCAGCTCTCTCATTCCTCCAACTAGTCTCTATGGCCAACTCCCTCATCTCTACGGCAACGATTCTTCCCAACTCCCTCGCTATGGATTGGTTTTGCCCATCTTTAGATTCTCAGAAATGAAATTATACAGTAGATAGTCTTCTGTGTTGGACTTTTCCACTCAATTATATGGATCCAATTATCCTATATAGAACAGTAATTAGATTATGCATGCTTTTTAATATTACATTATTGGAAAAATTACATACTACTTTTCAATGTAGTATTCAGTTCTCTGGATAGTTTACTGAAGATTTTTATACCTGTATTTGTAAATCAAAGTAGTGTAAGGGGCCAGATGGTGGCACAGAAATAATGCAACTGGACCCACGTGGAAGGGTTCTAGGTTCCAATCCCAGAACTTCCCTTTTTTTTTTTTTTTTTAAGAGCTTTTCACTATAGGGCGTGTGCACTTGCCAGACAGACAGAGAGAGACATAGAGACAGAAAGTGAGAAATCACCCCCCAGGGAGGATGGTCACGCTGCAATCCCTTCTCCTCCATTCTCCTCTTGGGATCTTGGGCACACATGCACACGCGCCCGGCGTGAGTTTTAAGCCACCGGGTCTGGGACGCAAACCGTGGTCGACTACGTGGGAGTCCAGCGGCATAGCCATTACGCTAACTGCTGGTTCTCCCAGAACTTCCCTTTTTGTACCAGGCACACATATGCCCATGATCCAAGCTGTCCAAGGTTTGGGGTGGATTACAGCATGGAGACACTGTGGAGGGTGCAAGTCTCTCAGAGAAAGAATAAATAAGTAAGTGGGCCAGCCCTGAAGCCTAATGGTTAAGAGAGCCCTGATCCCACATGGCTGACTACAGTTCAAGTCCCGGCCTCAGTAGCTTGAAAAACACACCAGGCTGGTGTGTGGGTGTGCCCCAAACACTGACAGGATAGAGAAATGGAGGAGAAGGGGTTGTGGCGTGACCGTGTCCCATTGGGGGATGCTTTCTCTGTCTCCCTCTCGCTCTGTCTCTGTCTTTCTCTGGTGAGCATACATGATGAAGGATGGGAGGAAGAGGGGAGGAAATAAAAGGAGGGAAGGAAAGAAAGGGGAAAAAAAGAAAAAGAAAATAGCCTAAAATTTCTTTTTTTTTTTTATGTCTTTTTCTTTTCCAATATCAAGTTTATGCCTGGTTATAGCAAGTCCACGAAATGACCCGGACAGGTTCCCTCTTTTCTGTTTAGAGAACCACATGTGGTAGATAGAAAGTGAGAAGACCGTCTGTCTGCGGCTCTCCTTGCGAAATCTCAGCTCTCAGAACACATCTGGATAGTGGCCCAGGAAGAAAAAGTTCTCAGGGTCAGCAGGTGGCACACTGGTTAAGGTGGCTGGATCCCACATAGTCAACTGTGCAGTTCAAGTCCCACACCCGGTGGCTTGAAAAACACGCAAGGCGCATGTATGTATGTGCCCAAAGTCCTGAGAGGAGACTGAAGGAGAAGGATTGTGGCGTGGCCATTCCCCCTGGGGAATGCTCTCTCTCTCTCTCTCTCTCTCTCTCTTTCTCTCTCTCTCTCCAGCAAGCACTTGTGCTCCATAACAAAACCTAAAAAAAAAAAGAAAAAAGACAAAAGCTCTCTGGGGCTTGGAGGGTGCGTGGCGCTATCTTAGATGCCAGTGAACAGCCCCCACCATGCAACAGAGAGAGAAGCCAGCGTCTCCCACTCCTCTCCCTCTCAGCACACACCAGCATGGGAGAGGCACATGAGAGGACCTCCTTCCAGTGGAATCGGGAAAATCCTCACGTTCTTTCCCATCTGCTGCCTCCTTTGTCTCATGGACAAGGTTAATGTGGCCCTCCCCCACCTCACAGCTCACAGGAGAATCAGGGCTCCCTGCCCTCTCCAAGCCCACCAGGTCCACGGCCGTCCAGCCCCTCTGCCGGCGGGCGCCTGGTTCCTGGACACTGTCGGTGAGAGGTTCTTCCAGGGCAGAGCCCAGAGCTCCTGGGTGTTTCTTCCTGCTCCCCCGGTGGGGGTGTATGCTTCGGGTGTTCTTGTCCTTCCTACTCTTTACCCTCAACCCTGCAGACAGAGAAGGCCATACCCACCCTGGGACAGCCAGAGAGTGTGTGGGTTGGGGTGCTGGGGGGGCCAAGCAGAGCTGGCTCTGATGGGGCGAAGGAGTATAAGCCAGCGGCAGCCACCAGGGCCCAGCTCACCCTGCTCGGGGAGGACAGCAATGGGCCTCACCGCGCCTGCAGCTGGAGTACACAGTAAGGTGTGCAGAGGGCCGTCCCAGCCTTCCTCCCGCTCCACTCCCTGACAGCTTGTGAAGCAAACAGGGAATATTCTCAGGCCTACCGCAGCTGTGAGCTCTGTGGTAGGGAGGATGGAACAGGATTGGCAAGGTGAAGTCACAGACCATGGGCTACACCGTGACCTTGAATTAGGGGTCTAGGATTGTCTTTTTTTTTTTTTTTCAATTTTCTATAAAATGTGTGTGCTTCCCAGAGACAGAGGGGGGGGAGTGAGAACTCACCTCCCATGAGGGACGACCACACCACAGTCCTTCTGTTCCGTTCTCTTCTTGGGGGTTTGGGCACATATTTTTAAGCTGCTAGATCCAGGACTCAAACTGTGCAGTCGGCAATGTGAGATCTATCCAGCATTAGCCAGCACAACACCTGGCTGGCCCAGGACTGTCTTCTTCTAACTCATACTAATGTACATGTCTTTACAGGGGTGTCTTTGCTTGGGGTGCCATAAGGAAATACCACAGATGGGCTTAGACAGCAGATGTTCATTCTCACACATCCTGGAGGCTGAAGTCCAGATCAGGGCCCAGCGTGGTTGGATTCAGGGGAGGCCCTCCTCCAAGCATGCTGGTAGCTGTCTTGCTGTTTTGTGTTCCCATGGCTTTCCTCAGTGCATGGGCTTGCAGAGAGGAAGGGGGACAGAGTATTCTTTGGTGTACCCTAAATACCTGCCAAAGGCCCCATCTCCAAACACCATCACACCGGGGATTAGATCTTTGAAGATGAATATGGAGGGGTACTATGTTCAGTCCATACTGCTGGGTGTGGATGTGCATGCATTGTGTGTGCGTACGCATGTGGGCAGGTGTACATGTTTAAATGGCCATAGTCACGCCCCCCTCCCATGCACAAGAAGTGGGTGTGAGTGTCACATGCAAGCAGAAGCATTTCTGTAGGCTGTCCCCCATGGTCCAGGTACTGTCTTCTCCCATGCTCCGTTGTCCCTGTCCTGTCATTGTCCTCCCCACCCTAAGCCCACCCTGGCTCCAGCAGCCCTCCTCAGCTGAGATCTCCAACAGACTCCATTTGTACTGCCCAAGAGTCACACAGTAGCTGCCCCATGACTGGCTCGCTTCTGCTCCTGTGCACGGGGCCTCTGCCTCCTGCTCCAGCCTTCCTCGCGTCCCCCAGCACACAGCGGGAAGTCCACCTTGCACCTGACCTGCAGCCCTGTCAAGAAAACAGCTTCTCCACTCTATCTGAACGCAGCTGGGTACCTGTTCTGAGCACCCCTCTCCTACTGACCCAGGACAGCCTTTCCCTGGCCCATCAGGGGGAACAAGGTTCACTCCCCGAATCTGCAGGTCACGTTTGGAGGAGGCTCACTGGCCTCCCGCTCCCTTGTTAACAGAGCCATAATACACAGGCTGCAGCCGGGAGGAGGCAAGGGCCCCCTGCATTGCTGTCAATTTTCCAGCGGAGCTTATCTGTGCCTCCACACAGTGTTCTCTTGTCAGGGAGCCGGGGGCTGTGCGTGACAGCCAGGTTAAGTAAACGTTGCCTCCTCGCAGCTCCCCCAGTTCCCTGTCCTGTGGCTGAAGACAGCCAAGTGTCTCCCTGGCTTCCACAGATGTCGGCGTATTGTCACCTGTTCTTATTTGATTAGTGTCTTACTCGAAATGCCTGGGGCCATCTCTGCGCAGAAAGAGAGCAGGAGGGGGAACGTGTCCCCCCTTTCGCCTCTGCTGCCCGAGCTGCTAGCCGGAAAGGCGGGGAGCTAGCACTGCAGGGAGCGGGCAGGGGAGACAGCAGGGCTGGGGAGACAGCAGGGGTGGTCAGGGAAGCAAGAAGAGGGTGAGGGGGCAGAGCACCCAGCTCGAGGGCTGCAAGTCTGTGATCCAAGCTCTCAGAACTCAGGTTCCTAAACCTGTTCCAAACGTCTCCGCTCTGCCCTCCATCTGCCGGCCTGGCCCATGGCAGCCTCTCCGACTCCCATGGGAGATGAGGGGGCTCCATGATTTCCCTCATTCCGAGAAAGGCATCTCAGGGGCCCTGGCGGTGTGTGCTGGCGCACCTGGAGTGAAGGCCTGGATTCTGACTTCTCTCCTCCCCGACCACGCCTTCAAGAGCACAGGTGGAGCAGGCCAGGCCCCAGAGCCCAGACAATGGGCGCCCCCTGGGCCGGAGTGGCCTCTTCCACGCACACCTCCTCTGAACCGGTGCCTGCTCACTGGCGCTGCGGGTGCACCCTGCCGCCTCAGTTCCTTTCTCAGCCGTCCTGGAGGGCATCAGTACTGTTCTTTTCCAGAGATGGGAGCCAAGGCTCAGTAGGACCCACGACATTCCCAGGTGAACATAGCCAGCCAGTCGTAGAGCCAAGACTCAGAAGTGCATCTCCTGGGGCCTGCAGGTGTGTGACAGTTAAGGACGCTGGACTCCCACATGGCCAGCTGTAGTCTGAGCCCTGGACCTGGAGGCTTGCTTTCTCACTTTCTCTCTCTCTCTCTCACTCTGGCCCTCTCTGGTCAATTTTTTTGAAAAAAAAACAAAGTTAAAACAAAAACAAACAAAAACACTGCGTCTCCTGGCTCCTGCTCACAGATTCCCTCCGCAACTCAGGCTGGGCCTGATGGCAGCTGAAGGGACCGGTCAGGGTGGAGCCGTGGCCGCTCAGCTCACGAGGTGCACTGGAGGAAGGACGCC
>NW_006159842.1:1299589-1312698 GCF_000334495.1 Tupaia belangeri chinensis | reverse complement strand
TCTAGAGCGAAAGGGAGACCCTCCAGGCCGAGGCTTGCCCAGCGCACCTGTCCTCACTGGCCAGCAGCCATGGACTGCGCTGGCCGATGTTGGACACGAGCCCCTGGTGAACAACGGCTCTGGGAGTGCATCCTCCCGTGCACAACAATAGCCTGACACGCGCACCCACAGCTCGGGCATCTCGCGTGAGCACTCTCCCTCCAGCCTGCCTCCCCTGGGAACCCATTCACATCTACTCGGCAGAGCGGGCAGAGCGGGCGGGGCAGATAAGCCTCTATCAACAAGGCATTTCTCTTCCTCTCTCCCTGGGAAAACAAAAGAGGAGCCGTGCAAAGTCCCATCCAATATTCATCGGGGTTCCTCCTGACATGATCCCGGGAAAATCAGTCCTTTTCAAGCCCATGGTTCCAGCGCAGTCTCGCCATGGCGGGAGCCCGCGGAACAGGCCGGGCGAGGACACCGTGGCTTACAGAGGCGCTCAGCTAAGGCTTAATTAGGATTCACAGAGCTGCTTTAAAGCCACTTAATTAGTGTAGGGATATACAGCCGTAACTATGCTGAAATATGGCCTCATTAACCTATGGGAAAGCCAGGCCCACTGCTCGGGAATGCCGGGGTCGTTGGTAGTCTATTAATACACCCAAGGCCCTCTCTGGTACAGCTTTGTGGGGGACACAAGGCTGGGGGGCAGACAGAGGAGGTTTGCCATGATGGGGGGATGCTGTTTAGGAGAAAATGAAAAGAGAAAAGAAATGATACTAACCAAGCACCTATTAGGGACCACGCAATATTTTAGTCCATGTCTTATAGAAGCCTCAGAACAACCTTTTAAAATGGATAGTAAAGTTCAGAGAGGTTCATTAACTAACCCCAGGTCACACAGCAAGGAAATAACCAAACGGGAATGCCTCCTCCAGTCGGCCTCCGATGGCCACGCTCTTGCTGCTATTTTGTACATCTCTAACAGGCAAAAAGCTTCCACCACACCACCTGCTGGCCCCTGGGGAAAGGGACTAAAAAGAGAAGAGGCCCTTTCAAGTCTGAGAAGGTGCCTTTTCCTCTGACACCTTGGAAAAGTGGAGTCGCGCTCCCTGGAGGCGGGTTCAAGCTGCCGAAGGTACTGAGCTGGTTGGAAACCGCACAGCCCTGGGCATCCCCATACACAGACACTATGGTGGCAAGGATGCTCCCTAGAGGACCCAGCGGTCCCCTGCACCAGCTTTCGCAGTGGCCCGGCATGCTGCCCTACCGACCTCTTCATTCTCCTTCCCACAGAACACACCGCCCCAGCCTTAGCTCTGAACTCAGATACCAGCCCAAGCCAGGGAAGCCGCAGCTGGATTCCCTAAAGCAGGATTTGAACCCAGTCCTCCCAGGAGACCCCCAGTGCCCAGGGTCACTCAGATGCCAGGCCGCACGTCAAGGCCCTCCAGGGGGAGCCCGAGGGCCAGACCCGTACTTCAGAGCCTGTCTGGCCAGCAGGTCGAAGAGTATTCCAACAACGTCCTCATTCTTCCCTGATCAAAGGAGCTGGGATTGAACCTGCTGTAATCATCCGTCGGGGAGTTTGCTTAAAATTCCCCTAATTACGGGAGAGCAGAAAATTGCTACGCCTCAGACTGAATAGAGAAATCGAAGGCGCCCTGCTCCCAGCTGCCTGGGGGGAGACAAGCCGGCATGGGCAGGGGAGGCTGAGAGAGTAAGGGGGGCCACTATGGATGGGATGGCGGTGACAGGAGGGAGGAGGCTGTTCCCGGTCCATGCCAGGGAGTGGGAGGGCAGGGGAAGGAGCCTGCTGCCAGGGCGGGGGCTGGCCAAGGTGGCTGACTCAGGTGGGTCATGTCTCCTCCCTACAGAGAGAAGGGTGCAGGGGTGAGGAGGGTGAGCACATGGGTAAGAATAAGCCCCAAATACACCTGCACTGCTGGGGCTGGCTCTCCAGAGAGGCCGGGGGCCCTCAGCTCTGGCTTGGTCAGGAGTGTGGACTCTGGACTATCCTCTCTGCCAGGAGAGGGGAGAGAGAGCAGGTGGGAAGTCCGGGGGCATGTTGCAGGTCAGGGCTCCTCCTGTACCCTCTCTGGGCTCAGTCGGCTCCAGGCACATTGAGGGGTCTAGAAGGAGGGGAAAGGGACAGGATCCCTGGCCTTGAAGCGGGTGTTCAGCCTCAAGAGAGAGATGGGAGATTCTCAGCTCCTTGGGGATATCCCCGACATGCACATAGCCTTGAACCTCTTTCAAATTAGTGTCTGTTGAAAGGTCTTCGAGTCAGATGCTGCACACGCAGAGCCCAGCTGCGAAGATCCTGATCACAGGACGAGCTGGGGGCTTGCTAGGGAGGCTGGAGCTGAGCAGAAGGACGGTGCAGAGGGGCAGGGACTGCAGAGGGAAGGGACAGCTTGAAGGAACCCCACAAAGCACAAGAGGGTTGTGTGACTGTTTTTGGGTGAGGGAAGCCCAGCCCAGGGAGGTGAGGCTTCTCGTCTGACGTATTATGGCTATCAGCGTCTGGGCTGGTTTCAGGCTCCTAGTCCAGCACTGGGAGGCAAGGATGGGGCAGGGGGCTGGCCAGAGGTGCTGGAGGGGAAGCAGCTGACGGGCTGGGAGACCCTGCGGCGCTGCATCCTCTCACTGACTGGTAGAAGGCAGGGCGAGCAGTGCTGGGAAGGCTCTCGTCTGCAGCCTCGCCACGTTCAGGGCTCCCGGGCCACCCAGCTGCCCCATGGAGGAGAATACGCCAAGTGCCCTCAGCTCCACCCTGGAAGAGTCCCTGCACACGCCCCCTGGTCCTCCAGGGCCCCAGCCACACTTTACCCCAGCTGTGTCATGGCCAGGAGTTCAGACCTGGGGTTGCAGGCAACGGAAACCACTCAAACCAGAAGGGTACAATTTACTGGAAGGATGAAACGGGCAGGAGCATGGTCGAGCCTCAGGGAGGGGGATATCAGGGACGGAAATCCACCGGTACTGGGAATTCCAGCTTGCCACCGCTCCCTCCTGCTTCTCCCTGCATCCCAGCCTCGCCCCTTCTTCAGGGCAGACCTCATACTTTGAGACAACCACCACGGCTCCAGAGTGGTCTCGTGAGAGACGCAGGGTGCATGAAGGGGTGGCCCTGGCCCCGGCTCCAGTTCCCCAAGACTGAGTTCCCATCAGCCCAGTATGCCTCAGGGACGTGTTCTGGTCCATCCAACCTCAGTCCAGGGCCACCACGTCCCCGCCTCTGCACTTAGCAGGACGGACCAGGGCCACGGTGACTGGGACAGCAACTCCCACTGCCCAGCATGGCAGTGAAGACATGGCGGGTGGTGGGTGCGCGGTGCACAGGCTGGGGTGGACACGGATGTTAGCTGTCCCTGCAGGTGCTCTGGAGGGGTCAGAGTGTTCCTGAGTGGTGAGTTATTCAGGGTATCAGACAGCACAGCTCAGGAGGCCGCCAGTGGCCGAAGCTGGTCCTCAAATGGGAAGCCAGGACTGAGGAGCAGAAGATTTGACCTGGGCCCACCCTGCAGGGGCCAAGATGTCCTCGGCAGGGGCAGGGTGAGCTGGAGCCCTGGCCGGGCAGGCTGGGAAGGCAGGCCAGCTCTGTTGGGCAGTTATCTGAGGCTGGGAAAACTGTACTTTTGAAACTTGATTATTTTCATGCTGTTTGTATTTTCTGTAATTACTTCCCTTTTGTTCTCCTCGGTATTTATGGGTATTTATGGACGTCCTTTGTGAAAATGCCAGTGGATCCCAGCTGAGAGGAACCAGCAAAGGGGTGTGTGGCTCTTCCTGGGCTTGGGGTAAGAGACACAGCTCCTGGCGCCTCAGGGTGGAGGTGCCTGGAATGTGGCCCAAGGACCAGGGTGGGGCCTGCAGCGCAGCAGGGAGGGCTCCGCCTCCTCCCAGGGTGTCTGAGCTCTGTCTCCAACCAGGCTGGCTCTGGGCTCCTCTGAACTGGATGTCAGATGTCGTCCTGGATGGGCTGGGCTTCTTGTATACTGCCTGCCTCCTTCCATAGGCACCCAGACTACCCCCTCCAGGCCAGGATGTGAACCCCTGAGGAGGCTGTTCCCTGGACACCTGGACGCTCTCTAGGGCTGAGGCTGGGGCAGCTGTGGCCTGAGCAGGTGGCCATGCAAGCTGCCTGGGGCCCAGGGGATGGGGACTTGCACAATGGGGTATGCTCTCCCCTGACCCAGGTCTCTGCCAGTTCTGGATTCTCCTCCAAGTTCACCTTCCCCAGCCCCGACTTTTCACAGTACCATTCCTTAAACACAGTCTGGGTGTCAGAGCTAAGCCAGAAAGGGGGACGCCCGCTTCTCACTAGGGCCAGGCGCCTGCCCTGCAGAGAGGAGAGGGGGACGGCTCTGGGCTGAGCTTCCGAGGAGGGGGTAGGATGATGGTCCAAAGTGGTAGAAGGACCAGGAATAGTTCTGGGATCTTTCACCTTCCACTATTAAACTATTTGTATCAAATTGTCCCTAGACAGGCGTGGCCCTGCTCCCCACTATGGCGGGGGCTGACCAGATGGAGTTGCCCTGGGTGGCTGAACAGGAGCGAGGTGTCTGCAGACAGAACCAGCAATGACATGGGACATTAGGCGCCGATGGCTTTGCTGAGCAAGAGAATTGCAATTAAGGACACGATGGGTCCCTGTGGGGACTGTCAGACAAGGGCCGGGAAGCTGGGGCACAGAGAGCCTGCCGGGGGCTGGAGAGAGGTAGCGGGGAGCCAGGGCAGGGCGGGGCAGCTACCCCATTCACCGCCCCCTAGCTCCGCCAGTCTAGCAGCAACAGGCCACTCCTATAGCTCCTGCCATTCCCTGCTGCCCCGGTGCCCACCTGGGAGTAGGCGAACAATATCTCCATTTTACAGGTAGATAAGGAACCCAGGTCGGAGGTTAAGTAACTTGTCCCCAGCACTGAGTGGGTGGAGAGGAGCTGCAGGCCCAGCTCCAGCTGACACTGAAGTCGTCACTGATGGCCACCCCCATGGGGCCCTCTCCCAAGATTGTCTCCAGCCTGGCCGCAGCTCATACCTAGGCCCACACGCTGGCACTGCCCTGCGTGGGGCTCGATGGGAAGCCCTAGGGTTGAGAGCTCCCGCGGCCTCCCTGCCAGCCTCTCCACCTGGTGTGGGGGAGGACAAGGAGGCACATCTGGCTGGTGACAAACAAAGCCAGTCCAGGGGAGGTGGTGGGCCCAGGAGGGTGGGAGGTGAGGGGTGCATGCGTCACCTCCAAGTCTGTCTGCCCGCCCACCTTGCTCAAGCATCTGCCGCGGGGAGGATGTGTCCCTGACCTCCTTCCTTGGGCTGCTCATCCTTATCTGTACCAAGAAGCCTGAAGGAGGGCTCCCTACAACCCAGGCTCGGCCCCCCCAGCCCTGCTCACCTGCACACACCACCCACTGTGCCCTGAGACCTTCCAGGTCAACTGATACGTGGGAGGCAGCTCACACACATTGCCGTCTTAAAGAGCTGATTCAATTGCACTCAAACTGGAGAATGCGGACAGAGAGAAGATGAGATGAGAGATGAGATGCTTGGATGTCCCAGAGCCACAGAGATGTCCCATGGAATGTCACCAACTGGCAGACAAAGGCCCTAGGGGAAAGGAGCAGAAGGGAAAAACAAGTGAGAGAATTCAAGACAAAATCCAGCTTTGCCCAAGGTACTTGTCCCTGCACGTCCACCAGTCCACGACTCATCCGGCCTCAAAGCCTAGTACAAACACCACCTCCTCTGAGAAGCCTTCCCTGACCTCCAAAGGAGGTCAGGTCCCTAAGTATTTTTTGTTTGTTTGCTTTTAATTTGCTATAGGGTGAGCAGGAGAGAGAAAAAGAGAAAGCACCTCCCAGGACGGATGGCCATGCTGCAATTCTTTCTCCATTCTCCTTTTGGGATTTTGGACGTGAATACATTATTTCTGGTGTTTTGGGTTTTTTTCCCCCCAGAGGTTTTCACCTTAGGGTGCATATGCTTGCAAGAGAGAGAGAGAGAGAGGCAGAGACAGTGAGAAGGAAAGTGAGAAATCTCCCCCTAAGAGGGATGACCACACTGCAATCCGTTTTCCTCTAGTCTCCTCCTGGGTCCTTGGGCATGCATGCACACACACCGGGTGTGATTTTTAAGCCAAGTCCAGGACTTGAACCACTGTCGGCCACGTAGGAGTTCAGCGATGTAACCACTATGTCATCTGCTGGTTCCCCTAGTGCTTTTCAAGCTGTTGGGTCTAGGACTAGAACCGTGCAGCTGGCCCTGTGGGAACCAGCCACCTTAACCACCGTACCGAAGGCTGGCCCTCCTTCCCGAATACTTTATCCACAGCAATGTCATGAACCTTGTCACTTATTCCTTGCATTTTGCAGACCTGGGTAAACCTGGAGTTCTACAAGGCAAAGGCCAGATCTCTCGTCACCTATTAAAAGAGCTCCATTACTAATTGCAGGGTGAAGAGAGGCTGATGGAGAGAAGAGGTTCTTATGGAGCCAGACAGGTGCAGAGCTCAGATCAGAGGACATGGAGGGGAATCCAGGGAACACCAGCTCCATGAGACTTGGGAAAACCATTGTTTGCACCCTGAAATCCAGATCGCATCTGGGGACCACGGAGGAAACAAGCCTGTTTCTCCAGAGTCCTGGGGAACTGATAAAGCGAACGTGACCCACACCCAGCCTACCCTACTCCCAGCTGGGCACTGCCAATCTCAGGGCGCGTGGCTCCCAGGAGAATATGTTTTTGGGGAGAAAAATACAGCCGCCTTTATTGTGACTTTGGGAGTGGCAGCAACAAAAATAAAATGATGTATTTGTTCAACAATGTTTTTTATTTCAGATATTCTATTTTCATCTTTATAAATTCCATTTGGCTCTTTTCTCAAATCTCCCATTTCTCTCCTCATTATGTTCATGTTTTCGTCTACATTCTGAGCATACGGAGCAAATCTATAATCACGGCTTCAGTATCCTTGTCTGCTAATTCCATCATTTTTCTCACTTTTGGGTCTGTTTCTGTTGATTGATTTTTCTGCTGGTTATAAGTCACATTTTCCTGCTTCTTTGTGTGACTGATTATTAATTATTTTATTAGGTGATGGACAGTGAATATTACATTGTGGAGTTCTGGGTTTTATTGTATTCTTTTGAAGAGTGCGAGACTTAGTTCTGGCCCGGCTATTTGGGGCCTCTGATCCTTCGAAAACCTCTGCTTCAGCTCTGTTAGAATGGGCAGGTGCAGGCCAGGCTTTGGTCTAGAGCTAAGGTAACATCGCTTTTAAGACTTCGTCCAGCACACCTCGTCCTGTAAGTCTCTCTACCCACTAGTGGGAATCTGCCCTCTTCCTGGCCCCACACAGGCTGCAGGAATCGTGGAACCTTGCCCCTTCCAACCAGTCTGGGGAGCTCCTATCCCCGGCCTTGTGTCTCTGTCCATGCACACACAGGTCAGTGTTCAGTCAGCATTTCAGGACCCTCCTGCAGCCTTCCAGAACTCTGCATGCCACTCCCTCCTCTACAATATTCGTCCTCACAAATTCCAGCGCACCCATCCTCGGTGTCTGGTTCATCAACTCAAGCACCAGGCTGCGTCTGGGAATCCCTTCCTTCGCTGCGGCCTGGAAACTCTTTCATAGGCAAGAGCCCGTGCAGGGTAGGGCCTGCCTCGTTTGTTTCCTTTCTCCGGGGGACCGCCATTCTGCGCTCACTGTGGCCCACCCCACCGTCTGGCAGCTGCTGCTTGTCCACGTTGCCCGGTGCTCAGTTGTGCGAATCACCGTCTCCTGGCAATTGTTCTCCATGGCAGAAGAGGAGACCTCCTGTTCACTAAAGATTGACTGGGGAAAACCCCATTTGGATCTCTAGGTGTGGGCTGGCAGGTGGCATGGTGGTTAAGGTACTGGACTCCCACACAGCCAACCATGGTTCAAGTCCCAGAGTTGGTGGCTTGTTTTCTCTCTTTCTCTGTCTGTCTGTCTCTCTCTAGTCAAAATTTAAAAAACAAAAACAAAAACAAAAAAAAACTCCACCAATAATAATAAATAAAATTAAATAAATCATTTTTAAAATTTATTTTTATTTTCTGGAGAGGTTTTTACTATAGGGCAGATGCACTCACCAGAAAGACAGAGAGAGACAGAGAGACAGAAAGCCAGAAATCACCTCCCGGGGGGTCGGGGGGGATGGCCACACCGCAATCCCTTCTCCTCCACTCTCCTCTCGGGATCTTTGGCACACACACACATGCGCCCGGTATGAGTTTAAGCCACCAGGTCCAGGACTCAAACTGTGGTTGACTACATGGGAGTCCAGCAACATAGCCATTATGCCAACTGCTAGTCCCAATAACTCTTTAAAAAAAAAAAAATCCTCAGCTGTGCGAGACCTGCTGTAGCTGCTGGGGATTCCACGCAGAACTGAACAGCGTGATCTCCGCCCACTTAGGGAAGCGTCAAGGATGACCCAGCTGTTTGGCCTCAGTAGCTGGATGGATAGCATCTCCACCAACGAGACACAGGTCTGCGGCGGTGAGGTCAGCCTGACTGGGCACACGCCAGGTTGGAGAAGTCTGCTAGACATCTGGGAGATCCAGCAAGCCACGGCCTCACAGGAATTCCAGGAGGGGCCTGGGAGAACATGGAGGGGCCGAAGCTGGGGTGGAGACCCGGCTTCTTGGTGAGGGCCTTGCCTGGTGACACCCAAACTTCCCTGGGGAGCTCCTAGAGCATCCTGCTCTGTGGAATGGCCTTGCCACCACAGGAGGGGTGGGAGCTGGGAAACCCACCGGGCGTTGGAGGCCTGCTCATCCCTGCTCCTGTTCCAAGAACCCCGGTGCTAATGGGTGAAGGCAGTGAGCTGCAAGCCGGAGTTTTGGAATAGATTGTATCAGTGCCTAGGACTCTCAAGGAGCTGCATCAGCCGCTCTGTCCCCGGGAGGCCCACATGCTCCTTTCATAGAACCCTTCGTTGTCATCTGTGAGTGGACAGTAATATCTGCCCCTCTAGGCTCTTGGAAGGCTCACCTTGACACTCCACTTTTTTTTCCCAAGATTTTTGCTCTCGGATACATGAGCTCACCCAGATAGACAGATAGAAAGGGAAACAGAGAGGAAGACAGAAAGCGAAAAATCAGCCCCTGGGAGGATGGCGAAGCTGCAATCTCTTTTCTCGGGGGTTTTGGGTGCACACACACAAACTGGTGTGAGTTTCAAGCCACTGGGTCCAGGACTCGAACCACAGTCAACCTGAAGGGAATCCCGCGCCTTAACCACCTGCTGGCCCTGACACCCACCTTTGACACTGATCTCCCCTAACCCTGCATAGCCCCTGCTGGCTAGGGCGCGTGCTGGCTGAGTTTCCCACCCATCCTGTCACATTTCTGGTTTCAGCTTCTCTTCACGGTGCTCACAGCTGGTTTACGACTCAGGGAAACATCTCTCCCACTCCCTGGAGAGAGGAGCTCCAACAGCTCTGAGATCCTTAAGTCCTTCCAGACTCTAACCTCCTGTGCTGCTTTTACTCGATGTCCTGCTCTTCCAGCAGCTTCCTAGCCGGCCCAATCACCCCTTCGCTTCCTCCTCTCCCGTTTCTGTCTGTAGCCCGTTCCCCCCCCTCCCTCTCTGCAGGCCCTCTGCTCTCTCACCCACTCAATTGTGGTCTGGACGGTGAGTTTAGGGGAGTGCAGGTGGAACTCTGGCTGGTTCTAGGGAAGGTCCTTTTTCTTTTCACCTTGGGAGGCCAGAAATGGCCTCCACACCCCCAGGGTCCTCATCACTCCCCATCACTCCCTTGTGTTCCACCTCCACACTCCCCTACCCTTTGCTGCTACGCTCTGCTGTCCTCACTCTGTCCTGACCAGCAGAAGAGACAGGTGGTCCCTCAGGAGACCAGGGTCTTCACCTCCACAGCGACTGCCCTTCCTGCTCCCTGGCCCCCCACGCACGCACATGCACATGCACATGCACGCACACACACACACACACACATGCACACGCTGTTCCTTCAGTGACGGAGAGGGCAGTGGCCGAGTGGTCTACAGCTCCTTTTTCTTCTGCTGCTGCAGTAAAATATGGACAGCGGGAACCACGGGAGAAATGAGGCATGAAAATTAATCTGCTTTACAATCCTCATGAATATTTAAAAGCTGATGAATATGTAACTACATCTCTTTCCTCCTCCATTAGTGTCTGCTTTTGAGTTACTCTACAGCTCCCGTTGGTTCCTTTGGGGGCTGGCTGGCTAGACTGATTTTTAAATTGGTTTTACAGGTGCCTGTAGCCCCTGAGTTCCCTCCATCCTCCAGCCGGAGAAGATCTGTCCCTTTAAAATTCCCCGGGAAAGCCTGGCAGAGACAGACAGAGAAGCTGCCCTCTCCTGCTCGTGTGCACACTGTCGGGCCCAGAGAAATGGGGAAACAGGCGAGTGAGACCCTTCGGAGTGACCCCACAGAGGACACCCCTTTAAGGATAAGCCACCTCCTTCTTCCCAGAGCCTCAGTTTCCCCTTAAAGACTACAGCAGGCCCCTGCTGCCCAGCCATCATGGATCTTTCAGAGACCTAGTTCAATATCACCTTGAAATGCCAAAAAAATTACGGAGTGAAATGTTACTCTCTTCCTACCTGCAAGAATCTAGTACTAAGATCATAGGGTGGCACTCTGCGCCCACCTCCTGGTCCACGAGTCAGCCACGACATTAGAACCACCCCTCAGAGCAGGAGCATCGGGGCCATCTCTCTGGCATGGATCTTTCAGAGACCTAGTTCAATATCACCTTGAAATGCCAAAAAAATTACGGAGTGAAATGTTACTCTCTTCCTACCTGCAAGAATCTAGTACTAAGATCATAGGGTGGCACTCTGCGCCCACCTCCTGGTCCACGAGTCAGCCACGACATTAGAACCACCCCTCAGAGCAGGAGCATCGGGGCCATCTCTCTGGCCCATAGGCTCCTCTGACTACCTTAGGAGGCTGCTCCACCGGGGGAGCCATGGAGCGGCTGGGAGAGGGCCGGCTGCTCGCCCACCTACCCACAGCCATCAATCACCAGAGCAGCAGAAGGAGCGGCAGGGCGTCCTCCCCCAGAGCAGCCCAGCAGCCCGAGGCAGAGTGCAGGCTGAGCTGGCATCCTGGAGGGGGAAGGCTGGGGCCTAGCTGCGGGTAGGGGAGTCATGGGGCGGGGCAATGGACCGTGGGGGCCTTCATCCTGCCACCACCCTGCCACCAAAGCAGCCCAACCTGGAGAGAGAATGCACTGAGGTCCTAAAGCCCCCGCCATCCAGGGAACTCGAAGCTCCGAGGTCAAGCTCTTCCTGAAGCTGGCGTGCTCACCCCCCACCTCCCCAGTCTCTCCCTCCCACCATCATTTCACACCCTGCTGTGATCGGATTTCTCCCCTTGGAATAATCCCCTAGGGTGGCTTAATTTCCAGCACATCGAATTCACACCCGACCTCCCATCCCAGCTGTCGGCTCTCCCCTGTCCTCGCACACTGCACCGGCCCATCCAAGCTACCGCTCAGCATGTCAGTCTGTCCATTGTTGCCCCAGGCCCTCTGTTGCACCTCCGATGGCACCTGGCCTTGCCTTCCCACCAGACCACTCAACCTCCTCCTTCCAGAAGCCTTCCCTGGTTAACCCCAGGCCTGCTGTGGGACCCTGCGGTCTCTTCTGGGCTCTCAGTACTCTGGTGCAGAACCCTCAGGGTGTTCACTAGCACCCCCATCGCGTACGCACGCTGCAGGACAGACTGCTTTTTATGCAGGGCCTTTTACACCAGCCCCGGCACCCAGGTGGTGATGGGCGCCAGGCCTCTTCCCAAGACATCGTGTCTGTGTGGAAACGTTTGCCAGCCTGAGTCTCAGAGCAGCCGTGCCCACTGGCCTGGCCTGCGCAGGGAACATCCTGGTGCAGGGGCCAGGCCTCCTTCCCTCTAGACCTCTCCTCTCAACTCCTGCCTTGGGACCTCACGCACAGGGTCCGGCTCTCACTGAAGGACTGCCCAACACAGGCACAGGGAAGCAGGCCAAGGAAGCCACCCCTGGACCTGGCCCTGCCCTGTGACCTTGGTCAAGAGACTGAAGGTTCTCGGTCTTGGCTTTCTCATCATTTAAATGAGGGTTAAGATCCGTCCCTTCACCAGATGTAGAGTGAGAATCAAGCGTGCAGTGCACTGAGTACAGAGGACGGCGTACTCCGTGTGTGTAGATGGCTCTGCGGCTACGATTGTCAAAGCAAGGTGTTACCCAGCTCCCCCGCACACCCCAAGATTAGGGATCCTCTGACATAGCCCCCTTGCTTCCTTCCCCTGGTCAAGGGAGGACAGGGATGCCCAAATGGATGGATGTCCCTTGGGAACAGTGACTCATCCATGCAGGGTCCCCAAGGGCACTGGCACTGTCACCTTCAGCCCCAGGCCTCGGCTCAGCTCCCTAGCTGCCTCCGCAGCAGGAACAAGCGTGTTCCTTGTCAGACAAGCCCTGCGTCTCCGCCGAACACGCTGTACGCATAATTACCCGGTGGAGAGGTGCACAGGCCCCGCCCTTATCTCAGAGCTGCTGCGGGAGTGGCAGAAGCTGAGCTGCCTGGGACCAGGGAAGCAAGAGCGGCTCTCTGGTAAGTAGGCCAGGTGGGCCAGCCTCGGAGGGGACAGCCCAGGCCCCGGCTGTGCAGGACAGAGGTCTAGTGGAAACCTGGAGGGAGGGGAGTCCATGCCCCAGATAAAGGCCAAACCCAGCCTCCCTCCACCCTTTCAGCTGCCTCCAACAGCCCCAGCTGCTACCTGTGCCCGGCCGTGTGGAGGACGCACCCCACCAGCTCTGTCCTCCACCCTAGCACCTGGGCGCCCGATTAGCCTTATCTGAGCTCCTCACCTCCGCTGCCTCTGGGAACCGAGGTGCCACCTGCATCTCAGGACTGGGAGCAGCAGCAACCTGACCATGTGGCAGCAGGTGGCAGGGCTGGGAGGGAGGTGCAGCTAGGCGGGCCGCCTCCCACGCCCCTGCAGCCGCCTCCCACGCCCCTGCACCTGTGTTCCCAAGGCGGCCGCTCCCAGTGAACCCTCGGGGAGAGGTGTTCTCCCCGCCCCCTGCACCTCGCCGGGCTGCTACACCTCTGACTCCACACATGAGCACAGCC
>NW_006159842.1:1274703-1299553 GCF_000334495.1 Tupaia belangeri chinensis | reverse complement strand
CAGCGGGCTACGTCCTCCACCTGTGTCTAGACAGTGTTCGTTTCCAGGCAGAGACGGGAAACGGAGGCCAGCCGCAAGGTACAACGGGGATGCAATGCTCCATGACGCTGATGTCACATGAGGGAACTCCCCGGTGCTTGTCCTGAAGTCTGCCTGTACATACTTTACATGCCTGTACATGCCTGATGCACACGTGCACGCCCATGACCTGGGCCAGCTGAGGCTGCAGGTGAGTCAAAGCATGAAGACCCTGTTGAGGGTGAGTATTTCCCTCTCCCCCCGCCCCCGCCTTTCTCTCGTGAAAGAAAGAAATAAACTTAGAGAGAGAGAGAGGAAACTGTGGGGCCGGCAAGTGGTGTGGTGGTTAGAGGCACTGGATTCCCACCTGGCCACCTGGGAGGGAAGCTGAAGATTGTGGGGGTCCCCAGGGTGAAGCTAGAGGCAGAAGAGCGCTATGTGTCCTTGCAGACACCTCACCTGTGGGCCGGAGGCTCTCAAGGGGGAAGACTCTGCTGTCCCCCTCATTGATGGAACGACCTTCAGGGAAAGATAGTCAAGCCCCCCCCCATACCTTCTTGCACCCCACCCTCTGCTAGACAGTCCCTGAGCAGGGTTTGCAGGGATCGTGCTGGCCTCTCCCACAGCAAGGTGGTCTCCTCCCAGCAGCCCAAAGCCTGTTCTGAGACCCAGGTCCTGCCCCAGGATCCCCTGCCTGGTGCCATCTTGGAGCATCTAGAGGTTCATGCCCCAAATCCAGCTCCAGACTGAGACCCGCCCCAGACCCTTCAGTTCAGGATTCAAGGCCATCCAAGCCAAGAGGTCCAGGCCCTCCTGCCAAACCCTGCATCCGAGTCTGTCCCGGCCCTTCCCCACTGGAGCTCAGCTCCTGGGGAGTGACAGCTCGAGTGGGCAGGACGCATTGAGACAAACGCGCTGTGATTAGCTGGCCATCAATATCTCTTAAAGGCCCATTCTCTCCAAAGTTGGCAGGTCCCTCCGCTTCCCCCGCCCTCCCTGGGCCAAGCGGAGATCCTCGCGGCCTCGGGCTCCCTCTTCCCTTCTCCTTCCCTCCCTGCTCTGGCCATATCAGCCAGATGGATTATGTCTTATTTCTCTTGAATTTGGCTGCAGGAGCCAAACATCATTTAAGGCCATTGATTGTTCAAAAGGCCAAGTGTATAATGTACCAGAAAATTAGTTTGGAGTGCCCGGCAGGGGATGGCTCCCTTCTGGCCTCAGATTGATTCTGCTCTGGTGGGCTGGGATGGGGACGGGGTGGGAGCCTGCATGGCCTTCAGTCTGTTCAGGAGTTTCTGAGTGGCCGCCGTTTTCTCCTCGTGGCCAAGCTGGGACCTCCTTACTGACTTAATGCACAGGTGACCTGCATTCCAGCACCACCACTCCCTCTGTTTAGGCACCCGCTTATTCTCTCCCTCCCCCACCCCACACACGACACACATGGGATAGGAAAAGCATGCTCATGTGTGCACATGTATGTCGGAGCATGCCACGCACACGCTCACCTACTTAGGCATGAGCCTCCCTGGGAATCTAGATAAAGGGTAAGCCTTTGTCTGAAGAGTCTGGTGCCCAGAAAAACACCCAACACCCAGCAGACGATCACGGAGTTCTGTGGGGTCGGTGTAGGTGGTTTCTTGGCTGATGGGCGCAGGACCATGGACAGCTCCCAGCCCTGCTCATGTCTCCTCCATCCCCGTGACAGCTCCAGCTCACAGCCCAGGTCCCCAGCAGGTTGATCAGCCCAGGAACGCTGTCCTTTTCTACGGCCTATTATGCACCGGTCATGGGCCCGGCCCTTCACATGCGTCATCTCATTTGGTCTTCGCAAACTCCCTAGGTGGGTATCGTTACTCCCACTCGCAGATGACAGAAGGGACACTCACAGGTGTGGAGTCATTTTCAAGAGTTTTTGTTGAGCTTGTCTTAAATAACTGAGGCAAAGGCACCCAACTCCAGGAGTCCCTGTGAAACTGCACGAGTAACACCAACACAACTTCACCCAACAGGTTTCCTCCTGAAAGCAGAGGAGAGATTGACACGTATCAACCCACAGTAATTCCCCACGTCAGCCCTTCCCACGCTTCCCATCTGCGCCAGCCCCAGCCAGCCTGATGGAAACAGGAAGCTTTCTGGGGCTAGTCCCCCTAAATGTCTGAGTACTCCTGTAGCCCGAAAATCAAGGTCAAACATGACCAAAATGACCAGAATCTGCAAAGACATTTGAGCAGCTCAAAGAAGTGTGTGTAAATGGGGGCCGGCCATTGGTGTGGTGGTTAAGGTGCTAGACTCCCACATCGGTGAGCATGGTTTGAGTCCTGAACCTGGTGACTTGCTTTCTCACTTTCTTCTCTCACTCTATCCTTCTCTGGTCAAATAAAATAAATAAATAAAGCTAATAAAAAATTTTTTTAATGTTTTTAAATGTGTGTAAATGAAATACTGTCGAAGACAACAGGCTGTGACAGACTCAGCAGCTTAAAGAAAAAAGAGTTGGGAGACCAGCAGTTAGCGTAATGGCTATGTTGCTGGACTCCCACGTAGTCAACCACGGTTTGAGTCCCGGATCCAGTGGCTTAAACTCACACTGGGCGCGTGTGCGTGCGTGCCCAAGATCCTGAGAGAGGAGAAAGGAGGAGAAGGGATTGCAGCATGGCCAGACCCCCCCCCGGGGATGATTTCTGGTTTTCTGTCTCTATGTCGCTCTCTGTCTTCCTGGTGAGCGCACGTGCCCTGTAGCAAAAACCTCTCCAAAAGAAAAGAGAGTCGGGACAGGGACAGAAACCACCCTCTTGCTCTTTCCTCTCCCTGTTGAATAGCAAAAATATTTTTTAAATAATTATTTCATTAAACTTTCTTTCTTTCTTTTTCTTTCTTCTTTCCTTTTTTCTTTCTTCCTTCTTTCCTTCCTTCCTTCCTTCCTTCCTTCCTTTCTTTCGTTCTTTAAATTTGACCAGAGAGGGACAAAGCGAGAGAGAGAGAGAGAGAAAGTAAGAAAGCAAGCCACCGGGTCCAGGATTTGAACTGCAGTCAGCCATGTGCCCTTACCTCCATGCCACCTGCTGGCTCCATAATGGTGAAAATATTGAAAAGGTGAAACTCCATTCAGTGAAGATGATTGACAGCAATAATGACGGCTGAAGCAATCCACTTAAGCAAAGAAACATCCATTAGAAAACAGGAAAGGGGTACGGGACGGGGCCCAGCGCCACCACACTCTGCAAGGCTGACCCACGTGAGAAGGTTCCTGAGTCACGACCAGAGACCTCTGAACTCTCGAGTGTGATATGCCCGTGATCTGGGGTCGGATGATTCTGGAGCTCGATGACAGCACCAAGACCCTGTTAGGGGTTGCCTGTCTCGCTGTCTCTCTCTCTCACCCATAGAAGGGATCAATAAATAAACTCTTAAAATATAAGGAAGACAGGAAATGGTTTTGTAAAAGGTGGAACCCACACTCCATGACAGATGGGAGAAAGAGCATCTCCATTTATTGTTTCTTCCAGATAAAGTCAGACCGGAACTACCTTTGGCCGGAAAACGGCCTCGATGAACCACAGATGCCCCGGCTGACCCTAAGAAATGGCTCCAGAGGGAGGAACCGTCACAAATCACTTCCCACCCACCCCCGCCCCCCACCAAACAGCCAGGCAAGCCTTACTTCACGTCGGGATTTGGAAACAGTTGGAAATCTTCTGCACAACGCGAAGGACACTGCCCGTGACGGGGTGAGTGTCTGCACCACTCTTCGCTGAGAAGGGTTTTAGAAGGGTTTTGACTCAAAGCAGAATGGCCTATTTTATCTTTTTTTTTTCTTTTTTGGATTTGTGCCATAGGGCACATGTGCTCACTGGAGAGACAGGAGCTAGGAAGCGAGAAATAAACCTCCCGGGGGGGGGGGGGTAGGAGGGATGACCACAGCACAATCCTTTCTCCTCCAGTCTCCTCTTGGGATCTTGGGCATGCATGCACATGGGCCTGGAGTGTTCCAAGCCACAAGGTGCAGGACTCACAAGGTCCAGGACTCCCGCTGTGGTCGGCTCTGTAGGAGTCCAGCGACGTAACCATTTCCCCACCTGCTGCTCCCAGAACCTCCTGTTTTAGAGCATCTTATAGTCTGGACTTGAATTCACTTGCCTTTGGGGGTGCTCCCGAAGATCCAGTTCCTCCTAAAAGGATACACATCAGAACTATGCGCCACAGACTTCCAAAGGAGAGCCCCACCGTATGCTGTCACATGACGCGACTGGAACAGGCACCCAGCTTCTCAAGGGGTCCGTGGTGAAGAAGCAGTGCTCACTCAGATGCAAACGTGCCTACGGTGGGAAATACATAGTCTAGAGGTTTATGGCCACATCAGCAGCCAGCCACGAGCAGGGGGCTCGGAGTCCTTTCTTTATTTGAAAAAGTAAAATAAAATAAATTATTTATTTTATTTTATATATTGTTAGCATTTTTTTTTGTTTGCTATAGGACGTGCTCACTAGAGAGAGATAGAGACAGAGAGACAGAGAGAGAGAGAGAGAGTGTGAAAGCAAGCCACCAGATTCGGGACTCGAACCACAGTCAGCCATGTGAAAGTCCAGTGCCTTAACTACCATGCCACCTGCCAGCCCCCCAGAGTCCTCTCTGACGTGAGTTGATCATTGTCTAAAGGAGCAAGAAGCAACTCTGGAGGCTGCATTCTTCCTGGAGCCAGGAGACCTGGCTTCAATTCTGGCTTTAACTTTCACTCCCTGTGTGACCAAGGATCTGAACCCCTCTGAGGCTGTTGGGTTTGTTTCGTTTTTTGTTTTTTGTTTTTTGTTTTTTGTTTAAATTGCTAGAGGGTCCAAGTGCTCACCAGAGAATGAGAACATTTTTAAAAATTAAAAATTAAGGGACCAGCAGTTAGTGTAATAGCTATGTCGCTGGACTCCCACGTAGTTAACCGTGGTTCGCATCCCGGACCCCGCGGCTTAAACTCACTCCGGGCGCGTGTGCATGCGTGCCCAAGACCCCACGAGGAGAACGGAGGAGAAGGGATTGCAGCGTGGCCATCCCCCCTGGGGGGTGATTTTTCGCTTTCTGTTTCTCTTTGTGTGTCTGTCTGGCGAGCACACGTGCCCTAAAGCAAAAACCTCTCCAAAAAAAAAAAATTAAAAATTAAAAAACCCACGTGCAGCATAGCATGGACACGCCACAATCCTTTCTCCCCATGTCTCCATCCTATCAGGATTTGGGGCACGCATGCGCTGTCCCCAGGCTGGGACGCCAACCACCGTTGGCCACGTGGAATCCTGCTTTCTGTGCACAAGGCTGTTTGTTTTTGATTTAGAAAATGGCAGGGGTCCAGATCCCCACCGGTTGGGACAGGATTCCAGCTAAACGAGATAGGAGACCTGGCACGCCCCAGCCATGTTGGGTGCCCCTGATACAAGTTCGGATATCCTTTGAGGACAAGGTCGGTAACCACAGGTCCTGGATAGGGGCCTGGGAGCTGTTCCTGGGCCTTGAGAGAACAAGGCTGGTGACAGGCTTTGATGAACCACAGAAGGCACAAGTCGGGGCAGGGCATGGCCCTACGAGATGCATTTACTCCAGGTAGCTACTTTGGGTAGGGTGGGGTCTTGCCACAAGAAAACGGGAAGGAGGAGGGGGTTTCATCATTTATCAAAATTAACCGCAGGCTGGGTCAGCCAGGTTCCAGGTGGTTAAAGCAGCTGGATCCCACATGGCTGACTGCGTGGTTCAAGTCCCCGACCCAACAGCTTGAAAAGTGCACTGGCTGTGTGCGCATGTGCGCCGGAAATCCCTCAGAGGAGAAGGGAGGAGACGGGATTGTGCTGCGGGGGATGATTTCTCACTGTCTCTGTCTCTCTCTCTCTCTCTCCGGCAGGTGCACACACCCTCTGACAAAACCCTCTAAAAGAAGAGTGGGGACAGTTAGATGAGGGAAGAACTTCTTCCCACGGGTCACGGAATCCTTTAACTATTTAGTGAGAGCGACTGTAGGAGCCAGCAGACCTAAAGGAGATCCGGAAGCCTGTGGAGACAGAGCCCCGGGTGGGATGAACCAGTCAGGAACTCGCTTCTCGTCTCTGAAACTCAGCAGGTTGGGGATCTAACTTGGGAGCAGCTTTCTGGCATCGGGAGGAGCCTCTGCAAAGCCCCGGGAAAACGCCGGTGTGGCAATTTAGCAGTGAGCAGCTACGCTAATGAGTGCCAAGAATAACAGTGGCTTCTTAATGGAGCCCTTAATGAAGACTCATTTCGGGTTTTATTAACGTAGAGAAAAAAGCACACGCTCTTTTTTTCCCCAGCTCTCGGAGTGCAGGCGGAATGAAAACAGCCCCAAACCTGGGACTGAGCCCCTTTCCTGGGTCCCACTCGAGACACCATAAAAGGCTCTGGAATGCAGGATAGGAAGAGTGGGCTCAGAAACCCTCCTTTGCTCTTTGGGCAATCTCTCTGGACGCTGGGAACCCACATGGCCTTACGGGAAGACTTCCAGCTAAGCTTACCCCTGCAATTTGCTGGCAAGCCACAAATAACAATCCAAAGGAGACCCATCCCCACGGTGGTGGCAGTGATTTGAACAGGCAGACACTTCCCATTAAATATTTAATTAGGATGCAATCCCACTAGAGCTCTCTCATCATAAGAGATTTCTAAAACATGTAGTCCTCTAAGCTGAGGGCTAGGCTAGGTCGTCCCCTCCCAGTGTCGCTCACCTATTACCAATCGCCAGGGGGGTGGAACTAAAGAACAAGTTTCTTTTGGTGCAAAAAAAAAAAAAAAAACCCTTGAAGTCCATACATTTTTTTTTCATAATATGCATTTTCCAGGAACTTTGAAGACCCTTCCTACATAGTCTCTGTTGGTTTCAAATACAACAAAAGGGATTCAGGCTAGACCTGCCGAAAACATAACGTTCTAGCAATGCAGACACTTTAGGACTTGTTGATGACCTGGAAGGCCACCTAATCTAATCTAATCCTCTGTGTTATGAAGAAATTTTGGCCCAGAGAAATTAGGACTCACCCTAAACAGACCGCAGGCTGAAGCTGAGCCACTCTCCAGGCATTGCAGGAGCTGCCCCACGATGCGGTCTGGCTGGGCCCCACCCCAGGTCTGTAATAACCATCCTTGCATCAGGTCGACCTGAGCAAAGCGGCATCTAGCGGTGCTTCCAGCCTGGGATTTTGAGGCACCCCTGAACCCCACTAGCCCAGAATGCATGCAGGGCTTGTCTTGCCTTTGCACACCATAGAGGATTCTAGCACTCTTCGCCAAATGAGATAGGAGATCCCCATTTGGTAGATCGTTGAACCCCTAAACTCAGATGGGAAGCCTCAATGGAGAGCTGACAACTGCCCGAGAGCTCAGCCACTCTCCCAGTCCCACCTGCAAGCCCCTGCCAGGAGTTACGGCACAATTACCGAGTTACTGAGATGACTGGCCTGGGAGCTTCCAAAGTGGGCTCGGGTGATGCAAGGAACTTTTCCCGTTAGCCTGAACCCTCCAAGCTGAGGGCTGTCTCTGCTCAGTGCTTGAGAGACTCAGGACAGAGGAGTCAGTCCATGCCCAGGAGGGGGACCCAGCCAGGTGGGAGCAGCCTACCGCCCACATGCAAAGACAATAGTTGCTGAGTGACTGCAGGGGTCCCACTTGCTAGGTCCCTGACCCTAGTTATTTCTCATTTCATTCTCAATCATTACCAGGTCGGTATTATTTTCTCTCGCTCTCTTTTGTTTTAATTGCCAGAGAGTGGGGGCCGGCTGGTTGCATGGTGGTTAAGGACGCCCACATGACTGACTACGGTTCGAGCCCCAGACAGGGCATTTTGCCTTCTCACTTTCCCTCTCTCTCTTTCTCTCTCTCTCTCTCTCTCACTCTGTCCCTCTCTGGGCAAATTTAAAATTAAATTAATTTTTTTAAAAAAATTGCCAGAGACTATGCATGCTCACCCGAGAGAGAACAGAGGTGGGTAGAGAAAGCACCCCCCAATGGCGCATGGTCATACTGCAATCCCTTCTCCACTCTGTCAGGATTTGGGGAACGTACAGATGCCTGCTACGTTTTTCAAGCTGCCAGGGCCAGGATTTGAACTACGATCAGCAATGTGGGATGTGGCTCCCTTGGCCACGAGGCTAAGAGGCCAGCCCTACTTCATCTCTTTTCACAGACAAAAAGAATGAGATAGAGAGACAGTGGCTTATGTCAATGCCCAAGGTCACACAGCAGGAAACGGGTGGCACAGTGGGAGGGCGTGACACTCTGGGCTGACCCACATGGGAGGGTCCGTTCAGTTATAGCTAGGGGACAGTTTCTGGCTAGGCTTAGCCCTGCGATTGGCAGGCGAGGTGCAGAGAGGAGTCCCCAGGAGACCTGGTCCCAAGGTGGCAGCAGGCCTGCGTTCTGAGACCTCCCTGAGTGCGTCAGGTGTGTGGTGCCGTGACCTGGGGCTGGCTGAAGCTGAAGTGGGGAACGGGCCACTGTGTCAGGACAACCCTGTGGCCCTGTGGATGGCGCGGTCTCTGTATCTCTCTGCCTCTCTCTTGCACTCTGTCTCTCTCACTGATGGAAGAAAGAAGAATTAATAAACTTAAAAGAATGAAGAGGGACCAGCAGATGGTGTAATGGTTACATCGCTGGACTCCCATGTAATCTACTGTGGTTCAAGTCCTGGACCCAGCAGCTGAAAACTCACACTGGGCACATGCTTGTGCATGCCCAAAATCCCAAGAGGAGAATAGAGAAGGGATTATGGTGTGGCCATCCCCACTGGGGAGTGATTTCTTGCTTTCTGTCTCTCTGTCTCTCTCTGACTCTCTGGCAAGTGCACGCACTCTATAGCAAAAATCTCTCTAAAAAATAAGGGCACTAGATTCCCACACAGTCGACCCCAGTTCGAGTCCTGGACGCAGCTTGCTCTCTCTCTTTTCCTCTCTCTCTCTCTCTCTCTCTCTCTCTCTCTCTGTCTCTCTTCCTGGCCAAATTAAAAATAATAATAATTAATGAAGTTAAATAAAATCATTTATTTTATTTTATAATAGTTTATGTTATTTATAAAAGAATGAAGTAAAGAAATTGGCCATGCCCTGAGGTGAAGGGAGTGTGCCTGGTCCCGCACCCGCACAGCCCAGGACACACCCAGCACCACACAAGTCACTGTAGCCAGGACCTACTGGGCAGTCTCCCTGGCGAGGTGCCCCGGCACTCTAAGAACAGCGAGGCGTAGCCGGGAGGGCCTCGTTAGCAGGCGGCAGAGCTGTCGGGAGGGCAGCCAACGTTGAGTAACTACTGTGTACACCAAGCTCTCCGAGCTCTCCGCCACGTGGCTCAGACTCCAATCCTCATGACAACCTTCTGAGGTCAGCATAAAGATCCTAAAGATTCTTGGGAACCAGCAGTTAGTGTAATGGCTATGTTGCTGGACTCCCACGTAGTCGACCGTGGTTCGCATCCCGGACCCGGTGGCTTAAAACTCACACCGGGCACGTGTGCGTGCGTGCCCAAGATCCCGAGAGGAGAATGGAGGAGAAGGGATTGTGGCATGGCCATCCCCCTGGGGGGGGATTTCTTGCTTTCTGTCTCTCTGTTTCTGTCTGTCTGGTGAACGCACGTGCCCTATAGCAAAAACCTCTCAAAAAAAGAAAAGAAAAAAAAAGAAAAAAAAGAAAAAAGAAAAGATTCTCAGATTCAGAGAAGGCCAGTGACTTTCCCAGAGTCACACGGAAGTTAGTGGTATTTTGCGATCCATCTGGCTTCGGTAGGAGAGGACACGCCAGTGACTTGACTGAGGGGCGCAGTGGGTGGGAGGGAGCAGTTCTGGGCCACCACTGGAGACCCTCTTCCTTGGAATGGGGGCCTCGGCCATGCAACGGCAGGAGGGGTCAGGCGTGCCCTAACTGCAGGCAGTTTTTTACTGCTGGATCTGACCGTTGTTCCCAGGAGGGCGCATGAGGATGGCGGGAGAACACGTGGACACTATTTCATGGACACGCAAGGGGGCTGCACGGGGTTTATGCGCCACCGCGGCCCCTTTAATCTGTCTTCCCAGGGAGGTTTATGCCCATCTGCTCACACAGCCCCGGCATAGCTCTGCTCCCCTTGCTTCATCAGCATCCTCCGGAGTTCGGGGCAGCCCCAGCCAGGCAGCCAAGAGAACAAAGCCAAGTCCGGGCTCCCCAGCTTGAGCCTCCATCTCCTTGTCCTTCAGCGAACGAGTCATGCCTGCCACGCAGGTTTGTCATAAGCTTTGGAGAGCCCGCCGGGGCCAGCAGGTGGCATGGTGGGCGGGGTGCTGGGCTCTCGGCTGACTGCAGTGCGAGTCCCAGACCTGGCAGTTTGTTTTCTCTCTCACGAGTGCACATGCCCTACAGCAAAGCGAATAACAATAATAATACATTAAATATAAGACTAATTTTGTGATAAAAGAACCTGTCCCCAGCCTCCCTCCAAGGCTGCTCCTTACCATCCTCCTCTCTTAACCAGATCACCACATAGTTCACCAGCCAGCTCGCCCCAGTCAGGGAGAGGGGAGCCATCGGGGCTCTGACCCGCATCAGGGAAGACGGAACCGACCAGAACTCCAGCTCTGCCGGGCCAGAGGGCGGACATTCTGAGGGCTGTGGACAAGTTCTGCGGCTCACATGTCTGGGTGACCCAGGAGAGGCTGGGGAGACAGCCAGGAAGCCCGAGAGGCAGAGGGCGCCAGGGCCGGGAAGACTACACCAATGCTCGCCAGGATTCAGATCCCCTCAGTGTGAGCAGGGCCTGGGAAGAGCCTCCAGCTACACGGGCCCTTGGCAGGGACACTGAGGCACTTGGTCCTTCAAGGCGCCAGCAGTAGAGGACCTGAATGCCAAGCTACACACACGGGCTCTCGGAGAGGCGTAAAGGCGATACCATGGGGCCCAGGCTATGGCCCTGCCTCCGGAGCCCACTGCGGTTCCTCCCGAGGGACTAAGCCCAGCACCCCGCTACTCCTGGCCTTTAGTCTGTCATGCATCACCCAGGAAGTCACTCTGACCTTCTCCACCCCCAGACCAAGGAGTCCCTTCACCTCATGCCTCTGCTCACCCTGGTCCCTTCCCGGTAATGCTTCCTCCCTCCTTCCTCAGGACCACCCAAAGCCAACTGTTCTCTGAGGTCATCTTGAGAATCACCTCCTCCGAGAAGCCCTCACACTCTAGTAGGACGGCTCCTCTCCCTCTGACCGCCTGTGGCTCTGTCTCCTCCACTTCTGCCGGGAGCACACGCGACCCATGTGAACAGTCGCCTCTCCAGCACTCAGGAGCCCTGCAGGACAGCCTGGTCTGGTCGGCCCTGGGTCCCCTGCAGGTGCTCAGGAAGTCCCTCCCCCTCTCCTCACCCTCCCCACCTGGCCCTCGGAAGTTGTGAAAATGGGAAGGCTGACCCAGGATCCTGCACTGCATGCAATCGTGCAATCGTTGTCCCGACCCTGAGGCAGAGAACTGGTCCCAGCGACTTTGCTCCTGTGGAGAGGAAGATTTTTCAGCACTCTACCCCTCGAGTTTTATTGTTTTTGCTCTAGGGCACGGGTACTTACCGGAGAGAGACAGAGGAAGTGAGAAAGCACCGCCCGTGAGAAATGGCCGCACCACAGTCCCTCCTCCTCTTCACGGGCGCCTGAGCACACACACATATGCCCAGCATGTTTCCAAGCCACCGAGTCCGGGATTCAAGTTGCACAGCTGGTCACGTGAGATCCAGCCCCCGTAACCACCATGCCACCTGACTGGCCACTCTTTGGTTTTAAAGCCCTTAAAGGAAACTCACCTTCTTCCCTCCTTCTTCCTACCAATTCTTTTCCTTTTTCCTTATAGAGAGAGGTTTTTGGTATAGGGCGTGTGCACTCCCCAGAGAGACAGAAAGTAAGAAATTACCCCCCAGAGAGGATGGCCATTCCACAATCCCTTCTCCTCCATTCTCCTCTCAGGATCTTGGGCATGCATACACACATATAACTCGCATAAGTTTTAAGCCGCCAGATCCGGGATTTGAACTGTGGTCAACTATGTAGAAGTCCAAAGATATAACATTATGCCATCTTCCTACCAATTCTTTTTATAGTAAGTGTATTTATCTCTTCCCTGAGTGAAAGAGATAGAGACAGAGAGACAGCACCCACAATAACGTCTTGACACCACAATCCAGGTCTCAGTCAGCCCCAGATCAAGAGGACACGTGTCAGACCAGGGATGGACACACATGCCAGATCATGGGCACACATGCCAGATCATGGATGGGCACTTATGCAGACCATGGGCACACATGCCAGATCATAGGCACACATGCAGACTATGGGCACACATGCAGACCATGGATGGGCACACATGCAGATCATGGACACACATGCCAGACCATGAGCACACATGCCAGATCATGGATGGGCACGCATGCAGATCATGGGCACACATGCAGATGTACTCAGGAAGTTCTCTGAACTAGAACCCAGGACCTTCCCATGTAGGTCAGATTCGCAGAGTGCTGCATTTACCACTGCACCCACCGCTGCACCACCGCCTGGCCCCCTTCCTGGCAGTTCTAAGCCCCACGCTTACCTCCTTGGGAAGCTCCCTCCTCCTGGCCTCCCCGCCCCTCCATCTCCCCACGCTGCCCCTCCCATGCAGCCTTGTAGCAGGGAATGTAATTAGGCCTTTCCCCAGGACAGAACCCCCTTCGCGCCGTTGGGCTGCCCGACCGACAGGGGATAATTTATGGAAATGGGTAAAGGTGTTTTAAATTATTCAATTTAAATGTAAATAGGGGAGATGGTTTCTCTGAATAAATTGTCTTATTTATGTTCCACCCGACTCCCCTCCCCGGGAAATACGGAGCAGTTTGGAACCCTCTGGAACACAGGGCCCCCCTTCTCTTTAACTAATTTGGAACAGTTCCATGTCCCTGGGGACGGGCATTTGGCAGCAGAAGTGGCCCTGACAACTGCTGTCCCAGCTGGGGCCGTGGGATGCAGGATCACCAGAGACTGCCTGCTCACCCCACTCTGGTAGAGCTGTGGCCGGGTTCGGCAGGTGCCTATAAGGCAACTCTTCCTTGTCTGCCAGGGGGTGACGAGGCCCAAGCTCTGCCCCCTTTTCCTTCTGCCCAAGGTCTCTTTTCACCTGAGCCCCAAGTAGTGGCTGGTGGCTTTGCTCTCTCCCTCCCCCAACCCGGTAAGCTCCTTCACGCACCGAGAAGCCCACTGACCACAGACTGGGGCCACATACAGCTCCTAGTGCATCTCTACCCCAAACAGGGTCCCCAAGACCCAAGGCTACCTCAAAAGGAAAGTCCGTCCCTGATACAACTCAGACATGTCACATGAGCCAGGGGAGGGCATTAGAAGTGGGGAGAGGGGTTACAGAATAGCACCAGCCTTGCCTAGGGGTTGAGGCCACCACACGCATGAGCAACCAGGACTCTGTGCAGCTCTTAGAGGGTGATCAAAGACACAGGACAGAGTACCCAGGACTCAAAGTGGCTCCAGCCATATAGAAATTTGCTAGTTCTTAAAACCTGCAGGCAGAGCCGTGTTCAGAGCTGGCGTGATCTGGAAGCCTGGCTGTTTCCCTGCAGTTCTTTTGTGTGTATGCACCCCACCACGACTGGAGCCTGAGAAAGATCCACCTACAATGTTCAGAGGAACCAGGGAAGGGCAGCTCTCAGAGCCTTGTCCAGAAGGGAGAAGATGTCTTCCTTCAAAAAGCCCTGCTTGCCTCTCATTGGCCTATTCTTGACCAAGGAGCCAATCATTGGTGAGGAAAGGGATTAGCTTAGACCAATCATGTCATTCAGGAGTGAGGGGCCAGCTTCCCTCTGAGACACACATCCTGAGGCAGGGGCCAGAAAAAAATTGGGGTTGTTAGGATGGAGGAAGGAAGGACAGGACACTGGAAAACAGTCTCCTGTAGTGACATTGAATAAATGTGTAGAGGTCGTTGGCATCAACATGGTTTAACTGTGGACCATGTTTCAACCCTCCCCACTTAAACGGGGTCATTCCTCCTGCCTTCTCAAGAGCCAGACCACTGCCCATCCCCAAAGAGCATAGAATCAGACCAGCGGCCTGGGTCGCAGCCGGGTAGGCAAGGCTGCTTTAAGTAAGGCACAGAGAGGTACCTTCCCGGCCATGTCAACAAACGAATGCTCACTGGGGCCCATGATCGTCCCTACCTCTCTGCCATTTATTCATCCATCCTACAAGTACACACACTGTGCACCAGCACAGCTAAGCCATGTGGGAGTCCAGCGCCTTTAACCACCATGCCACCTGCTGGCCCCAGGACCTCTTCTTATAAGGACATTAATCCTATTCATGAGGACTCCACCCTCACCACCTAACCACTTCCCAAAGGCCCCACCTCCAAATGCCTCTACCCTGGATGAGGGTTTCAACATGCGAATTCCGGGTGGCACATTCAGCCCACAACACCAACACCGGCTGTTGCAGAAGCATGACCCACGCTTGGTGAGTTTCTCATTCTGAAGATCCAACCTGCCCTTGCATTTAGTACTTCCAACCAGCTGTTCCAAGGCCAGGCCCCTTGCCTGATTCCCATAAGCCCGAGCGCTTTGCTTATGCCTCTAGTATGACCAGCCCTTTTACTGCATTGTCAGTGGGCACACGTGTTCTCCAAAGAGAGGGGAAAGCACCCCCCGGTGCAGTGTGGTCATACCATAATCCCTTTTCCTCCATTTCTCCATCCCATTAGGATTTGGGAACACACAATGTGATTTTCAGGTCTCTGAGGCTGGGACTTGAACCATGGTCACCATGTGGAATCCACCTTTATTTTATTATTTTTTAAATAATTATTTAATTTAATTTATTTATATTTGACAGAGCAAGCAAGTGAGTGAGAGAGAGAAAGAGAGAAAGAGAGAAGAAAGCAAGAAAGCAAGATGCCAGGTCCGGGACTCAAACCATGGTCGGCCATGTTGGAGTCCAGCACCCTTAACCACCATGCCATCTGCTACCCTCTATTTTATTTTTTTAAGAATTATTTATTTTGTGTATTTATTATTATTGTTGTTGTTAATTTTCTCACGTGTGCTCATCAGAGAGAGAAAAAGTGAGAAAGCAATTCTCTAGGTCCAGGACTTAAACCACAGCCAACCATGTGGGAGTCCAGCACCTCACTCACCATGCCACCTGGTGGCCTCAGATCCAGTGTTCTATGCACGGCACTTAACCACTGAGCTACAGGGTCAGCTCTATTATGACAACCTTAGTAGAAGTATGAGTATGTGTGAGTCACCACCCCCCCAGATGTGGCGCATGCACGCACATACACACACACACACACACACACATGCACACATGCACACACACACAGACAAACACACTAAATGGAGATCTTGGAGACCTGGTACCATGTTTACGTTGCTCTGTCCTCAGGTCTAGCTCAGAGCCCGGAACAGGACAGTGCCATAGCTGAGGGCCACTGCCATTGTCTTCTTTTTGCCATCCCAAAGGCCACTTATGCCTGCCCCTGGATTGAGCCACACACAGAGAATGGCCCTCGATTCCACCTTCTCTGAAACACCCACTAGGTCCACATCCGTGCGCTCCGAGGCACTGCGGTCCCTATCAGAATGACCCCTCAAATACCACAGGCGTGCCCTCTGACCTCTGCCCAGCTCCCCAATCATTCCTGGCAGCTGCCCTTGCATTTACTGCTTCCGACCAGCTGCTCCGAAGACCTTCCGAGAGGGATCACATGAGAGCCAGAGGATCCTGCTGCCACCCAGGAAAGGTTCTAGAAAATAGGCTCCCAATGACTCAGTCCTCTCAGCCTGGCCAGCCCTGCACAGACACCCCTCCACACTACACCTTCTGCAGGAAGAGCCTGAGGCACTGAACCAGCGTTCTGGAATCAAGCAGAGAGCAACCCCCATCCCCCCTACTCCCTCACCCCAACCTCCATCCCCCGCCCCACCCCCATGTGGGACTAATGGCCTTGGGGATCTGAGCATGTTCAGGGAGTGTCCCTGAGAAGGAGAGCCTGGCCCAGACGCCCTCCCCCAGCTCCTTCTCCCCACACACTGCTCTGCCTAAAGCAGACTGGGACTGCCCAGCAGGGCCTTCCCGTCACACAGCCCCACCTCCGGGGGCCTGGCAGGCAGTGCCTGGTCCATGACCTCAGCCCCCAGTGCTCTACCTCGGCTGGCCCTGACCACCCAGGCAGGCCTGTGACCTAACCTCCCAGTGCTCCATCTCGGCCTGAGCCAAGCACCTGGACTCAAACCCAGCTCCTCTTCTCACTCTCTGCAGACCCCTGGCAGGGACCTACATAGTCCCTGCCTCAAGCTGATCTCCCATAGGTTCAATGAGATGCTGTTAGCGAAGGTTTGTACATGGTAAGAACTCCGTGTCTGCTTTATCATTATTATCATTATTATTATTATCCTCTATAGTCAGGAAGTTCATCTCATCGGAATTCCACTCACTGCCTTATGGGAGGGGGGGGGAACGTGTAGAGGTTTTTGCCTTAGGATACGTGTGCTTGTCAGAGAGAGAGAGAGTGAGAGAGAGTGAGAAGAAAAGTGAGAAATCACCCCCCAGGGGGCAGCTGGACTGTAATCCTCTCTCCTCCATTCTCTTCCCAGGATCGTGGCCATGCACACTCGCCTCGCATGATTTTCAAGCCACAGGGCCGGTTCTTGAACCGTGGTTGGCCATGTGGGATTCCAGCGACAAAACTGCTACTCTATCTGCTGACCCCACCCACTGCTCTTTAAGGCCCTCCCGGCTTGCTCTATTCCCAGCGGACTGGAACTCCGCAGGCCCCAGCATGACGCGCCAGAATGACGTCCCAGGAGCAGGATGGGTATATTCAAGTCCCATCTCAAGTGCATGAGTCACGATTTTCTCTAATCCAGTCATTGAGAACAGATTCTTTTTTTTTTTTTAAGAGATTTTTGCTATAGGGCACGTGCACTCGCCAGACAGACAGAGAGAGACAGACAGACAGAAAGTGAGAAATCACCCCCGCAAAGGGGGATGGCCACACCACAATCCATTCTCCTCCATTCCTCTCTGGGGATCTTGGACATGCACGTACATGCACCTGGCGTGAGTTTAAGCCACTGGGTCCGGGACACAAACCGCGGTCGACGACATGGGAGTCCAGATACATAGCCATTACGCTAACTGCTGGTCCCCAGAACAGATTCTAAATACTTGGTCACTAGTTGTGTGGACACGCGACGTCCCTCACCTCCCAGCCACAGGCCACAGTGTTCTGTGAAAGAGCGCCCACCCTGCAGTCACAGCGAGGATTAAGTCAAACTGGGTGTCATCCACACGAGTCCTGGGATGCAGCAGACAAGCAGGGGTGCTGGCTGAATCCGGGCTGCTCAGATAAGCAGAGTGAGACTCCATCCCCGAGCCACCTCCTCTGAGGACAATGACCTCGTTCCTGCAGCCTTCGCCACCTCGAGTCTAACTCAGCAGTTCTGCCGCACTTGGTCGCCCGAGGGGCACTTATCTAACAGTGAGGAAGCAGGTGTTAGCAAACTGAACCAAGTCCTGTGACCCCGGACCGCAGAGCAGCTCTCCCTGGGAGAGTTGTCGCCCGGGGCTGTGTGGCTCTACTCACTGACGTCCTGACGCCCTTTGCAGTCAGCGAGCACTCCCCCACCTGCCGCCCTACCAGACACCTTCGCAGCCCGGTTGTGCCGAAGGTGAAATTCAACTTGGGAACTGACTTGTGGTAGAGAAGGATGTGAATCCGAGACCTGCAGACGGTGTAATGGTTACATCGTGGGACTCCCACACCGTCGACCGTGGTTCAAATCCTGGACCTGGTGGCTTAAAACCCACGCTGGGCACATGTGCATGCCCAAGATCCTGAGAGGAGAATGGAGGAGAAGGGATTGGGATGTTTTCTCGCTTTCTGTCTCTCTGTCTCTCTCTGTCTGTCGCAGAACCTATACCAAAAAAAAATAAAAACCCTCTCAAAAAAAAACAAAAAAGAAAAGAAAAGAAAAGAAGGATATGACTCCCCCTTAAGCCCGCTCCATCCTGCCCACCTCCTCACAGACACTGCAGTCCTCCTGGGACAGCCAGGACGGCCCTTACAGGTCATCTAGCCCGGTATCTGGCTCAATGCCCATGTCTGGCACCAAGCCGGTTCCCAATAAACTGCCACCTCGTCCAGTCATCACATCTAATCCAACAGCTTCGTTTCACCCATGGGAAACTGCGGCAGAGGCAGTAGGGAGTGACCCAAGGTCACGGCCAGGAGGGGACATGATTGGTAAAGCCTGGCACTCTGCAAGGCAATCCCACAGGGGGTGCCTGGTTCATGCCCAGAGACCTCCCAAGGACACTGGGCACCGCCTGCCCATGACCCAGTGTGTCAAGACCCAAGACCCTGTTCGGGGGGGAGGTTCTCTCTCTCAGAAGAAATAAATACATAGACTTTCTCTAAACGTCCCCAAATCCTCCCTCTCTATATCTACACCCCTTTGTAATGTGACTTCGTAGAGGTGCTCAGTCTTTTTCCTTTACTTCTTTTTTAAGAGAGATTTTTGCTATAGGGCATGTGCACTCACCGGACAACAGAGAGACAGAGAGCAAGAAATCACCCCTGAGGGGGATGGCCACGCCGCAGTCCCCTCTCCTCCAGTCTCCTTCCTGTACTTTGGACACACACACACATATGCCCAGCGTGAGTTTTAAGCCACCAGGTCCAGGACTCCAACTGTGGTCAGCCACGTGGGAGACCAGCGACATAGCCATTAAGCCATCTGCTGGTCCCAAGATGGTCTTTCTCTTCCTTTTTTTTTTTTTTTTTTTTTTTTTTTTTTTTTTTTTAAATTTTCAGAAGACACTTGCATTCATCACACACAGAAACAGAGAGAGAGGGAGAAAGCATCCCCAACAGACGTGGTCATCTCACAATCCCCTCTCCATTTCTCTATCCTCTCGGATTTGGGGTGCGTGCACACACATACGCATATTTGACCTGGTTTTCAAGCCACCTGACAGATTTGAACTGCAGTCGGCCACGTGGGATCTGGCTCCTGTAATCACTAGATGGCAGGGCTGGCCCACCCCTCCTGTTGAATCTGAGCTGCCTGGTAACTTTTTGACCAACAGAATTGTACGGAAGTGGCAGCTAGCCAGTTCCCAAGCTACGCCTCAGGAGATCTTCTGGCTTTCACTCTCTGGCAGAGCCCTATCTGGGCTGGCCTGCTGGAGGGTGGCAAATCAAGAAGAGCCCAGTGTCTCTGCTGAGGCTCCCCAACAACCGCGTCGGCCAGCTGAGCCCCAGATATGAGAGCCCAACCAAGCCCAGCCCCAGTGCCAGCCCAGACCCCAGCCACACACACGGGATGCCAACCAAGCCCAGGAGAGTCCCCAGCTGACCACGGGTGGGTGAGAACTCACACATGATTGTTTACAGTCCCTGAGTTTTGGAGTGGCGTGTTACCAAGTACCAGCTAACAACAGTACTTAAGAAAAACCCCTAAGTCATGACCTGGGGCAGGTGGAGGGCTTGAAGGGCCAGGACCAGTTTTGTGAAGAGCCCAGGTGAGCTTCCACCTCTCCCATCCGGCCGCCCAGCCCAGTCCAGCCCAGCCCAGCCCAGGGCCACTGTGGCCAGCCCCAGTGTCCTCCCCACCTGTGCCCACTTGGCAGTGTCAAGGAGCGACAGGGAGAACTCACCTGGGAGACAAAGCCCCAGGGGCGTTTTTGCAGGGCAGCAGCATCTGGGACCAGACTTTGCCACCCCCAAGCCCCTCCCCACCCAGAGAAGCAATCATCCCCAGGAGCTGCGCTCGGCCGCTTGACATTTGATGGGAGTCATTATCAGACACTCGTTCCCAATCAGGGCTCGAGTGTCTCTGAGGGCCCCTCTGCTGCCTCATTCCAGGGAGCATTAGTGAGCGGGCGGAGGCGGGGGACCCGCAGGTCTGGGCAGAGGTCCTCACAACCCACTCCTCCTGTTCTAGGCCCTCCTTCCCCACCGAGGACCCTGGGGCAGAATGACCATAAGCCAGAGTCCAGGGCAGTAGACCCCAGACTTGGGAGGCTCAGCTCCCAGGTGCTCAGTGAGGCTCAGAGGGATGAGGGCAGCCAGGCCAGGTCAGAACTCCAGAAAGGGCTTTGCCTCCCTGGTCATGACACGGAGGTCTTGAGCCCCCAGGCAGCCCCCCTCCCCTCACCAAGCGTCTCCCCAGTACACGTCCAGGACCCCCCACTGCTGGGCAGCCCTGTTGTTACCCTGGAGAGAGCCTGGGGGTCTAAGAGGCTTCAGAGTCTGAGGACCGGAGCTCTCCCCACCGTGGCGGGGTCTCGGGTGAGCACCTCTACCCTCCTGCTCTGAGAGAGGACGGTGGTCCTTCTCTGCCCTCGCCCACCTCTCTCTGCAGGAGCCTAGCCAGAGAATCATCTTCCTTTTTTGTAAGGTTTTTTTGTTTTGTTTTGTTTTGTTTTTGCCATTGGGCACTCCGAGAGACAGACAGAGAGGAGAGAGAGAGATCACTCCCAAGGGGGAGGGCCACATCACAATCCTTTCCCCTCCATTCTCCTCGCATGATTCTGGGCACACACTCATACGTGCCTGGTGTGATTTTCAGGCCACCAGATTGGAGACTCAAACTGCGGTCGAGCGTGTGGGAATCCGGGGCCTTAACGATCGCACCACTGCCAGCCCCTAGGACCGCATATCTGACTGTCTGAGGAAGCTCCTGATACGCCGTAAAGTGTGTGCCGTGGGCGATCCTCTCTGACGGTGGGCACCACGCAGGCGCGCTCAGGTGCAGGCACAATGGCAGGAGTGTGTGTGTGTACGCACATGTGTGTGCACAGGGTCTCACGTCACACCTCAGCCTCCACGCCGATCCTCCGTGGTTGGAGGTGATGGGGGCGGGGAGGCTCACCGTCTACAGCTCTGTGCAGGTGGTGACTCCCCCGTGTCGATGGCTGCTACTACCTGAACGCAGAAGCAGAGCTGTGAGCTTATAAAAGCAGGGAGTGAGGAAACCATAAGAAGGAAAAGCAGGTGGCATAATAGTTATGTCGCTGGACTCCCTCATGACCCACTGTGGTTTGAATCCCAGACCCAGAGGCTTGAAACTCACAAGTGTGTGTGCTCATATGCCCAAAACCTTGAGAGGAGAAGAGATTTCCCACTTTCTGTCTCTCTGTCTCTTGGCGAGCATACACACTCTATAGCAAAAATCTCTCAAAAAAAGAAGAGAGAGAGAGAAAGAAAAAGCCTTAAGACAGTCTAGAAAGGGCACATGTGTACACACATGCACACATACACACACCTGTGCTCTCTAAAGGAACTTACAGACTCAAGCAAACTACTACGAAATATAGAGAAGGGAGTGTGGGGAGGGTCATGGAATAATGGTCCTGAAAGAGGTCAATCCAGGAGGCTTCCTGGAAGAGGAGGTAAAGTCTGAGTGGGATTTTGATAGAAAGGCTGTATACACAGGCAGTAGAAAAAAACAGCTATTGAGACCAGCAGCCGGCACAGTGGTTATATCACTGGACTCCCACACAGTTGACCATGGTTCAAATTCTGGACTCAGTAACTTAAACTCCGGCCGGATGCAGGTGCATGCACACTCATGTTCCTGGGAGGAGGAGGGATGGCGGCATGGCCACATTCCTTTGGGGATGATGTCTTACTTTCTGTCTCTCTGTCTCTCTCTGTCTCTCATGCCCTGTAGCAAAAATCTCTCTTAGAAAAAAAAAAAAAAAAAGGAAAAACAGCTACGGGGACAGGACAGAAGTGGATCACGTCAGTATTCCGTTATCAGATAATGACTATACTCCAGCCTTGCAGAGGAATTAGAATGTACACAGCTTTTCCGCATGGATTTTCTCATTACACATCTCTTTACGGTCTCTCGACCTAGACACGGCGGTTTTTATTATCCCCATTTTGTAGACGAGTAAACTGAGGCTCATGGAAGTGGCTTTCCAGGGTCTCCTCGCTAACTCGTAGAAGGGCTCAGGACCCTTGACGTCTACCGAGCTTTAATTTTCAGGGGCCTCTCTGCAATGCTGCCCCGCCGCCATGCCTGGTTATGTGTGTGAGCTCCTTGGGGACAGGGACCGTGTTGGGTAATGGCCGCTGAGCTGAGCCTGGGACGTAGTGAGCGGAGCAGAGCGGTGGCTTCAGAATCAGACGGAACCGAGTCCCAACTCCAGCTCGGCCCTCTGTCTTCACTTCGGCTTGTCCGTGCCTCTCTGAGCCTCATTTCTCCACACGTACAACATGCTATCGCGAGGACTAGGAGAGAATGTGAGGTTCGCCCTGTAGCGCAGTGGGTAAGCACTGTGCATGGGGAGCTAGATCCCACATGGTAAGCACTGTGCATGGGGAGCTAGATCCCACATAGCCAACCGCAGTTCGAATCCCACCCCAGCTGCTGGCCACATGCTCTTGTTTGCCTGGGATCCTGACGGAGGGAGGAGCAATGGAGGGAAAAGGATTGTGGCATGACCACGCCCACCGAGGAATGCTTTTTCTCACTCTCAAGCACAAGGGTCCTCTGGCAACTGGAAAAAAGAGAGCAAGAATGTGTTTGAAGCCTTAGCACTATCCTTGGGACAGAGTATTTATTTGCTCAACTAATGGTGGCCACTTGCATTAACATCATAGTTATTAGTTCATTAACACTAAGTAAGATTTTCTTTTTTTTTTTTTGGAGAGGTTTTTGTAATAGGGCACATGTGCTCGCCACAAAGACAGAACGTGAGAAATCACCCCCCAGAGGGGATGGTGGCCACACCGCAATCCCTTCTCCTCCATTCTTCTCTTGGGATCTTGGGCACGCACGCACACGCACCCAAATGAGTTTAAGCCACCTGGTCTCGAACCTCAGTCAGCTACATGGGAGTCCAGCAACATAGCCATTACACCATCCGCTGGTCCCAGTCTTTTTTCTTTTTATGAGAGAGTGCAAGCGAGGACGTGCCTGACAAGGTCTTATCATGCTGCAGTCCACCCCTCCCCACCACCACCAGCCTTCCAGCTATGGTTGGTCGCGTGGCTTCCAGTATAGCAGATCAATAGGCTACCGTCTGCGACACTGTGACCAGACCAGGAAACCTTTTCCCATGGCTGTTTGTCACTTGCTGTCACCATTTTGACAGATCATTCTCAGTGAGAACTGACAATACACTTCCCCCTCCATCCACCTGAGCCCAAGATCCCAGTCCCCTCCCCGACCCCCGAGGGACTTAGGACACTCCTCCGCCAGTTGTCAGGCCCGACCCCCCAGCGACCTGTTGAAATCCGTTCCAGTCGCCAGGGCTCTCATTTCTATTAAAACTCCATTCGCCAAGAAAGCGGAAAGGTAATTATGATTCCTAGTCTTAAATCACTGCGCCCCTGAATTATTAAAGGGAAGAATTAAAAATAATCAGGCTTTTTCATTACACTTCATAGCAGGGAAATTAAAGGTGTAAGAATGTATTTTTTCCTCGAATTTAAGTATTCATTTTGGAGATTTATAGGTGAGTTGAAATGATTCCCCACATGCCCGGCTCTCCCTTTTATGAAAGGGGGGAGAGAAAAAAACCTTGTAAAATTAAAAGGGAGATAGAGCGAAGAAGGGGTTTAACATAAAGAAGTACAACGGAGTGTTTTGCATTTTAATCCGTTTTTTCTGCACAATTACACCGTGGAGTGATACGGCAGAGTGAGGTTAGGCTGCGGCTAATTTCAGACATGGGTGGGGAAACGGCGAGGGGTCTCTCCAGTCGTCAGGTCAGAAAAGCGCGCCGGGGACAGAGCTGGCACTCCGCGGCACAGAGCTGGCCCTCGGCTGGCACAGCACGGCCGGCCGAGCAAGGACCTGCTCCCGCCGCCACGCCCCTACTCTCTCTCCTTCAGGGGAGGATGTGGGACCTCGTTTATTTCACGGAGCAGAAAACCCAAGGCACCAAAGGTGGAGGAGCGACAGCCTGGGACCCAGAGAGCAGGGACACAGAGAGGGCTTCCGGTTAGCCGTCGGAGCTGGAAGAAGATGGGACAGTGATGACCCAACATACATACCCCCCACCCCACCCCTACTGCCAAGGATGGGTGCTGGAAACAGAACTGTGAATTAGGGCAGAGACAGGAGCATTCTGGAAGGCCTTGACCCCCTCAACCCAATCCCAAGGACCCCTGATGGATAAGAGGAAGGATCCAGAATCTGTCTTCCCCAGTTCCAGCCAGTCAGAGGGATGCAGACCAGACCCTGAGCCTCAGATGAGAACATGTGTGAACTCCTCACCTCTCTGGGATTGGTGCAGGAGGGGAGGAGACCACAGAGAGCAGGCCTGTCTGGGAGTCAGCCCCGGAGGCTTCCTGGAGGCAGGGGCAGGAGGGAGAGCTCAGAGCGTGCTGCGGAACACTGACAGCCTCAGCTCTTCCTGCTGCAGAAGCTGGGAGACTGTGCTCCTCTCCACCTTCTGGGGACAGTACAAGGACAAAACAAGGACCTGGAGTTGCGACCAGCAGTTAGCGTAACGGCTAAGTCGCTGAACTCCCATGTAGCCGACCACGGTTCAAGCCCCAGACCCGGTGGCTTAAACTCATGCTGGGCGCGTGTGCATGCGTGCCCAAGATCCAGGAGGATGGAGGAGAAGGGATTATGGTGTGACCATCCCCCCAGGGGGTGATTTCTCATTTTCTGTCTGTCTCTCTCAGTCTTTCTGGCGAGCGCACGCGCCCTATAGCAAAAACCTCTCCAAAAAGAAAAAAAAGAACCTGGAGTGCCACTGACACGGGAACATCCTTCGTAATAGCTGGGCAGGCCCAAATCGGACCCAGGGGAGGATGCTAGAGCAGCCGGGCCCGTC
>NW_006159842.1:1254333-1273585 GCF_000334495.1 Tupaia belangeri chinensis | reverse complement strand
GGGGGGTCTCCCCAGTCGTCAGGTCAGAAAAGCGCGCCGGGCACAGAGCTGGCCCTCGGCTGGCACAGCACGGCCGGCCGAGCAAGGACCTGCTCCCGCCGCCACGCCCCTACTCTCTTTCCTTCAGGGGAGGATGTGGGACCTCGTTTATTTCACGGAGCAGAAAACCCAAGGCACCAAAGGTGGAGGAGCGACAGCCTGGGACCCAGAGAGCAGGGACACAGAGAGGGCTTCCGGTTAGCCGTCGGAGCTGGAAGAAGATGGGACAGTGATGACCCAACATACATACCCCCCACCCCACCCCTACTGCCAAGGATGGGTGCTGGAAACAGAACTGTGAATTAGGGCAGAGACAGGAGCATTCTGGAAGGCCTTGAACCCCTCAACCCAATACCCAGGAATGAGAACATGTGTGAACTCCTCACCTCTCTGGGATTGGTGCAGGAGGGGAGGAGACCACAGAGAGCAGGCCTGTCTGGGAGTCAGCCCCGGAGGCTTCCTGGAGGCAGGGGCAGGAGGGAGAGCTCAGAGCGTGCTGCGGAACACTGACAGCCTCAGCTCTTCCTGCTGCAGAAGCTGGGAGACTGTGCTCCTCTCCACCTTCTGGGGACAGTACAAGGACAAAACAAGGACCTGGAGTTGCGACCAGCAGTTAGCGTAACGGCTAAGTCGCTGAAGTCCCATGTAGACGAACACCGTGCAAGCGGTGGCTTAAACTCATGCTGGGCGCGTGTGCATGCGTGCCCAAGATCCAGGAGGATGGAGGAGAAGGGATTATGGTGTGACCATCCCCCCAGGGGGTGATTTCTCATTTTCTGTCTGTCTCTCTCAGTCTTTCTGGCGAGCGCACGCGCCCTATAGCAAAAACCTCTCCAAAAAGAAAAAAAAGAACCTGGAGTGCCACTGACACGGGAACATCCTTCGTAATAGCTGGGCAGGCCCAAATCGGACCCAGGGGAGGATGCTAGAGCAGCCGGTCCTGTCCAGATGTGCTCCAGCAGCATCCCTGTGGAAAGGCCAAGCGGGACACCTCTGTCCTGTATCCACACAACGCGGCTTGACCAAGTAGGCGGAGGGCAGAGGAGCGGCCCTTCCCCCAGGAGCCGGTCCCAGAGCCACCCAGCCGCCAGCCCCCTCCCCCAAGGTGGTAATGAATTGCAGGGAAACGCTGCTGAGAGATGTCAGAACAATTTCTATTAAACATAATTTCCTAATGAAAAGGTTACGAGGGAGCCCAGTGGAGCTAATCAGGATTGAATGCTCACTCCAGCCGCTCTGAAGGAGGGGGCCTGAGCTCGGTCCCGGGTTCCACCTGTTCTGGGCTGGAGGGAAGAGGCCCCGGGGCTGGGGAGGCACCCCTCTCAAGTTCTTGTGCACATCCACTACCGAGAGCTCGCTCAAGCCGAGCACGGGACCAAGTGCCTGCCGTTGTCCCGTCCTCCCAGCATCCCTGCAAACTCGGCATCATTGCCCCCATTTCTGAGATGTGCAAACTGAGGTACTGCAAAGCTATGTGGTTTGCCCAAGGTCCCACCCTTAGAAACTAGGAGGCACAGGCCCAGCAGATGTTGCAATGGCTACGTCCCTGGACACCCGTATAGTGGACCGCAGTTCGAGTCTCCATCCCAGTGGCTTAAAACTTGCACCTGGCACATGTGCATGCATGCTCAAACTCCCGAGAGGAGAATAGAGGAGAAGGGATTGCAGCATGGCCATCACCCTGGGGGGTGATTTCTCGCTTTCTGTTTCTCTATCTTTGGTGAGTGCCCGCACCCCATAGCAAAAAATATCTCTCAAAAAAGAAAGGAAAGAAAAAGAAACTACGAGGCACAGGTGGGGAGAGCCAAGTCTGTCTGACTGAGCACCAAGGAACATGGCTGCCCTCCCTCTTGCCTCCCAGGAGTAGCTGCAAAGCCCTTTGAAGGACAAATGCAGCCCAGAGATGCTGGGAGGTCAGCGAGGTCAGCGTTGACACCTGTCCCCGTGTCCCTCTGCACAGACCCCAGCCCCTGTGCCGTCTCAGGCTGAGAATTTGGACGTCTGTGAGTTGAAGCCGTGGTCACTGGAGCGGAATGGCTCTGGCCGCCCAGAGGCTGGCACGGTCCCTCGATTCAGCAGCACATGGTTGTCAGCCCGGCCCACTCTGGGTGCCTTGGAGAGGCGGAGCCGGGGACAGTGAGCCAGGCACCCCACCACCCCCCCCACACACACACACACACACTCACTCACTCACTCACTCTGGCCAGCCTTGTCTCCCAGCAGGGCCCTGCCTATGTCCTGCCCTCATCTCCCAGGACCTCCGGATCAGGACTGTGCTGAGGGTGGGGCCTCTGTGGCCAGGCTGTGAGGAAGGAGGGGCTTCTTTAGAGAGTGCAGAGATTCTGCCCAAGTCCTCAATGATAAACTCTTTTAAAATGTCCTTGGCCTCTGCTGGTGGGGGATTAGGGACAGGAGATGGAGTGGGAAGGGCAAACAGGCTGCAGATCTGAGCTTGAATAGTAATGAGTCCCATTTCCCTGCCATTCAAGGGCTCCCTGCATGCCCTGGGCCCAGCTGGGGGTAGTTTTAGGGACCTGTGGCCCGAGCTTCTGCAGGTATTCGGATATGTCTTTGGAGGGAGAAGGATCAGCGCTTGGGGACAGAGGCAGGCCCTTAGAGGCTGCTTTTGGAAATCCTCCAGAACCTCACCACCAGATCAGCTGGGAGAGGGGATTTAGCTACAGGAGGGGCCCAGATCACAGATTCTCCTCCCCATCTTCCACCCACACCCACCCACCCGCCCCTCCTCGCCCCGCCCCTCCCTCCGCCCCTCCAATGCTCCCCTGCTCTGCGCTCCACCCCAGCAGAGTGCTTCTCCCCATCCCTCATTACGATGAAGCTGTCACCGACTGCTTCGCTTCTTCCCAGGACCTTCAAAGCCAGGAACAGCATGAAATATGCAGCCGCCTTCCTGGCTCCCACTCCGCCTGTGCTCCCGCCCTCTAATTGCTCCACGCAGATTAAACTTGGATGTGGCTGCTCTGGCTGAGGACACGCAATGCTCACATGCTCCGAAAGGGAGCGAGGCTGCTTCCGCCTCCAGGCAAGGAGCCCAGTTCCTGGGTATCTGAGGGACTGTCCCCTCAGCCCCCCAATGCACATCCTCCCCAAGAGGCCATCTCAGCCTCTTTAGAGGAAGAGCAAGCAAGGTTTCTGCAGAACAGCAGTGGTTCTCAAAGTGTGGTCCCCAGACCAGCCACACCAGCACCTCCTGGGAACTTGGAAATGCAGACTCTCCAGCTCTGCCCCAGATTTATCACATCGGAATCTCGGGGTGGTTTGGGGTTTAACAGTTTAACAAGCCCACTAGGCAATTCCAATATCTGCGTAGATTTGAGAACCATTGAACATGGAACCCACTTGATGGAGCTCCTCTGGTGCCAGGGCTGGGCTGAGGCTGATGAAAAAAGCTGTGGCACCTCCCTGCATGGGACTGCCATGCCAGGGCTTCGTCAGTACCAGGCTGCGGGCTCAGCCTGGGGTCCTGGAGGCCCTGGATGTGGAGAGCTGCATGCTACAGAGAATGGCGGCTCCAGGGAGGAGGGAGTTAAGCTAAAATGCTGCTAATTGGAGCCAGTACTGGGGCAGGCAGTGGGGCAGTAACTCCTGCAGGCCTCTGGTGTCCAGTGCACCCACTGGCCTGGTGCTATCCCGTCATCCATCTCTCCAGATAGCCAGCGGGACAGGAGCCATCATCCCCATTTTACTGGGAGACTGAGCAGGGGGAGAGCCTGGCAGGGCTTGGTGCAGGGAGGAGGCAGCTGAGTCTGGTTCAGCCCCCTGACTCTCACTGTAGGGTCTTCCTCCCAATAGAATGAACCTCCTGGGCCCAGGACCCCCAGGAGAGGTGAGCCTGGCAGTTGGCTGGCTCTCATGGAGCTAAGGGTGGCATTGGGAAGTCCTGGGGAGGTCCATGGGTACATCCTGGCATTCCACCTGCTGCCCCTGCATAATTATCCACAGTGCCACCTTGAGGTGTCCCAGCTTGGACAAACTATGTACTCATCCCAGCTTCAAGTGACCCAGACAGCAAAGAAGAAGAGCTAGTGGACTTTGTTGGGAAGGAAGAAGTAGCCCCACTCTTGGGGAGGAGAGTCTTTATGAGGCTCTTAGGACAGTCCCTCTTGCGGTGAGCAAAAGACCCAAAGGATGGGGGGAAGAGGGATGGAGGCTGTGCCCAGGGACCAGGTATGGCCTAACCTAGGATGGTGGCTGTGGGGAGGTAAGAAGGTACAGGAGAGGCTGGGAGGAATAGTGGCAGATGGATGGGCCTTACCACGGACGCACAGGAATGTCACATGTCTTCTCCTGGCCACCATTCCCCCTCGGTTCCCCCTCTCATCCCACAAGACCAGGCCCCTCAGAAGGAATTGGCCACAGTGGCAAAGACTTGACTCTCCCCTTTGCAAGTCTTCTCCTGCCTCCGAGGGTCCGCAGCGCCCACCCATTGGTTAGAGGCAAAGTCCAGACCAGCCCACAGGGGCCAGCCCCATCCTGTCTGCATGCCTCAGCCTCATTGGCCTCTCTTCCTCAACCCCAACTCACTCCTCTGGGCACAGTGTCCCCTTGGCTGAAAAACCCTCATCCCCCACTGCCTGCAACCCTTCCCCAAAACTAACCTCCTTTCTTAATCTTCTTAACCCTCTCTAGCTTCTAGAACTTGGCAGTCAGAGGACGTGTATTGATCCCTAGCTCTTCTACCTGTTGTCTGTGCGACTGAGACAAGACACTTGACCTCTCTGGACGTTCAGCTTCCTCAGCTATGCGTCAAGGCCGTGGCAGAGTAAGGAGCCTGGCCACCTAGATGGCCGGTGTCCAGTACTTCCAGTGCTAGCCAGCATGTCTCAGCATTTGCCAACAACCATGCAGACTATGCTCCTTGACTCTACCAAAGTGTCCTCCAAGACAGGACCTCTCTCTTCCTTTCCCCTGCCCACACCAGTGTGCTCAACGGACCCGAGGCTGGGGAGGCAGGAGCCAGAGACACAGGGCAGGTGAACAGTGGGCAGAGTCCAAAGCACCCCGTGGCCGATCTCTGTCCTCTGCCTTTGGATGATGGCACATCTTCTCTGGGGACTGTCCCTCCTGGGAGAGCGTGGCCAGTGCTGATGTTGACACGAACCGTCATACCTGGACTCTGCCTGGCAGGGAGGGCGGTAAGGGCTCACGGCCAGCTCCGTGTGAGCACCAGCAGCATAGAACACACCTCTCCACCCTCCGCTCCTGTCCTGCACGTGTGACCGTGTTTATAAGGAAGGGAAGGAAGGCGACCCCAAGCCTTCAGGGCTCCAGTCCAGTCTGAGGTTAGGGTGAGAGTTTAGAGAAGTACTAGACTTCAGGCTGGAAATGAGGATGGTGATGGAGGCAGGGATGAGGGTTAGAGCTGGACTTCAGAGTGGTGTTGGTTCCAGCCCGAGTTCTGGTTGGAGCTCTGGTTAAGGTGCACTCTGGGATAGACGCTGTGAATAAGAACCAGGTCATTGTTGGCAGCCGGGCTTGAGCTAAAGTCCGTCCTAGCGTTAGGTGGGTCTGGAGGTGGTAGGACGCACAGCCGGCGTCAGGGCTGGGGCTTGGCCCAGAGCCCTGCCCCTGACGACTTGCTGAAGGACGCAGGAGTGGCCTGCCCAGGGGGATCTGGGGCCAGCACCGTGGACAGCTCCTGGGAAAGGATCAGGAAGGGCAAAGAAGCTGCTGGAATACTCCCAGCTGCCTTCCCCTCCCAACCCCTCCCGTGACCTCACAGCCTCGGAGCCCATTCTCCAAGACTGACCCCTGAAGACGCCAGCGTGGGGTTGCATCCTCCAGGGAGTCTGAGTCTCATCGTTGGGTCTTTGTGCGTTTTTCGGAATCCCTCTCATTTTAGACCCAGTATCCTCAGGGCCTAGAATCGGGATGCTAACTCAGAAACCTCTGTTTTGAACCTGTATAAGACTATCATTTAAAAACAAAATCAAAGTTCAAATTCCACTCTCGACTCCCAGACTCACTCTGCTCTGCGCGACAGGACTCCCTGCTCCAAGCCCTCCTCCCCACAGGGAAATTGGGAGCTTGCCGAGCTGGTGATTCTCGTCGCTCCCTTCACGTCTTTCCCTCATATTCTGAGCCCCAAGGGTTAAGATGGACACAGGTGAGGGGCACTCGGGTGAGCAGGGCCCAAGGGAGTCTGCACCCAGCCCCGGCCAGACTGGGCTCCTCCCCACTGTCTTCACAAGGAGAGAAGCTGTGCCAGGGACACACTCCCGGTCACCGGCCCTGCCCGGCCCGAGACAGAGGAGACGCTGAGGGCTCCAGCCCCAGAATGCCAACCCAGCCCCATAAAGTAAGGGGTGAAGGTCCCCGCTGTGCACTGAGCACCTACTGTGTGCCAGGCTTCATTAGCATTCTCTCACTCCATCATCAGACCAGCCCAGCGTGGTTGGAGAGATTATCCTCTTTTTTACAAATGGCAAAGTCTCAGAGAAGTTCATACCCTGTGTAGGACATTGCTCTAGCAAATATCGGGTCTGGGATTTGAACTCAAGTCTGTCTGGATCTTAAGTCTATTGACCCAAAGTTTAACCTTTTTCTAGGATAGCAGGAACTCTAACCTGGACCTGGTGTGAGCTCTCTGCCTTCGTATTTGGTGGTTTCATCGGGCACTACCTCTGGCCTGGGTCTCCATGGGCACATTCACGTCTCCCTGAAGGCTGGGAAGAGGGGCTTTATCACCTGCCTAGGGTGATCCCCACTCTGGGGCCCAGAAGTTCACGTGCACTGCCTCATCCCCGGGCAGTGCGCTCAGGTGGCAGCCGAGCAGGGAAGCGGCGTGACTTTCTCTGTCCCTTCCCCCGATGGGGCATCTCTAAAGAACGAATCCACACGTGCCATGGGAACTGCCTGGGATTCCCTCCAAGGAAGGGAGGTGGAAATGGACCCAGACCCCTGAAGCCAGCCCTGGAGAACTAGCCAACCCACCGCTTGAAAGTCACCTGGGCTAGGGGAAAGTTGAGCCTGGGTGCTCAGGAAGGCACCGGTCCGGGAGGCCCCAGGAGCAGCGAGCAGGAGCCTGGCTCTCCTCAGGTCCCTCTGTGGTAATTAACGAGCCTTTGTTCCTGTCCCTGATCTCGTCTGGCAGAGCCTTAATCATCCTCTTCCCTGCAATGAGCAGCCTTCTCATTAGGGCCTAAGAACCTCTATTATAAACATGTAAATGGAACTCAGCGAGGAGGGGAATACTTGGCCGCTCCTGCCTCCTTCGTGCGGATGCCAGCTCCGGGCTGCACAGGCCCGCGGTCTCCTCACTCGGCAGCCGGGCGCCAGCACACTGCCCCCGCGCCCTGTCACCGCACTCCATCTTCCCTATCGGAATTTAATTACCTTCGCCGGCGAATGTTTGCAGAACCTCTCTTCATCAATTGATTCTGAAGTCAGATTTTTATTCCAAGATACCTAATGGCGCGTGGGCTATTGGGAGCCTGGGAGCGGGTGGACCGGGGCCACAGGGAACCCTTCAACATAAAGGTTAAGAAGAGTCATCCCACGTACCCCCCTGCCTTTGTGCGGGTCAATATTTCAGCGGTATTTATAGGTCTACGGAGAATCAGCTTCCTGAGCCTCCTGCTGGTCTAGACGAGAAGTTCTTTCTAATGTCTGCTTGAAGCTGGGTGAGCCATTATTATTATTATTATTATTATTACTATTATTATTATTCTAGTTTCATACTTAATGAAAAAGGGAGGCGCCCCATTAGATGGAAACCCTATCGACCAGTTAAGAAACCGATGATATGAACAGTGTACCCGCCCAGCGCATGACGGCTCTTGCCCGTCATGGACAAGAATAAGACAGGCACTGCCGTCTGCAGGCCCCGTGCAGCTGGTGTGCGGCACTCCCCCACAAGCATGTGACCCTTTCTGTGCAGGAGTCTTCCCGAGTCTGAGTCCCACCCGGCACCAGAGAGGACTTCCCTTTCTCCATCTCTGTCTCCACGCTGCTGGTTCTTCTGAGCCCAGATAACTTCATCCCCACCAGGCCACAGTGCGCTCTCCCACCACGGTCTCCAGACCACCGCTGTCCGTCCTTTTAATGCACGTCTCCTGTGTGACGGGCCCTGGTTGACCCAGAGCTGGTTGTCGGGGTGAACAGGTTGCTCACGTCACTTCAGTCTGGATAAATGGCTCCAAAGCATCTCTCCTTCAGGGTGGAGACCGTGCTTTTACCCCTGTATCCCTCGCTACCTGAGGACAGTGCCTGGGACAGGCTCACAGCCAGAAATCCGGGTGGCTGAGAAGGTAGGCATGTGGCGTTTGGGTCAGAGGACTGCTCGTTGCAGAGGTGGCGGGGTGGTGGGAGAGCGGGTGGTGGTTGGTTAGCAGAGGACTTGGCATATTGGTTAGAGGTGGCTGGTTTGGAGGAGGGGGACAGAGAATGGGCGGGCACTTATTACTTACCGCCTTCCAGCTTCAAATCTATGCTTCATCTGCTGATCTGCATTAACAGGGCCGGACGCTGCAAACATTTCTTCCTCACCAGCTGGCTCTGCGTGCCGTGGTGGGTAGAGGGTGCTGGACAGACGTTGCAGGAGGGAAGCACATCTCCTCCAGGCTCCTGCAGCGAAGTGCCCGGCAACATCCAGTTTCCTTCAGCAGCGCAGAAGGTGGCTTGCCAGAAAGCTGCACCAGCATGGCGCCTCTGCAAAGTGTTCTGCATCCAGAGAGCCAAGGCTTTCCTTCTCTCGCAAGGTTTGCATCTCATCTCTGGAATGGGAGTGGGGAAGGCTCTGCCAGACTTCTGTTTTTGCTGCTTTGCCTCAGCCCTAGAGGTAGCGATGGCTCCCAACACTGTGATCCCTGCGTTCTTCAGAGTGCTGCTGTGGGCAATAGGTCATTTCCGGTTATAGCTAATAATCTTCTTACGTTTGCCAGAGGGCATGTGTGCTTACCACAGAGAGACAGAGAAAGAGAGGAAGGGAAAAAGCACCCCCCCAGCGGCGTGATTACGCCGTAATTCCTTCTCCTCCATCCTTCCATCCTGTTGGGGTTTGGGGCGGGCACACACATGAACCTGGCATGTTTTTCAAGCCATGCAGCCGGGATTTGGATGGTGCAGTCAGCCATGTGAGATCTAGTTCCCCTAACATCTAGGCCACGGGGCCAGCCCAATAGTCTTCATATGACACTTGTTCTGTTACTATTACTGTGTAACTGAAGAGTATACAGAAATCAGAATCAATGTAAACTTGATGGGACAGTGGGATAATGAGTTGGCTAGTCAGTTGGCTGATAGGCTAGTGAGGTAGTAAGATGACAGAAGAATCCATTGGTTGGTGGGTTTGTTGGAAAGCAGGCAGGCTGGCTGGTGGTTTGGCTGGTGTGCTGCTTAGAAAGTTGCTGATGGGACCAGCAGATGGCGTAATAGTTATGTTGCTGGACTCCCATGTAGTCGACTGTTGTTCAAGTCCTGGACCCAATGGCTTAAAACTCACGCCAGGTGCGTGTGCATGCATGCCCAAAATCCCAAGAGAAGAATGGAGGGGAAGGGACTGTGGTGTGGCCATCCCCTAGTGGGTGATTTCTTGCTTTCTGTCTCTCTGTCTCTCTTTCTCTCCAGCAAGTGCAAGCACCCTATAGCAAAAATCTAAAAAAAAAAAAAAATTGATTGGTTGTTGGGTTGTTTAGTTGGGTGGTAGTTGGGTTGGTAGGTTGATGAGCTTGGCTGATTGATGGCTCAGTTGGAGATAGGTGATGAGTTGGCACTTCAGGACATGGGTTAGCACCGTGGCAGGGGGAGGCTCCAGGGTGCCAGTGAGTCTAGTCACTGTTTCTGCCCCACCTAGAGAGACCCACTCTGTCCCCCCAGGCTGGACCTCACAGTTACGCCGCGGCAACTGGAAGGACAGCAGGGCTGTGGAAGAGGCATCGAAGGAACATAGAGAATGGCTCCAGAAGACAAGTTGAAGAACCCTGAGGAGAACCCTGAGGAGAGCCCTGAGAGGAACCCTGAGGGGGCCAGCCTGGCCTGAAGCCGTTTACAGCCCCATGCCAGGTCCATGCTTTTCCTGCAGGCTCTGGTATGTCCCCAAAGTACCGCCTGATTACCCAGCACCCAGAAGACCTTCCAGAGAACAGGCTTCAGACTCCCAAGTCCTTCAGGATGGATCTGCGCCTCTGCCCGATGGAGCGTCCTGGCTCTAGAGCACAAACCTCCTCTGGGTGCTGGGCCACCCTCCCACCCCAGCCAGACTTGGAATTCTCTTCAGCACATTCCCCGAGACTACCAGGGACCCATCAGGACCACCAGATCTCGCTCGGAGCAAGCTCCACCACCTCACTTTCCAGTCCTCCCACCACAGCCACCTCTCCTGGGTCTGGCCTGACCTGAAGGCTGGGGCTGAAGCCACCAGCAAAGTCTCAGTCCCTGTCCCCACTGCCTTGTAGGTGGCCTGGCTCACACCGCCACCAGAGCCACTAGCACATTTCCAAATTGCATCTTTCAAAAATCAGAAAGAGATTTCAGACGGAAATTGCTTTCTCCCCTGCTCAGTCCAATGGGGCTATTTTTTACTTGTCTTTTTTTTTTTTTTTTTTCTTCCTCTCTCTCTCTTTCCCTTCTTCCTCTCTCTCTCTGTCCCTCACGGTCTCAGCAAATATAAGAATACATCTAAAGCTCATCCCCTGTGTGGGCCAGTGTTTGCCCCTCCTGAGGTACGCAGAGGCCTGAAGGCCTCAGGAAAGGCCATCCCCGAGATGGCTGGGGCAGTACCCCGGTTCTGTTCCTGCAGACAGGCCAGGCCCTTGGAGCTACAGGGAGCGAGTAAACCAGGAGAGCCCACAGCTGCAGGGAGCAGGGCTGGCCAGTCCCTCAGGTCTCTCCAGGCCTCAGGTCAGAGACAAAGACTTGAGTACTCCCATCATGCAGAGAGAGATGGCCACTTATGCTAGGCCTCTGAGGCCCTCCCCGAAGAGAGCACCAGCCTCAGCCAAGAGGCCCTAGTTCCAGCCTTGCTCAGAAAGTCACTAGAACCTGCTTTCGTCTTCTCCCCTGGAGGCCAAGCTGGCTGGGTGGAAGCCAGGATCCAATGAGGGCGATGGAAAGTGGGCAGGCTCCCATTTAATGACCCTTACGTGGAGCCACAAGTGACGCTGGTGAAAAACATAGTCTCACCTTGTCCTTGGGAGGAACATACAATGGGACTGAAGAGAAGCAGTTCCATTTCAGAGAGCCTATGGAACCTCCCAAAGCCACACAGCTGGCCAGACCTCAAGGCCCTGTTCTTGGCCCTCGCATTGGGCTGTCAGGTGCCGTCTGCATCTGCTCTGTGTGGCTGCACCCCAGTGCCTGCCACTGGGTCATTTATAGTGAGCCGAAGGCATGGGCTCATGGTCTGGGAAGTCCAGGATCATGGCGTCTGGTGAGGGCCTCCTTTCCCTCAGGAGAAATCGTCAGCCCATGGCAGAAGGGCAGAGAGGACAAGCGAGCACACGAGGGAGGGAGGAGCGCGGCCTATCACATCCTCTCACCAGGAGCCCACGCCTGGGAGACGGGCATTAATCTGCCCCTGAGGTCACAGCCCTCATGAGAGCTCCAGTCCCAACGCTGTTGCTCTGGGGACTGAGCACAAGCTTGGAAGCTCACATTTGAACCATGGCAGGTGCCATTGTGTGTTTTTAAATAGGAGCCATGGGAAATGAGTGGAGGAGGAATCCCAGGCGATGTGCATGCATGATGGAAGAGATACGAGGAGGAGGAGAGTTTCTGGAACTCCTCAAGGATAACAATGGCGCCCACACAAAGGGCTGACGATGCACAGGCACTCTGCTCAATGCTTTATCGTATTCATTCATTTCATCTTAGTTTACTTTGAGTTTTTTTAATTGCCAGTGAGAGAGAGGCAGAGAGACAGAGAGAGGCAGAGAGACAGAGAGAGGGAGAGGAGAAAGCACCCCTAATGGGACTGGTCATGCTGCAACTCTTTCCTCCAGTTTCCCATTCTGTCAGGATTTGGGGCCCACACGTTTTCCAAGCCATCAGGGACAGGATCTGAACCGTGGTCGACCATGTGGAATCTGGCTCCCTTAACCACTAGACTACAGGACTGGTCCAGCCTACTGCATTTCTATAGCAGCCCCACGAGGTCCTATCTGCAACATGCAGCAGGGGCCCAGAAAGATGCTAAGCTTGTTCGAAGGCACTAGACTGCAAACCTCTATACCTCACAGCCTCAGCCGTGGCACCAAGGACGCCCCGTCCCCACCCCATTCTCTTCTTCCTAAACCTGGATGTTGGGGGGGAGGGCAGTAGGGAGTAAGGGGTGGCTAAGGGTCAGAGCAAGGACCCCAGGCCAGGGTTCACAGATGGAGGGTCCCTTGCCTTTACTGTCAGGCCAAGTCCCTTTCTTCCCCCAAAGGCCTAGTGTAAGCCGTTCGAGGCGGCGGCACTGAAGGGGACGGTGCTCTGTAACACCCGGCCCCTGGGCTCTCAGTCTACCTGGCCCCTTCTTCCCCCAACCCTGCAGCTCCCCTCCCCACCTCTGGACCCTTTGGTCCCACTTCTGTCGCCCTGCCCCTCCCCTCTCCTGCTCTGAACTTCAGATTCCAGGGATCTGTGGTGGAAAGGGGAGCCCAGGACAAAAGGGTCAGTGACTTCCTCCCAGGGTGAGACCAGGAAGTCCAAGACCCGCTGAGTGAGCCTGGGGGACACTGATCGGCAGATGGCAGCTGCTGACAAGGGCATTTCCTAACCAGGCCGTGGCTGGCCGTGACCGAGGGGCCTGGGGGAGGAGCAGCAGCAGGGGCCACCCCTCTAATGCAAGAGGCCTGTCCTCAGTCACCTTAAGCTTCTCTCCCTCCGTGGAACGCTCCCTCTGTGCCTTCCCTACAGGCAGAGCCAGCCCATACACACACCACACACCCGTGCGATAATCCACCGCAGCACACGCGGGGTTTTATTATTTTAGCTTTTATTTTGCTGCCAGAGGGCATGTGCACTGTCCCATGAGAGACAGAGAGACAGACAGAGACACTACTCCAGCAGGGTCCTGGCACCACATCCACGCCCGGCCTCAGCCCTCCCTGATCAGCACACGAGCCCTGTGCACTCAGGGAGGTCCCCAGATGTGAACCCAGAACCTTCCCCAAATCGTCACGTTTTACAGCGGCACCACCATGCAGGCCCGATAAGCAGTCATCTCTGCGTATTTTGCTGCCAAACGATTTTGAAATTCTTTGAAGACGTGCCTGAAATGCTGTAAGATTAAACGTGTAAGTAATGACTTCATCAAAGCAAAAGAGTGGCGAGGCCTCGTCTTCACCCTTGTGAGTGAGAAAGCTTCTCCCAAGAGGAGAAGCAAGTGGCAGAGCCAGCTGGTGGCATGGTGGCTAAGGCGACTAGATCCCACATAGACAAGCATATGGCTCGAGTCCCAGATCTGGTGGCTAGAAAAACACACTAGGTGTTTGTGTGTGTGTGTGTGTGTGTGGATCCCTAAAAATCCCGAGAGGGGACTGGAGAAGCGTTTGCAGTGTGGCCAGCCCCCCCCGAGAGGTGCTTTCTTACTTTCTCTCCGCATCCCCATCTCTCACCTCACCCACTCCCAAGAGCTCACATGGCCTCTGACAAATTAAAAAATTTTAAAAGAAGCAAGTGACAGAGACCCAGAGATAGAGGCAGTGCAGACAATGACCAAGAGAGATTGAAGAAAGGCCGAGAGAGCCTGGGCCCCAGAAGCTCTGCAGTCCTGGACCAGGCAGACACTCCATGTGCTTGGAATGAATTGCCCTTCCCTGTTAAAGACAGTTAACAGGGCCAACAGGCTGCATAGTGCTTAAGACACTGGATTCCCATATGGTTCAAGTCCTGGACCGGGTGGCTTGAAATTTACACTGGGTACATATGCAGGTATGCCCAAAGCCCAGAATCCTGAGAGGAGAATGGAGGAGAAGGGATTGCGGCATGGCCATCCCCCTGGGGGCTGATTTCTCACTTGCTGTCTGTCTCTGTCTCTCTCCAGCGAGCACTCATGCCCTATAGCAAAAATCTCTCAAATAAGTATATAAATAAATAAAAACAGTTAAAGACACAGAGAGAAGAAATGTAAAATAACGAGATGAGACTAGAGGGGAAGCTTGCGTAATCGGAAAATTTCACATTAGCTCTGGGCACCGGGCATCCAGACCAGAGAAGAGGCAGTGACTGGATCCTCAGGGTCTGGGAGACAAATTCTCACTGCCGGGAAACAGCACCCTGTGTGGGTTTGGTTCGCAGCACGTAGTAGGCGCTCCCCAAATATGTAGAACGAATGACTGGCCCTCAGCTGTTCAACACAAGCTAAGGTTTTTCTGGTGCTTAAGCCGGGGAATAGATAACCACGGTTGTCTCAAATCCCAGCCGGGGGCAGGTAGGAGGTGGGGGAAGGTGGCAGGTGATTGGTCCTGGTCCGCTGTCCTTCATTCTCCCACACCATCTACCCAGTCCCCGGCAGGCGCCAGGTGAGCGCTGCTTTAGGGTGAACCACAAGCAGAACAGAAGCATCTAGACCTCGGCCCTCGGCCCTCGTCATCAGCCCTGAGCCCGGGAGAGCGTGTACTGTGTTGGTAAGAGACACGACCACACATCCACACCGATCTCAGCCCACTGGTGAGCGGGCTTGTTAGGAGGCCACGTGCATCTTGGAATAAAGTAAAGGGACGGGCTGGGGGCCAGGGCTGTGCCTCAGAGAGGAGGTGACATTTCAGAAGGGACTTGAAGAGGCGGGAGTGAGCCCCGCATTCCTCTGCAGGAGAAAAGCTGCAGAGGCCCCAGGGGACCTGCCTGGGCTGCCGTGTGGGGGCTGCACACCAGCGGGTGCCGGCGTGGGAAGGCTGCAGACTGTGGTGGTGACAGCCGGGTCTCTCAGCACAGAGCGCAGATGCTGAGGCCAGGGCCGGGGCTGCAGACGGCCCAGGGCAGCCGCAATGGTCAGGTTCTGGCTGTATTGGTGACTTCCTGCCCGGTGGGGTAGAGGCCCTGGCAAGTTGCCTCCTGGCTCCGTGGTGTCACCTCCAAGTCACGGGAGGTTTTGGTGTTCTGCCTCTTACTCTCCCCCAGCACAGCTAGGGCCAGAACCATACCCCAAGTGGTAGCTCAGCCTACCAGACCTTCTGACCACCCACCCAACGCAGAGAAGGAGGCCCCCAGCTCAGAGGCCCCCCGCTGGACCCGCAGGCCGGGGAGGGTTACTGTTTCTGCCTGGCTGCACCCTGCCAGGCGCATGAGCCCCTCTGCACAAAGCTGCTGGGGTCCTCTGTGTCCAGCGCCCCCCAAGGCTGCCATGCACGCATGCTCTCCCACTCTCACACACGCACACACTCTCACAGGCCCACTCTCCCACGCAGCTGCACTCACACTCACACGCCACACAGCCGTGTGTGCGCCCGTCACCGTAACGCCCACGTTCCCACACGCACCTCGCAGGTGGGAATGAGGAGCCCCCAGTTCTCCTTTTCACACTAACGAGAGATGGGACCTGCCCAGAATTGAGTGGTTTGTGACGTAGGGCACACGTGCTCACCAGAAAGAGACAGAGAGAGGAAGTGAGATATCTCCCCCCCCATGGCCACACCCCTATCCCTTCTCCTCCCTGGATTTTGGGCACACACACATACATGTGCCCAGCATGTTTCCCATGTCACCTGGTCCGGGATTCAACCCGCGCAGTTGGCTACATGGGATCCAGCTGCGCTATCCACCAGGCCACTGGCTGGCCTGGTCTGTGACTTTTTATAGCTCACAGACCCTAATGAAGATCTGATGAAATCAGCGACTCTCCTCCCAGGGGGGAGAAGGGGAAAAAAAGCCGTTCTCACTCTCATACAAACCTCTTCTCACTCCCTCACACACACGTATTCACACATAAACACACACACGCATCACACTTAGTTTCGTGTTCCCAGGGCTCACACTCTGCTCCAGAAGGCCCTCCATGACCAAGGTACAGTCCTTGGACCAGGGTAAAGGCCCTTCAGGACCCAAAGTTGAGCCTCTATGGCCCCAGCACCCACAGGGAAGTCTGGGTGCCAGGGGTGCCAGAGGGAGCTTCTCTTGCTCCGGAACACTGCAGTCACCTAATCCCTCTGCTTAGGCACAGCTGGAAAATGGGAGCCACACTCCTGGTCTAAAGTGGGGGCGGTGAGTGCTCCCCGTAGGCCTGACCTATGCCGGCATCATGACCTCCTCTCGGACCCTGACAGCCCAGCCAGAACTGGGCCCACGCTGCAGCAGCAGTCACCCCAAGTCCTGAGCACTGCCCACTCAGAGAGGCTTCGGGTGCAGGGCAGGTGTATGTGGGGCAACCTATCCCTGCCCCGGTCCAGCTCATCCCAGCCTTCCAGTTCGAGAGCCCCAGAAAGGGTGGGGAGTGGGGAGCTGGCAGGCAAGGCAAGGATGAAATATTGATGCCCGCGTCCTGGTAAAGCAGAGAACGCGGCTTGTCCATGAATAAAAGATGGGTCGGAGGAGCAGGCCGGGCAGCAGATTAATTAATCTAAGTGGGCGCACTCCGCTCTGCTGTGGGGGCGGGGTGTGCACAGCAATCAGATCCCGTCCTCGCTGTAGACCCAGCGGGCGGCAGAGGTGCCCTGTGCCAGGCAGGCCGTGGGCAGAGCGGCTGCACCTAGTCCAGATGGGCAGGGAGAGGAGCGGGGGTGGCCTTGAGGACCAGTCTGCGGGGGCACTAGGGTGGCAGTGTCCCTGCAGGTGGAGACCACAGAAGACCAGCCACTCCAGGGGCAGAGCTTGAGGTCCGTGGGGGGAGCATCGGGATCCTGGGTCCTTTCTTGCCGCCCCTGGGACACTGGAGAACCAGGATGAGGCAGGAGGGAAGGTGGGCAGGACAGAGGCAGTGGGCAGTGGACTTGGCATAGAAAGTGTCCCCAGGCTGGGCATGGCTCTGAAGTTCCAGGGATGGAGGGCCACGGGCCCTGGAAGGGGAAGGGGAGAGATGGTGCTACAGCCGCTCCTGCCCACCCCGCACCCTCAGTTGTCTTGACACCCTCAGTTGTCTTGAGCCCGAGTCCCAAGGCTTCTTGCTTAACACTGACATGGAGCAGGTGGTGAGAGGAGGGTGGTCCCCAGGTTTCTTGAGAGTAGTGTGTGGAGGGGTCACCAGGAGATGGCGCTCGCACCCTGTGTTTGTCACCCTCTGGCTGTGACAGCTTGCACAGGCTCTCAGTTTTATGTCTCCTAAAGGTTAGACAGGACATCGTAGGCAAGGTGGCCACGTCCCTCATCTTTTCCCCTCGGTGGGTCCTGCAGGAGGATGTCGGCTTCAGCAGCCCAGGTGTTCTGGGACAGGACGGGGCTCCTGTCCTGGTGGTGCCAGCTCCTCCCCCACCCCAGCCCTCTGCCCAGCACAGCCCCGCTCTGCTCTGTCTGTGGATACGGTACCTTCTTCAGGGCTGTCCTGGGTGCGGGCCGGGTCAGACTGCAAATGGCCTGAGTGGGTGCCACCACAGCCCCGCGAGGCAGGAGGACACTTCCAGTCAGCTCTTTCCCAGCCTGAGCACAGACCAGTCAGGGCAACTTCTGGAACGCAGCCCAAGGCCACGGAGAAGAGAGCCCAGGAGGTGGTGGTGGTGGGGTGCCGCGGCCATCACCCCAGACTGGTTCCCTCCACAGCCACGGCCACGGCCCTGCCTGCCTTCCGCTCTCCCAAGCTCGCCATGACCTCCGTGGGCCACTCTGCAGCCCGCCTGTCCTGCTCGCTGGGCCCTTCATCCCCAGCAGCCTGCCGGCGTCTCTCCTGCTCGTCTCACCCTTGTTATTTAACTTTGTTCCTCGTGGATTTCACCCTGTCTCTTCCGCTCATTCTTCCCTCTCTCAATGCAGGAGCAAAGGCTTGCTGGCCCCTACAGTCCCCCGAGCCTCGCACAGCCCCAGGCGCAAGGGAGACGCACTGCACAGGTGCACGAGCGCATGTGTGGACCGCAGGAGGCCTGGCCCACCCCGCCCCCGGCTGTTCTCCGAGCCCATATGCCCACAGGGCACCTGCTCCGTGCCCATCCAGAGCCCAACGGTGCCCCGCAGCACCTAAGCTTCCCCACGACCCTTGAGACAGACGTTTCTCCCCCTTTGGACAGATGACAAAACCGAGGCTCAGCAGTTAGCCAAGGCCACCCCGCTGGCAAGTGGCAGAGGCAGGAATGGGTCCTGACTTGGGCCCAGAATCTTCGCTCATGCCTCCACATGCTGACTGTGAGAAGCACAGTCCAGGGCTGTGGGGCCTTCACTGTTCCTCACCTCCCCGGAGGGAAAGAAGGGCCTTCCTGGCTGCTGAGAAGTCCGTGCTGGACTCAGGCTGCCCCCGGCTGCAGAACAGGGCCCATGGCCGAGACCACCTACCTGTACTTCCTTAGCTTCCAGAAGCTGCTGCCCAACCCAGATACCCCTGGATCATCCAGGCCTAGCTGGGGTGGGGTGGGGTGGACGGCTCTCAGCAGCCCAGAGCTCGTCACAGCTCCCTGGCGTCCTGTCAGGAGGTGAGACCCGTACACCGTCACACAGACATTGCTGCGCGTTCCCTCAGAGGCCTGGGAATCTACGGAGGTGAGACGGGGCTGGGCAGCCAGCAACCTGCCATTTCTGTGGTCACAGCGCCACCTCCTGGCTACCTGTGGCATGGCCATGGGGGCTGCTCTCCAGCTTGGAGCCATCAGGAAGAACCTCAGAGGTGTTGTTGGCAGGGATTCGTGCACTCAGCAAACACTGCTTCGGCACCTGCCACTGTGGGACGCTACTTTAGGAGAAAAACAGACTAAAAAGCCTGTCCGTGCAGAGCCGACCTTCTAGGGGTCTGGGCGGCCCACGTGGAAGAGAAGCAGCGCGGGGCGGGGTGGGGCGTTGGGGCGGGGCTAAGCATCAAGGAGACGATATAGCCGCAAGCAGGCGGGGAGTGCTCACAAGGCCAGACAGGGCCACATGGAGACAGCGACACTGGAGTAACGTCTGGGAGGTGAGAGGAGCCGGTCGGGCTGCTGGGCTGGAGCATCCTGGACGGGGGAACAGCAAGAACAGAGTCCCCGCCCCGACATGCCTGGTGCAGCCCGGAGCAGAAGGGGGCCAGTGAGGGTTCAGTGGAGGGTTGGTGCCCGGAGCCAAAATCCGCCCCCTATACACTGCTTCAAAGTATGTAGAATTGCTGGGAACCAGCAGTTAGTGTAATGGCTATGTCGCTGGACTCCCACGTAGTCCACCGCGGTTC